>NC_133770.1:139432148-139542346 GCF_003597395.2 Chelonoidis abingdonii
GAGTGTCCACACCTGATGACCAGCGCTGCATCACCAGCGCTGGTCTCGCTACACCGGAAGCAGACCCAGGTGTACAGCCAGCGCTGCAAACAGGGAGTTGCAGCGCTGGCTGAGCTTTTAAGTGTAGACACCTGCTAAGTTGCAGCGCTGTAACCCCCTCGCCAGCGCTGCAACTTGCAAGTGTAGCCAAGCCCTAAGAGCAAGTGTCTGGGAACGGTTAATACTTTGTGCTTGAGTATCCTGGAGGAAAAAAAGAAATGTAGATGACTGGCTAGAAAAAATGAATAAAATAGATCTGGAAGCCTATTTAGGGTGTCAGTAAAGACAAGTGGTTCTCAACCTATTTATCATTGTGGGCCCCACACGTGGCCCACAAAGTGTTACCTGGGCCGCAGTTTGAAAACCGAAGTACCTGCCCACCTAAACTCCCCACAAACCCCTATGGCCAGTACGTTCTGCTCCTGGCCCTACTCGGTGGAGGGGTCTCTGGGTGGAGAGCCGGGCGGGGAACAGGGACCCTGACCATGTGGGGCTGTTGGGGCAGCCAGGACCTGGATCCCGCCAGGCAGCAGTCTGAGCCCACCGGGGAACAGCTGGCAGCCCGCATTCCGAGCCCGTGGCCTTTAGTACACAGCTGAGCTGGGCTGCAGTTGCATGCTAATTGGGCTGCAGGTTGAGAACTGCTGGTAAAGACTCATACTGCTGGCTCTGTCCCAAGTTAAGCAGAGATCAAAATTAAGAGGGTGTTTCATTTGTTACCAGGATTCTTTCTATATATATAAAGGTAGAGTTTTGTCCCCTGACCTGCTTTATATACCAGCTCAGAAGCAATCCAGGCACCTTGGTTGAGTTGAGGATGGGGTGGGAAAACAAATTAAGGTTGAAGTAGTGTTAAATTGAAAGGACTATAAGAGAATCTGCTTCATCTGCAGGCACTAGTTAAGAAGTGGTTTCCTCTTGATTTAATCCTAGCCAAGGTAGTTTGCTATGCTGCATCCTTTTGAAAAGGACACTTCCTCTCCATCTGTAACAGGCAGCACTGCACAACTTTTTGTTAAAAGTTGGAAGCTGCCAGCAAAACAAGAATAGAATTAAGATTTTCCAGCCAGATTTCTAGCAAACCAAGTTAAAGTGATCACTGTAGATTTGCAGTCACTGGCTCCCAGTGAAGAACTCTTCTTCACATTTTAGTATTCTGGCTGCTCCTTTTGTTGGAAAAAAATTTGCTTGCTGTGGCGGGGACCTTTTTGAAAATAAAGTTTTGTCAACAAAGTGGTATTTGTCAGTAATTCTGGAAATTTTCAACATGGATATGTATTAAACACACAGCAAAACTTCGCTTAAAGGCACTCTTCAAACAAAGGAAAATTTACCAGCTTATATCCTTTCTGTTTGTTTTCTATATAAAGGCAATTTCAGATTGAAATCTCCAGTCACTTGCTCTTTTGCTTTAGGCAGTTCACATCTATGGTGGAAGATTACTGTTGCTGGAGAAGTAGTTAAACTACAACCTCACAGATTGAGCCAACCATCTGAGAGGGGAGTCAACGCTGAAATTGTTAGAAATTTGTTTATTAAAAGTGTCTAGAAGAAAATATTTGTGTAAACAAATGTGAGATGAGTTTTTAAATAGCTTGAGACGTAAATGTTTTTGAAAATTCTATCCAATAAGTGTCTTGGGATTGAAAGTGGGATTTCCTGTTCTGTGATTTCTTGTGTAGCATTGAGTGTCTGTTGCTTATCATGGAGCAGTTGATGTTAAAAGACCAGAGTCTAATTTGTTGCTCCTCAGAGAGCTTACATCATGGCTGAATGCTGTTATCTTGCTCTGTTTTCTTGACTGTCTGCTGGAAGCTTTTGAAAACCGTTTCTGTGCTCCTGCAGTGTTGCCCAAACAGACCTTGCATGTTACTTTTGTTGCTAAATATAGCAACGGTTCCCAGCGCCAACTTGAAGTTCAAGTGGCGTCCTGCATGGGTCACAGAAAACAGAAGAGCATACGTGCAGTTTACCCTGTAAAATGTTCTATTTAAAGCTCTTCATTATAAGCAGTGCAAGTAGTGATGCATTGTAAGACCTATTTTTTATTTGCTTATAACTTAGCCCTAAGGGTTAGAATTAGGCAAAAAAACAAATAAATCCATGCTAGTTTTCTGCCTCAAGCTGATTTGATTTTGAATGATTCAGCTAAAATAGTTCAGCCATTAAAGGGAATAAGGTTTAAGAAAAATACATTTTGCCCATGCTGAGTTTCTTATACAGGGATGTACCATTAGCTGAAGCGCTTCTTTTCTTTTTCTTTTTTTGATCAAGACACAAGCCTCTAAAAATCTTTATTTTTGCACATATTCTAGATTAATTGGAGTTTGGCAGCTAAATTAATCCAGTGTGCTGCGAGTGTGCCCCCCATCTCCACTGAGCATGCGCCAGACTGGGGCTCTAAGGTCTGAACAGGACCTCTCTTGTAAATGCAGCTCAGAAACACTATGGCACTGGGCACAGGAACTGAGAAAAAGTACCCCAAGAACAGTCTCTGGGTGTTGTGTTGCTTCTGCTCCCCACTCCCCCTGGCAGTGAAGAGGAGGAAGCAGCATGAGTGCAATACAAAGGGGTGAAATAATGGGGTGGAGGAGTAGGAGAGTACAAGGGCATGGGGAGGAAGAAGAAGGGGGGTCCAGGGTCAGGTTTCGAGAGGATAAGAATAAGAACAGAAAGGGATAGAGATGGGAGTAGGGTGAGATGCAGAAGGATCTGTGACCTGTAAATCATCATCACACTCTACTACAGAACCTGGGATTAAACCCATTATTCCTGAGTGTTAGCAAACCCTGGTGGTTTGACAGGGAGCTAATCTATTGACTAAATGGTTCATCTCTGTCTGGTGGAGGTCAATGAAAGTTAGCTTTTTCCTGCAACCACTTTGTTAGCTCAAGTGGTAGAGAACTGAATGGATGTAAAGGTCCCTGCTGATAAAATCATGTCACAGTACTGTGGGTCTACATGACGAAATATTTACTTTGTACACCTCTATTTTTAATTTTTTTTTTTTTTTGAAAAATACATTAAAAGACAAGCAAATATTACACTTGCAAAGTCAAGCACTCACGTCTGTAAAACCTTAATTTGGCCCTCCTGTGCATATGCATTATGATTTATTTCAATTAGTGGATCACATACTTACAGTTTCTGTAAGACTCCCTTCTAGTGCACAGGACAGACTGAGCTTGCTGGGTGTATATGTATATATATATGTGTGTGTGTATGTGTGTATATATATGTGTGTGTGTGTGTATGTGTGTATATATGTGTGTGTGTGTGTGTGTATATATATATATATATATCATCAACAATTGTTGTCTGGTTGCAGGTATTTACAGCACTCCCTCCAAATACTAAACCAAATACAATATTAATTTCCTTCTGGGCTTTTGTATGGTGCTCTCATGATCCTGTTCAAATGCTTCATAAGCATTAATGACTTCACATTCACAACACTTATGTGAGATGGAGTTTTCCCCATTTTACAGCTGGGCAGTTGAAGATTAAGGCCAAAACTGTCAAAAGGAGAATCCAAAGTTACTTGCAAAATTTGAAAACTATGGGGCCTTAATTTTCAGAATATATGGCATTTCATAACACTTCATGTAGGAGCACAGCTCTCATTGAATTCTACTACAAGTGGTCAGCCCTTGTGCAAATAAGACACTTGGTGATTCAAGTTGGGTACCCAAAGAGTGAGGCTCATGCAGTGGCCACCTGTGAACATTTTAAGTAACTTGTCTAGCATCACAGGGGAAGAGAGAGGCCTCGTTCACCACGCATCTTTCAATTTCTGCAACAGACGAAGAAGGGGTACTATAAATAACAACTGCCTTCTGTGCACAACCCTGCTTCATCCCCAGAGCAGGTCTGGCCTATGCACTGAAGGAAGGTAGGTGTGTGTGTGTGTGTGTGTGTGTGTGTGTGTGTGTGTGTGTGTGAGAGAGAGATCGTCTGTGAAGGGGAAAAATTACATGGTCACGTAGGAAAGACTACATCATACACCTCCATTACCTTTGTGCCTATGCATGTGAAATAACATTGCACAGGCAACCTTAATATTGGTATTGGCTAACTTGAGTGCTTTAAACCTTTGAAACCTTAATGTTCTTTCTTTCAAGATAATTTTTCGGATTTAAATATGAAATTTTCTGTATACAAATGTGGTCTTGTAGCTTAATGTCAGTAGAATGTAACACACATTTGGACTTTAATATTTTTTTAAAAAGTAACCCAAATGATAAATGACAATGCTCTCATGGAAACACAAGGAACATGTAGTGAAATACATGATTGTATTGAGCTGAACTGAGGCTCACATTTTCTTTCCATTTTGGCTGAAAATGCTGCTCAGACATTAAAATGGCATTCTAGAAGTATGCTCTATAATGAATATTCAAACCACTGAGTTTCAACAAACTAACATGACATCACTTCTACAGCGCAATGTTAAACATTTGAGAAGAATGGCCTAGTGCTGTGTAATTGAAATTATTGAACACAAAGCAGTGGTGTCCATTTGAACATCAAGGTCAGGTCAAATTGATGGTGGGGAAATAAAAGAAATCCTTCATAGGGGAGTTAATTGTATAGAAAACTGACTTGCATGAAAATGATATTTTTCAGCAGTGTATAGCAAGAACACACAAATGTGTCCTGGCTATCAACAAGAAGAAAACATCCAGGTTTGGGCGCAAGGCCAGGAGAAATGGTAATTTGCTTTCTACTGTGGGGTATCCGATACTCTAATTAAAGTAGTAGGCTAATTTAATTATTTGCTTAAGAGCCAGAGTGCGATGACTGTCTCCACAAAAAGGAGCAGAGACACTTCTTCTTCTGCTATTCTGCACCCTCCAAGGGAGGAACACCTGACTCCCTTCCCTCTCTCAATTTATTTATTTCTGGTGGAATTCTCTGCCACTGTGTGTGTGCAGAATTCATGTTCCACAGAGATTTCTTTGCTTCCCTGTGGAAAAATGACTTTCTGACAGGGAATCTGCAAGAGCCAGTCACACACTACTCCTTAGCAGCGCAGGTACAATGTTTTAGGCACCCAGAGTAGCCGGTGTTTAGGCACCAAGTGGCTCCTACCCTGAGTCAGGATCAGCTGCTAGTCCTGGCTGGGTTTGATGCAGAAGAGGATGGGACTTCCTCTGCAAGGAGTGGCTGGGGCTGTGTCAGACTCACCCCCAGAAACCTCTCCCAGCTGTAGAAACTTAGCATCCTCCCCCGCTTCCTGCCTCCATCACTCCTCAGCTGTCGCCATCCACCCAACCCCTGTGCATCTGGACCTCCCATACCCAGACACCCCTGCCAGGCCTCACCTGGTACATCCAGAACCCCCCTAGCCCTCCATACCCAAACTGCACCCCAATGAACCTTAAGTCTTGTATATGGAGCTCCCCTGCTCCAAGACCACCCTCCACTGAGCTCCCTGCACAAAAATTCCCACCCTGATGCTTCACCCTCTGCATCACCCTGAGATCCCACATCCAGACCCTCATGCCACTGATGGTCAACTAGATGCACCCAGGCCCCTGCCCCACTCCCCCAGCACCCAGACCCCTCTGCTTAGTCCCAACAACCTTCACCTGGAAACCCCTGCACCTGGAACCCCCCAAGAAGCCTCTATACATCTAGATCCCCCCACAGTGAGCTGCCTGTACCCAGATTGTCCCACACAGAATTCTCTCACCCCACACCTGGATCTCCCCACACTGAGCCCCTCCACACTTGGATCCTGCCTAGTTGAGCCTGCCTGCCTGCCCCACACTTGGTACACCTGGCACAGAGGGGCAGGGCTCCAGGGTATTTCTGGGGTCAGGCCCAGGTTTGTGCTATGTCGGGGTCAGTTGGAGCCTCACCGCTGAGTCTGTGTCCTGGGGTTGGTTGGTGAGGGGGCCTGCAGGGTGATCATGTGTGAAGTATGTTATAAAGTATTCAGGACAAGGGGCTATTTTCCTCTTTTGACAGAAGCACCATGGACTTCTGTAGCAGTAGGCTTATGTCTTTCTGGTAATGAGTAAAGATGCCTCTCTATTATATAAACATTTCAACTGTTTTCTCTTTAAAGAAGAATAAGGATTTCTTTAGAATTTATGCATTGTGTCTTTCACCTTCTGACTGTACATGGCAGGCATTTGGCAGGAAGAGAAGCTGGCATTTCCATCTGACCCTGCAGTTGTCATTCTGCTCAATGAACCATGCAGCTATAAGAATAGAATCATGATTAACTTCTGTGGAAGCCAATCAGGCAACTTTTCAACTTGGCTAAACTAATGGCATGATATAACAACTATATCGATACTTTAGAAGGACCAGTGGAATCTTGGAATGACAAAATGGGGAACGCAAGACTATCTAGTTAAGAGATCCTGTTCTTGTTTTGTTTTTTTTAAAAAGGCGGCCAGCAGGTTACCACTGAACTTTGCCAAATTGGTGCTTATAACATACAGAAAAAGAGTGCCTAAAACTTACAGGTTGAAAAGTCACTTTGGTTTATTTATGCTTGCACTAATAACTGATCAGTAGTATAAACTTAAAGCTTTGATGACTTGATTGGGTTACAAAGCAGGAATATTTCTTCCCTCTGTAAGAAGTGATGTTGTTCATCTTGTTGTCTTAGGTCTGAAACTTTACACTTAAATCTTATCAGAATAAGAGTGTCATGAAGTGATTTTTCTGTGTACTTTTTCCAGTTTGAATACAATGGAGAAAACTTATTTGTGTATTCTAAACCTGCTTTTACTATGTTTTTATGTGTCTTAAAAAAATATCAGAGAAGTAGCCATGTTAGTCTGGATCCCTACAATGCAGCAAAGAGTCCTGTAGCACCTTATAGACTAACAGATGTATTGGAGCATGAGCTTTTGTGAGTGAATACCCACTTCGTCAGACGCATGTCATGATACTACTGTCTGGTCTTCCCACATTAGAGATGAAAGTCTTTTTTATTTATTTATTTATTTATTTAACTATACAAGGCCATATTTTCATATCGCATATAAAGCCCTTAATTTTCAAATTACTAAAAATTTCAGGCCAAAATTAAATGTATAGCCACTATTAAGTTATTCAGTTAACTCTCTTTTGGAGTTAGCTCAGCTTGCAGTACTTGTGATCAACTGGGAGCTATTTCAGCTTTTTTTGGTCAAAAAGTCTAAAAAGAATTTAAAAATAAAAATAGTGGTGCACACCTCACCATTAATGGGAAAAACCCAAGTTAAAGTGACTTAAACTACATGCCTGCTGATATCACTGCTCTTTGCAGCCTAAGCAGATGCTGATATCACTTTCCTTACAAACCTAATTTTGACTGAAGGTGTTAAATTGCCGCCTCTCAATGCACGGTGGGAGCAGAAAACTGACTAGGAGCACCTCAGATAACGAGTTATAAGTCTTTAGGATCTAATGTCACCATTTAACAGAAAGCAAAGTTAAACTGTAAAGTGTTGTCCAAAAGGAAAGTTGGAGGAATGAGGCAGAATTTTTTTTAATAACAGGGTGACTATGGCTTAGCGTATCTAACGCAAGACTTGTTTTAGAAAGTGATCTGCAAAGCTTATTTTTTTCCTCTGTCTCATGCTAAAAAAAATGATAAACTTGAATGCAGCATTCTTCTCTCAAGAACTAATGTTCTTACAGCTGCAAACTGGTAAGCTGAACTTCTCTACCACAAGCAGAGTTCCTTCGTGCTAAATGACTGTCAGATACAAGGATTTCTTGTTAAATAAAGGCTGGAGAAGAGGATTGAGAGTTATCACCTGTACTCAGTGTTTCAGCTTGTGCTGTCTTTCCTTTCTACAGATTCAGTTTAACTTAAGTTAAAAGTATTCTGAAATGGAGAGAGCCTTGCAAAACTTACTTTTGTAAAGCCTAGTGAAGAAAACAAATCTATTTTCACACAGAATTGTTGCAAGGGCCTTATGGGAATTGGTATGCAGATGAGTGGCTTGCGTTCTTACCCCGACGCTGTTGTCAGCCACTTTTATTATTTTAGTGGGGCCCCTACACTTCAACTGTAGCAGTATAAGATTTAATACAGAGCTTTCTGGACTGAGCTGTTAGCCTAGCTGTAAAGCAGGATCTTAAGGTAGCGACATTAATGGGCAGCTCAACCTTCTCTGAGGATACTGTGAAGGATCTGTCTGCTGTGGAATAGCAACTTTTCTACTTCAGTATTTGTGGTATTTATTGATCCCACATTGGGCTTCCTGTGTGGTACAGGTAGCTGCTTCTGTAAAACACTGAGGCCATGTCTACACCACAAACCGCGTTCAACACCAGTTACATCTGTGTACACCCACTGCAGTTTGTATATCACTCGGGCGTGCATATTTGCCTCTTGTGTCAGCTCTGCATGCGCTCACCTGGAGTGCTTGCATTGATGCAAGTGACATGCACCACAGGTAGGTATCCCAGTGTGCCTCTTGCCACCATCTGGCACAGTGCCTAATGGAATCTTTTTCCTAAGTCTTGGTAGGGAGAAATGAGTTGCCCAGGGATCTCTGGGAGCTAGGAGTCAAGTTCCCAACTTGCTTCCATAATGGATGACATAAGGTTTCCAGAGTCTGTGGCTGCCTTTCTTAGCTCATGCTTTTGTTGCTCTTATTCCAAAACAGTTCTGAGCTAGAACTAGAGTTTTTCTTAGATAGAGGTCAAAATGTTGGCTGAAGTTAAGTGAAAGGAGAAAAGCATTAACCTGAGTTTCTTCCTTGGCTTCTAGTTGCTATCACTGTGAATATACTATATGGTGTTAGCTGACTGGCACAAATGTAGTGGTGGTCTGATTTGTACTGTTCTACTCCAAGGAATAGAACACAAATCAGAGGTTCCTGAACTCATGTTCTTCAGATATCACTCATGACTCTGACAGTAGACTCAGATCTTATGCTACACTACAGTATGTCCTTTGTGTGTGCGTGTGTGTTTTTTTGTTTTTTTTTTAAATACTGTGTCACTTGTAACTAGCCTCTATTTAGCATTTTAAAAATCAGGTGATGTCAGTTGCATTTTAAATAACAAAAAGTGTAGAGATTATGCAAACGATCTGGCTCCAATAATCTTTTGTTGGTGCATATTATCAAGATCATCTTGCTTACGCGTATCAGGTACTTTCTGCCTATCATCTTTACTTAAAATAAATGGCTAACACTTTTTGTTCGATATCCCTACTTCTGTTGCGGTAGTGGCTGTTTAACAAGCTATTGGAATATAGTTTTTCATTTCCAACTCTTGTACTTTATATAACATGCTAAATGTGATTACAAAGGCATGGTACTATCTCAGCTGTAGGTGAAATATTGAATATAACCATTTGGTCAAACTGTCCTAAATGTTAGTGCTTTTATTGAACAAAGCTTTTGAAAAACCCTGAAGCAGAGGTTTCCAGACTAGTCTGAACCACTGATTGTCTACAAGCTGATTGGTCACTTGGCAGTGGCTCCTTACTTCCGCTGTCAAAATAATATTAAGATGGTGAAATGTTCACTATCTCACTAACATTACTCAAACTTCAGAAATTGCCTTTGTCAAAGGGATGCTATTTAATGGTAAATGGGAGTGCAGGCTGGCTGCTTGATTTCAAATGGGAGGGTAGGGAAGACAAGATCCGTATTGACTCAAATAGAAAACTTGTGCTCAGGGTGATCGCTGTGCTCATCTGACCCTAGAACCAGCTTTGGTAGTAAGATATTTAAGCAAGCTACACTTGAGCACATTAAGTGTACCTGAAGTTGACTGCAGATGATTTAGTGCTTGTCCTCACCTGGGAGAGGCTGCATTGGTGACTTATTACAAACCGAAGCAACAGTGTGACATGTAAATTGGGTAATCGTCTGTCTTCATAAGACAAACAGCTACACTTCTGTCTGTCCAAACTAAATCCTTGGCCTGACTAACACATCCTCAGGGATGTCTGGCCATCAGCTCTCTGTTTTCCCTCCTGTGTTGTTCTTCTTCCTTTTCCAAGCTCTACCACTTTCTACCTTACCTTTTACATTCCAGCCATATTTAAGTACTGTCTGATTTCACTTCTCTTCATTATTTTTGGAAGTGCTAAAGTCCAGTGTAAAAACATAACTGGGTTGTTGCCAGTTGTAAATGCATCTTAAACTGACCAACTGTTTGGCACATTTATTGAGTATGTGTCCTGTTTAGGAAGAGTTTTTAAACTGGCTGGAAGTCTTAACAGTCATTTCCCTGTAGCTAGTGGGATGTTGTCTTGTGCAGGGAGATAATGAAGCACCCACCGGGTGAAAAAGGGGGAACCCTTGGGTTGCTTTATCACAGAAAGCATTTAGGGAGAGGATCTGAAAATGAGCCTGTGGCGTTAGAAGGAACTGGCTGTGTCTATACTAGCAAAATAAGTTTCTGTAATGCTCCAATTGCATCAGTATGGCAGCTGTACTGGTGATGGCAACAGGAAATGTTAGTGCAGACAGAGCCCAAGCATCTCCTTCCTGCTGCCTACTTTGAGTCATTGCCTACTTTGATTGTGTTCTTTGTCATGCTCTGGTGAACACTTGCGCTTTTTAACTTTTATAGGTTCCTATGTGGGTGTTGGTCACTGTAGTATGGCTAAGAGGGGTGAAAACTTTATCTACGCTAATGGCTTGGCACTCGTGCAGCTGTTGAGTTGCTGCAACCAAGGCACACGTTCAGGTAGCGTAGATGCAACCTGATTAGTTGGCGACAAGGTAGCTGACTACAGGGCTATAAAAACAAGGAACTAGAGTGTGGAAGTAAGGTAGTGAGAGGAAGAGGGCTTCTAGTTACAGTAGCTGGATTTACCTGTTGGACCCTGATGGGGAGGGGAAGTAACCAGCAGTTGGCCTAAAAATGCCAGGATGACTTAGTGACATAAACACACTTAAACCTGTGAAGCAAGGTCCTCTTGATGCCAACTGATGGGGCATAAAAGTTTACAGGGATCTCTGGGGTCTGCTATTTGTATTCTAGTTGAGAGTCTGCTGTAAGGTTTCTACTGAAAGCCCGTGTCACACTGATCATCATAATATTTGCAAAATGTATGTGTGGATAATATGTAAGACGTGGGATGTGTGTGTATCTATTGGAAACTTAAGTTCTTAAGGCCTTACAGTGAAAGGCAGGTCACTCAGAGGTAGTATGTTGAAACAGACTTCTCCAAACAGGAGGTGGGTAACACTTATCTCCCTAGCTTACCATACCATTATGAATTGTGTGTCTTACAATAAAAGTCTGTTAGCATACTGAGTCAAATGCTAATGAAAAGCTGACAGGGACTTCAGAAGGAAAACTAACAGGAAGAGGTAAGCAGTGGTGGTTGGAACCCTCTTTTACAGATGAAGAACAAAGGACCGATCTGGCATTGGTTGGGTGCAGAGACACATTCTGACATCCCGGTTGCTTTTCTCTTGAAAGAAAGGTCTCAACCATCCTGGCTGAAAAATGCTGTGAGAGGGACTTTGGGGTGAGCAGTAACGTACTACACAAGAGGGCATCGTGTTGCGTTTAGGCTCTAGAATGCATGTCATGGTTTTATTTTATATGTAACTGTTTCAAGTATTTCTGTTAGCTATCATATGAATCTGTTCTTTGTTAAATAAAACTTGCTTTCTTTTCTAGAGAAAGTAAATATAAATGTTCTTTATTAAGTGGAGCTGTGTTCTAAGGTGAACTATTAAATTGTGGTGTACTTTTTGGGAACAGCGGGTTTGGTGATTCTGAGAGTGTCCGGTAAATAAGGGGCTGGACGCACCAGAAGGACTCAGGGATTGGAGTGTATCAATCACTTGCCTGCAAAGGGACTGTGGAGCTCATGGGAGGTTGAGGTGGGGAGTACTTGTGCTTCCTGTGGCTGGGGTTGTTCAGGAGCTATGCCCTTGCAGATAAAGATGTGGTTCTCTCACACTAAAGGCAGCTGATAGCGAGATGCCTCACAACCCTGGGGTACCCCCAGGGAGCATCAGTCAGTTAAATAGTATAGGTTAGTCTCCGTGCACAAATAAACAGTGTTTTAATGTCAGGCTTCCCAGTGTCTCAAGATACCTGAGCCTGTTAGAGGCTGAGATTGGATGCGTCACACTGGACTTTAACTTGGTAAATCAACCTTAAATGCCCTGAAAAATTGATGAGTGGTTTCTCTAGCTTCCAGGCTGTAATGAACTCGTTAAGGTAACTGCTGTATCTCAGCTCAGTGACATTCACTTTTTTGTCTTGCGCCTAACTTCTGGGTCAGGAAAAGGAATCATGTTTCTTTTACCACAGGATAAATAAAGGCACTGAGGGCTGGCCAAGAACACTGGTCATAAGGCATGGTGCTGAATCAGAAGGATACTCTAAATGGAGTTCTGTTTAAAACAGACAAAATTCCCCCTCTCTCTCCCCCCCATGCTGCTTAGATGACTAAATTGCTCATTTCATACATGACTTAAGTGTGACTGGAGCAGTGAATCAGTGTTTGTCAGCACTTGGTATCTGGCTGGTCTTCCAACTTCCCTTATAAACGCTTGAGAGGCCCTTTGTGCCGCTACAAACAATGTCATGAAAAGTCTCTTAACTCTCCTTGTTCTGAGTGGGTGAACATTTTTGGCAAACTCATTTGAATCAATAATTGCTTATTTGCTTTGCTGCTGCTTTTTAAAAGGCTGCACTGTCCTTTTTGTTTTTAGACAGATAATCAGTGTCACTGTCTTAAAATTTGATTTTTTTTTTTTTCTCCCCCAACAGGGATAAAATGGCTTTGGTTAGAAAATCTTGTCTAACAAGAAACACTTACGAATGGCCTTTCTGAAAGCTGATTTACTAACTTGATTCATTCTTTGTGTCATTTCTCTAATTTCCCAAGTACTAAGACTAATACCATACTCTGAAGTTAACCTTGATTTTCCCAGTTTTTGATATATAATTATTTCCAGAGACCAGTTCCCATTTTGTCACAGTTTACCATGTTAGGCAGGAAGCCTCTAAGAACGACTTAAGGAAAGAGGTTAAACTGAAGGTATGTTGTTTTGTTTTTATCCTAACTTTTGACTTGGTCTTGAAAACAGTGGCCATGTCATTTCAGCTGGGCAATGCAGGTGCTGAAAATGGAAAAGTAAGGCTGTATTGCTAACAGGAAAGCCTTGCATTTCTATTTTGTTCTGATGTTGCTGACAACTTTAGAATTTAAATGGGGGAAAAATATGTTTCCATGATTACAGCCTTCCTTTGGGAAGCATTTCAATTGTGGCTTCCTCAGTGTGGCTTCCTTTCCTTCAATAGCATCAAAATGCATATGTCTGGTAGCTACTTAGATTGGTAGGTTTGGCGTGTGGGGTTTGTGTTTTTAAGATGAATAAAGCCAACTCCCAATCAGTGTTCTCTTTCAACGAGTCTATATAGTAGGTCAGCTTCACACAATTGTAAACAGGATTATACTACTGGATATGCGGTGAGGGTAGAGAAACAGAGGGCAAGCACCCTTCATATACATGATTTGCCTCATTTTATGATATGAGGATTTATGCATTACCTTAATGTAAATGCAAACTTTTTATGTGAGTCCAATTGGAAAACTTATTCTACTTGTTTAACATCAATAAGAACTTTTGAAAGCATATAGTCATGTATAGTGCCTGTACTTAAAATATCTATAAGAGTAAGCTAGCATGGGTTTCTTAAGCATCTTAGTTGCTAACAAACTTTAGTTCTTGCACTTACATCAAAAGAGTGACTTCATCTTTATCTTTTGCAAAAAGCCATTGCTTTGTGATTTGAAAATATATAACCGAAAGTTGTTGCCCCCCCCAGCAAATATAGAATAGATAGGTGCAGTGTCTAGGCCTGATACCTCCGTGGAAGCTCACCCTGATTGACATGCTCAACTCCCGTGACTTGAGTATGAAATACCAGGGGAAAATGATGCAGTTCACAAACCAAATGAGTCCTTTTTGACCTTGACTGAGGGGTGCAAATCTGACTCCTTGTTTGACAAGCGTACACAACATTTTTCATGTGCATAATAAGCATTCTTCTCTTAAATTTTTTTATAGTGCCCACTAATATCTTAGCATTATCTACAGGAGTGCATTTTAAGTGCACGCACTAGAAATACAGCTGAGCAAGGCCTACTGTTTCGTGATGTGGGCACTCGTCCATTAGGAATTACATTAAACCCTGCCTATTGGGTCACTAAATGCCATTTCTCACATAGAGTAAAATCTGTGCTTTGAAAGTGAAATTGAAACATTGACTTGAGTTTTCTGTGGGCAGGTGGAGAAGGTGAAAGGAAACATTTTCCTTGCTTGCAGTGATGGTTAGCTACCTTGAACTTTTCATGAAACCATGGCATATAATTTATGATATAGTGGTGATACTGTGTTTTGATGGTATAAGCAATTGTCCTGAAGGTTAAATATCTTTTAATCACTTAAATATGACTTACTATGAGGTGCTTTGTGTACAGGGTGTGGCACATTGGTTATTTTTGTGCTCATGCTATACAAGGGTACGTTAACCAATTTGCTCTGATATCTGACTGCATTCCCTACTCAGTGAGCAGTGGGAAAATGTCTGGACCTGTAGTCCTTAAGTGGTGGTGATGTGCAAAATTAAGTGGGGCAGTTGGTAGCAATATTTTTTCTTGACCCCATCAGTCTCATTTTTAAAAGAGGGAAAAACACTTGGGTAGCTTGGGGGAAAAAAAATGTCCTCCCCTCCCTTCCCCATGCCCAATCCCTGAAAGAGGTTGATGGGAGAAAGACACCCACTTCACCAAAATTTAAAGTAACAGGATGAGAGAAACTGTATTGACTTCTCATGATTCCTTCACTATTCTCTTCAGTACTGATTTTTCTTCCAGTACTGATTTTTTCCCCCTCTAACTTAGCTTTCCCTGCAGTCTTTCTCTGCCACATACAAACTTATTCACCAACAGACTCTAGTCCCTCTGTAGTGAAGATGCCAACCTAACCTGACCCCATCTTCCAGTTTTGAAACATCTCAAGCTTTCCTGAGACCAGCTTGCACCTACTCAAATCTATATGGACCCTGTTACCAATCTGAGAACTTCTGTTTTCTGCCTAAACTCTCTAGAGCTCGGGCTCTTTAGAAACCTATATTCCATGCTCTTCAGTCGGCAGTTGGTGCTGCAGGGCCAGAAATCCTGTGGAGGCAGACAGGTGTGCTGTAGCCTCCAGAAGTGTAGGCGCTCCAGCCCCACCAGGAGTCCCCGAGCAGCAAAATGTATTATGGCACTCTAATACATAGATAACTAAATAACTCTTGGTATGTCTACCCTGCAGTGTAAGCCTAAGGTTTGAACTCAGGCTCAAGCCTAACCCCTTGTTCATCTACATACAAATTGCCCTAAGCTTGGGCTCGGACCAGAGGACCCAGGACCCCACAGGAGTGGAGAGTCCAAGTCTAAGTCAAGCTGGGACTGTAGTGTGGATGCTGGAGCCCCAGGCTTGGGCCTGGGTTAGAAAATTCTTAAATTAGGGTTAACAATCCATGTAGACACTCAAGGCCTGGGTTCTCTAATCCACCATCTGCTGACTCAAATTCCACTAATCCTGGGTGTACATTGTGGTGTAGACATACCCTTTGACACTGTTGGGGGGCTAACCTCACCAGTCCCTATTGACTAGTTGGCCCTGCCCTCTCTCACATGCAGGCCTGCTAAAAATATTTTCCCTTATAGTCGTTAGCTTTTTTTGTAGCTTTTACTGCTTTTGCCAGACAGTAATAATTCATAAACAAACATTGTCTTAATGTCAGCATTTTCAAGTGAAATGAAGCTTACCTTGTGGTGGAGGTGGGGGATGTGTCCCTCCTTTCTCAACTTCGTTTTTACCAGGTATTATACTAACTTACCTACATTTTTTTGACAGACTCACAATTCAAATCACTACTCTTAAAAACTTTATTTTTAGTAGTCACTTTTTTTGTAAGACATCCTCTTCAGCACTTGGATTCAGAGCCTTGTTGGAGTCTAAAGTAAGTGAACAAAATAAAGCAAATAACTTGAAAAAATTAATTTGGTTTATCCATAACTTGATCTGAACCAATGTAGATTACAGGACTCTGAGAATCATAGAATATCGAGGTTGGAAGGGACTTCAGGAGGTCATTTAGTCCAATCCCCTACTCAAAGCAGGACCAATCCCTAGACAGATTTTTGCCCCAGATCTCTGAATGACCCCCTCAAGGACTGAACTCAGAGCCCTGGGTTTAGCAGGCCAATACTCAAACCACTGCGCTATCCCTCTTCCCCTGAAATAGGTCATCTTACTTTTACTGTCTATATCATCTACTGTGCTAGCTCCTGCTTTTCAAAATATTTAAAACACTTTATCCATTGGAAAAAAAATCAACAGGTTATTTTTCTTGGCCTTTTTCAGTCAAACCAGAATCTGAAAGTACCATAACTGATTTTAATATAAGCTTTATTTCAAAGACATGAGCTATTTTTCCAACTTGAATACTCTTGGGCAATACATTGGTGGTATATATAACATAAAACCACAATAAAAATGCAATCTCACTTCAGAGTATTTTGGTAATATTGAATTTGAGTTGATTCCGACTATCAATTTCTAGGTTCATAAAATAAAGAAAAAAATTAAGGTCTATTCTGTAGAACTCAGAAGTATGCCTGAAATCTCTATGGTCTGAAGGAAGAAACAGGTGTGGGATTATCTGTAAAATTGAGTGCTCATGGTCAAATTAACACAAACTACATGATTATATTAATAACTTGAGCTACATATCCACTTGAGAGAAAGTATATTTAAAGGGGGAAGAGCAGGAGGGTTTTTAAAGGATTCTACTGGTATATGTAATAAATGAAGAGACTTGAGTATAACTGCATTGAACCACGAAAATGTAGATTTGAAATGACAGTGGTGTTATACTGCTAAGCTGGAGGGATGAGGCAGAGGTGTTGCTTATTGATGCTGGAGCTGTGCAGGGTACTCCTCATTCTTGAATGGACTAGATTGTATTAGCTTCTCTAAACATTGTTAATTTGGCTTTGAATGTGACTCTGTTACATGAAAAAATTGTATGGTTTGGTGTTTTTATAGTAAATACTAGTAAAATTGTCATGACTTAAGAATCATGCTGGATTTCTGCCCGTCTTCCTTCCACCTGATGAAACACCTCCTGGAAAACAGTACCAGTTGTATCATGCACAAATACAATTCATACAGTAACTTCACTCTAGTTCTGCTATACTTGATTTAGAAGCTTTTAGTCAAGCAGTGCTTTCTTTATTTTCATGTGATTTGAATAATTTTAGGGCATGGCTACACTTGCAGATGTAGAGCACTGTGAGTTAAACCCACCTTCGTAGAGTGCAGTAGGGAAAGTGCTGCAATCTGTCCACACTGACAGCTTCAAGCGCACTGTTGTGGCCACATTTGCGGCACTTGCAGCGGCACTGGGAGCGGTGCATTATGGGCAGCTATCCTAGCATGCAAGTGACTGCAACGTGCTTTTCAAATGGGGGTGTGGTGGAGTGGAGTGTGACAGGGAGTGTGTTGCGTGTATGTGGTAGGAGAGTGGGTTTTTGGGGTGCTGAGAGTGTGTGGGCATGCTTTCCTTTAAGTTCAGACCCCCCCCCAACACGCTTCTCTCACTCACTCAAAGCAAACAGTAAATATTTGCTTTTTCTCGGAGCTGATAAGCAGCTGGCTTCTCCAAAACGAAGCTTTGAAAGGGTTTTTGTGCTTTCGTGCAGCTAGTTTCACAACATGACAAGAGTGGCCACTTGACTTAAGGGGATTGTTGGACATTTCCGGAGGCTGATCACAGCGCAGTAATGCAACACCTTGTTCACACTGGTGTTGCGGCGTTCCAGCGGGGGCGCAGCAAACGTTATTCCACTCGCCGAGGTGGAGTACCAGCAGCGTTGTAGCTGCAGAGTCAGAGTGCTTTATGTGCCTTGCCAGTGTGGGCGAGGAGTGAGCTAGGATGCCCGGGGCTGCTTTATTGCGCTGTAATCGCAAGTGTAGCCAAGGCCTTAGTTGAGGATGAAAAACTCAACAGAAGTTTTGCTAGTCTGGACTGCTTTATAGCCCTCTTAAAAACTAAATAGTTGGATTATACACCAAATGTTCAGGGCTAAAATTTCAAAAGTATGAAGTCACTTCTGAAAATGGCACCTGTGAGCTTTAGAGTACCTTACCACTTGACAACATCTCAGGCTTAAAATCAAATTTAAAACTGTTTGTTTAAGCTTGGTAAGTGTAATGTGCATGTATAGTAAGTACTCCAACTTGTGTTGCTTCATATAGAGTAAGACAAATTAACAGCGTACTAGTTCTATTTTATTTGCTCATGTCCTGGCCAGTGCCCAGCCAAAACTGAGTCAAGATTAGAAATAATGTATTTTAAACACAATGCAGTAATAATTGGGCAAAGCAATCTAATGTTAAAAACATAAAAACTTCTGGGGTTAAAGGGACAGTCAGTTTAATCACACTATCTATTGTTGACATAGAATGATTTAGTTTTTAGCAATAGTAACAGAAAAATAGATAACATCTATTTACTTTAGGCATTTGTCAGTAATTTGCAGTTGTTGCTCCATGTGTGTTTTTGACAGCAATAGGAAGAAAACTTAAAATGGGGGAACAAACATTGTAAAACCGCAAATTGGCAGGGAAAAGCCCCAGGATAAGTAACATCTGAAATAGCAAAATTAATTTTTTTAAAATGTGGTTTCATATGGCTTATGGAGCCACCAAAGAATCTTAACTCTCTCTGCAACCTGATCATCCCAACAGTTGAACTTAGAAACTTCTAGAACAGGGGTGGGCAAACTTTTTGACCCGAGGGCCACATCTGGGTAGGGAAATTGTATGGCAGGCCATGACTGCTAATGAAATTGGGGGTTGGGGTGAGGGTTGGCGGGGGTGAGCTCTGGTCTGGGGCCAGTAATGAGGAGTTCAGGGTGCGGGAGGCGGCTCTGGGCTCGGGAAGGCGGAGCAGCTCCAGCTGGGGGTGCAGGCTCTGGGTGGGGCTGGGGATGAGGGGTAGCTTGGTGCAGGAGCATGCTCATGGCTGCACTTGAGGGTTTGGGGGGTGGAAGGGGGATCAGGGCTGGGGGAGGGGGTCGAGACATGGGCGGGGGTCAGGGGTGCAGGCTCGGGTGGCACTTACCTCAAGCACTCCCAGAAGCAGTGGCATGTCCCCACTCTGGCTTCTATGTGGAGGGATGGCCAGGCAACTCTGTGCGCTGCCCTGACCTCAGGTGCCGCCCCTGCAGCTCCCATTGGCCGTGGTTCCCAGCCAATAGAAGCTGCGGAGGCAGCGCTTGGGGCAGGGGCACTGTGTGGAGCCCCTGGTTGCCCCTATGTGTAGGAGATGGCGTGAGGACATGCCGCTGCTTCCAGGAGCCACGGGAAGCCACAGCATGCGTGGCGTGGGGAAAGCCCTGGACCTTGCTCCCTAGTGGGAGCTTGAGGGCCAGATTAAAATGCCTGAAGGGCTGGATGTGGCCTCTGGGCTGTAGTTTGCCCACTCCTGTTCTAGAATCTTTGGACACTGCTGACTACTAACAACAATGTAATGAGTTAGGTATGTGATGTGACTTCTCATCTCCCCTCTGTTGGCTAGCAGTAGGGCAGCAGCTTGTTTTGGTGTGTGTTATTTTGACATCTGTGGCTAGTTACATCAGTATTGGTCTCATATGTGGCACAGTGGGGCTCCAGAAGGAGACTCCTGGGCATCCTGCAGTCCAGATATATGTTGGGTAGATGGAATAAAAGGGTGCTAAAATGAAATCTAAGTGTAGTGAGAGGATATGCAGTTGTGATGGAAACAATGTTTGAATTTTAATTTAAGTAAGGAATGTTTCATCTGTTGTCCCAGATAGAATAGCTGAATGCTAGGGTTGCCAACTTTCTAATCTCAGAAAACAGAACACCTCTGCCCCGCCCTTGCCTCGCCCCTTCCCTGCAGCCCCACCCCTTCTCCAGGGCCCTGCCCCTGCTTGCTCCACACGCTTCCTCAATCACTTGCTTTCCACCATCCTCACTTTCACTGGGCTGGGGCTGGGGATTGGGGTGCGGGAGTGGGGTGAGGGCTCTGGAGTGGAGATGGGGCTGAGGGGTTTGGGAGAGAGCTCTGGGCTAGGGGCACGGGCTCCAGGGTGGGTCAGCAGTGAGGGGTTCAAGGTGCAAGCTAGGGCTCCAGACGAGGGCAGGGGATGGAGTGCGGGGGGTGGGGCTGTGCAGGCTACGGCTGGGAGTGGGGCCGGGGATGAGCGGGTTGGGGTGAAGGAAGTAGCTCCAAGTTGGGGCAGGAGGTTGGGGTGTAGGGGAGGGGAGGGCTCTACCTAGGGGTGTAGGCATTGGGGATGAGGGGCTTGGGGTGCAGTTGGGGTTGGGTATGGGATGGGACTCTGGGTTGGGGCAGGGATTTGGGGTGCGGGAGAGGGTACGAAGTCCTGGTGGCGCTTACAGCTGCTCCCTGGAAGCAGCGATAAGGGAGGCTCTGTGCACTACCCTTGTGCCCACAGGCGCTGCCCCCGCAGCTCCCATTAGTCGTGGTTCCTGGCCAATGGGAGCTGCGGAGGTGACCCACAGGGCGTGGGCAGTGCAGGGAGCCTCCCTGGCCTCGCATGCGACTAGGGGCTGCTGGGACCTGGTGACCACTTCGGGGAGCCACATGAAGCTAGGGCAGGCAGGGAGCCTGCCTTAGCTCCAGGCCCCCGCTGTGCCACCGGCCAGACTTTTAACGGCCTGGTCAGTGGTGCTGACTGTAGCCGCCACGCCAGGCCACCTGGGGAGGGAGGGGGGCAGGGGGCAATTTGCCCTGGGCCCCACAGGGGACCTCACGAGAATATAGTATTCTATAGTATTGCAACTTTTTTTTTTTTAATGGAAGGAGCCCCTGAAATTGCTTTGCTCCAGGCCCCCTGAATCCTTTGGGCGTCCCGGCCGCCAGTGTCCCTTTTTGGCCAGGCATTTTGGTCGAAAACTGGACGCCTGGCAACCCTAGTGAGTGCAGATGTTGCCTGTAACTTTCTTTTAAAATAAGACCAACTTGATTTCTACACCATTGAGAGAAAGGGTGAGATCAGGGTCTGCTCTCCGGTAGCTGTCCATATAACACTCTAATTAATGCTAATGAAAATCAGATACATACATGCTTCCTGAAGTAAAATAGGTGTTTACACTCAAACTTAATCTCAGTAGTTAAGTGATTAAACACTCTTTAGACTGCAACATAGTATTGCAAAATCTTTCTGCACACAGTAATGGTAGTACAGGCATGTCAAAACTTCCCTTGTTATGATGTTACCGATTTGCATGGTAATTTCTTTTGAGTAATGCTTGGAACACAAAGCTAAGAGCAGATGTAGAGTTAAATGGCTTAAAAGAAATTGAAATATTTGGTGGTGGTGGGGTGTGTGTGTGGGGGGGTGTTCAGATAGGAAAGGGAGCAGTGGGGGGGTGAGGTGTTCAAGTAGGAAAGGGAGCAATTAGTCTGCCGCAGACAAAGCATTGTCTGCTTGGAAAATGAAATTGAGATGCCATCTGGAGACTGAGATAAAAAATCCTATATATTGTTCTGGGGTCCTTGGGTTGAGCTTATTCCTGAGAGGTTGTATCACCTGCTGGGATCTGCAGGATTGGTTTCCCCTTAGTATGGCTTGAATCATCCCCAGGCTTTCTGGCTCTGCTGGTGAGATTGAGGAGGCTTGATAGTGTACTCTCAAGTGCCACTCAGTGATGCTACTCAAAGCAGATGTGCAAATATAAATCTCTTTTCTTAAATGCTTTCATCACCAATGCAATACTTAATAGATATCTAAACTATTCTGGGAATTTAAACACCACCAAAAATGAACAAAAGCAGCTTGCACCTTGCAGTGTTGTTTTAAACTCAGGCAGACAAGACTGCATCTTTCACGCTCAGTTCATGTTTGGAAGGAGTTACTCACATAGGAAGGCTACAGGCTTTCCTAAAATAAAATAAAATAGTTGAGGTTTTGGACTACAAAACAGTAGCTTGCAACTAAAAGTACCAGCTTATGAAGCTGCTGTGAATCTGATCATGTGAACCATGTTTGCATTTACCAGTGACAATGGACTGCTGAAATTCCACTTTTAAGTATCACGGCACACTGAAGTACCCAGGATCCTCTTAGTCTAGTTTTTCTTTCCTCACTTAACTGTCAGCTTCCTATAACAGTTCCAGTAACAAGTTTAATTTTTTTTCCCCAAGAATGGTAAAGCTTACATTTGCAACAGTGAGTATGGAAATCCAGGAATACTGCTGCACCATTCTGACCTAACTGCTTGTAGTTCGTAAGTTAAAAACAAGTGTAAATACAGCCTACAGCTCTCACCCTATTACACTGCCCACAATTTGTCATATAAGAACTGTGTACATCTCAGTCCTTCCTTGCTGTCAACTGTTTGAAACTTACACAACTACCCTAAAGTTTATCTTGTGTGAGCAAAGTTTAACTTCAGTTGATGTTAACAAAATGGTTAGCAGTCATTCAGTTTGACAAACTAGTATCAAGCGAATACTGACAAGTACTAATCTATTATACAAAAGTAACTTTGGTTGGTAGTTTTGAACAGTTTGGTGGTGGTGTAAGGTTTGACTTTTTTTTTTTTTTAATTTTACCATTTTATCACAGGGAGATATTTACACTGTACAATACAAAGACAACAAGGAAATTGCCAATTTCTATATTAAACATCAGTGTCCAAATTTTGTAGTGTTATTACTTTCACTGTTCTGGGGTGCAGTCCAGACCAGTGAGAGGTTGCCACTGCCTGCCCTGTAACCCTGGGTGCCTCACAGTACTTTGCTGCTGTAACTCCCAAGCTGGGCCACTCAGAACAAGCCTATCAGCGTGTAGGTCACACCTGCCTGGAGTGTCTATATGGAGGTGCAGCCCTGGTTCACCAGCTCTGACCCCACCAGCCTGTTCAGAAAATTCCAGTCACACTACGGCTTCCACCAGTCTGGGTTATTACTTCCATGGTGATTCCAATCTCAGAAATGTGTTCTGCAATGTTCAGCCTTTTGCTGGACATTTCAGAGATTAAGGTTTGTTGCCCCTGCAGAGTCACTATTCAAGGGTTTGTTACTTTTACTGGCGTTACCAAACAATTAATTTTAAAGCATTGGATTAGTTTAGATGAAAAATTAAACAAATTTGTTAACCAAAAGAAAATAGGATTTTAAGTGAATTCAGGTATAGGCGGTAAAGTTAGAAATGGTTACAAACAAAAGTGAAAACATGCATTTGAAATTTAATCTAGCAAGTTTTGGTTCAAGGCTTCCTTTAAGATGGCCTTGCTCACCCATGGTCTTCCAGCCAGATGGGGACTGACCCTTTCCCTGGTCAGGATCTGTCCCAGAGGCCTAAAGGTGCTGGTGCCATTGTCTTCTTAAGTGAAAGAGAGAACTTGGGGTTTTCTGCCCCTTTCTTTTATAGTCCAGTGAACATTTGAAATGGACTCCTCTGAAGATTAACCTGCAAAGCAAAGTTGATCCAAGCGGTGAGGAAGGTAACATGGAGTCTTGTAGTGAAGGAGGCTACATGTTCTTTCTTCGCCCACTTACATTTTCTAAAATGCAGATTGTTCTGTTTCCTGCCATTTTCTCCCTCTGCTCTTTTGAGCATCCTGTTTACTACTTATATGTAAACTGAGGTAAATAGACTTTCCTTTGATTAGGATAGGCTAGTTTAACAACTTTTGCCTAGACAGAGCTGTCCAGTTTTGAACATGTGCTAATAACATCATATGGGGGGAATTCATAAATTTACGTAATGTTGGTACATACATTTCACTAGGATATTATTGACGAGTGAATTTAGTTTTCAAATGATACTGCACAGGACATATTTTGTACAAAGATCATTACAGAGGTGTGTAAGGCAGGGGTGGCCAAACTGCAGCTTGTGAGCTGCATGCATCTCTCTTTTGAAGTTAAAGTGCGGCTGGTGAAAAGCCTTCCATTTCCCACCTACTAGACTGCGGGGGGAGCTTGGGCTTCTGCCTTGTGGTGGGGCTAGGGGCTTCTGCCAGAGACATCCGGTGCCTGCTGAGAGTGGGAGGCACAATTCAAAGGTTTACCCCCCTCCCCTCTTACCCTCAGCAGCCCCTCCTTGCAGCTCCCAGGGAAACAGCTGGGAGCTGCAGGGAGGAGTCAGGATTTAACTCAGCAGGGAGAGACAGCAACTCTCCCTGCAGCTCACAGCTGTTTGCCACCACCTCTCCCATCCGTTGCAGCTCCCGCCTGGCTGGCTCCAGCAGCTACCGTGCAGGGAGGGGGCGTGAGAGTACCATGTGACTGAGTGGGGCCAGAAAACCCTGGCAAAAGTTTGGGGGGGGGGGGGGGGAGGGCATGTGTCTCCTCTGGGTTCTGCCAGGGGTGGAGGGGAGGGAGAGTCCTTGGGGCTTCAGCCCAGTGAGAGGCACACCCTGGCTCTTGAACTTCCGAAGATTGTCCTATGCGGCTTGGAGGGTCAGTAAGTTTGGCCACCTCTGGTGTAGGGTATGAATACAGGGTGCTTTCGGCCACAGTTACTAATAGTGGAAGTCACCTGTAAAGCTGGTAAAACTTCTTTGGATGGCAATTCAGTGAAGGTTACATGGAGTGTGGAACCATGTCAGAATTGCTCTTTTCTATTCCTGTTACTCTGCGGGGGGAGAGGGAAAGAGAGATGTTTTAGTGTAGTTTTACCAAATAATTACAGATACGGAAATTGAGTATCTGATATGTTAATTTCACTAGCTTGTCTTCCTGTGACTGTGGCAGTCCTGTGTTAAATTTTCCAGTGTGCCACCACACCCAATTTATAGCTATTGGAAAAGGGTGGTTTCTAGCTGCACCCTGGTTATTGTCAAAATACTCAGCCAAGGATAGCAGTAATAAAACTGCATGTTGAATGTTTGGAGGTGGGGTCATGACTAGAAAATTGGATTTCAGTGTAGAAATTGAGATGATGTATATCTAATTTTCCTAAAATTGTACCTTTTTTGGTTCTATGAGTAATCAAGCAATTTTTTTTTTTTTTTTGAACAAAGCTAAATGGAATAGGGATTAAAACAAATTCCTCTTTTTCTCTTCAGTCCTTCAGGGAGTATTGAAAATCTGTTGCTAACAGTGTGCTCCTTAGTTTGTTACTACATGGTCCTGTAGTAGAATGGGCATGAATTGTCAGTCAGGTGCTAAATTCAAAAGTAGAATATAATTTGTTCACTAAACCCAGAGGAATTTTATAAATTTAGTAATTTTAAGATTACGTCACCAACCATATGATGTAAGACCAGGTCACCCGCTCTTCATCACCAGCATGACTCGAAGACCACTACTGATCTGGAAAAACTGATTTAAAAATTGCACAAGCTGAGATTTCCTTGGGAAAACCAACAGCTTCTGCTGCAGGTGAATCTGTTAGTTCAGAGGCTTAGAGATGAGAGATTTGAGCAATTCTGGTGTAAAAAAAAAAAATGAGGGGCTAGAGAGTGTTCTTTATTTAAAATAAATAAAGCTGTGAATTAGCAACTGTAGCTAGAGGAGTCCTCTTAAGTTTCTCATGTCAGTAGGTCCTTGATGGAATAGCTTCTCTTGCTATTACAGTCAATAATTGATTAAAGCTATTCTGCTGTAATAGACAGACATACAGTTGAACCTTGCTAATGTCCACTGATTGGGACATAGTGAATGACCATAATTCTTCTCATAGTAACGCAAAGAACGGATAGAGTTGCAAAACTGCTATTACCTATTTGACAAGTGCAGTCTTAAACATTAAGTAGCGTATTGCTTAACTGCTTTCTGTTATATCTGAAGAATGAGAAGATGGCTGTATGTATGGATTATCAGTGTTTAATCACAAAGTTGTGTCAATGTAATTAAAATTCCTTTCCCTTGCCAGTACTACAAAAGAAATAGCGGGCAGGATGTTTTGCCTTCTTCCACTCCTAGAGTATGTGAGAACTTGGGTAAATGTACAATTGACACCAATGGCCCCTGCTTGAACTGGACACTGCATATAGAAAAAAATATTAGGACTTATGCACAGGATGTGTTAAACCAGATTTTATCTTATTTTAATGACTGACTGGGAAAGCCCTTAAAACAATAACGTCTTACCCTTTATAAAAAAATAAGTGGTGATACAACAAATAAGTAGCTGAATAGTTGAAGTAGCTGAATGGTATTTCTGAAAAACGTGTGCGCACATGCACGTGTATGTGGGTGGGTGGGTGAGAGAGACAGAAGTTAGGGACGATCATATTCATAGATCAAAAGGCTTCTTCTTGTAAACCAAAAAGTCCCTTGTAGGTAACTACCACAGGAACAAAAGACTGCTATTGTAGAGATTGATCATTCTCTAGGACTGGTTTAAATATGCAGAGGCTGCTTTATTGCGTATTGTGAAGTTCCCCTCTGGTGTTATCTGGACCTGTGATCTGCTCGGCCTCTCCAGTCCTTGACTCTGAGAGCAGCATTACCCTGGTCTGCTGTGAGAATCCCCATTCCTGGGCTGTCCATGCACAGCCTCTGGGATATAAGATGCTCCCAGCTACTTGCAACCGAATGACATTAGCTAATATCTCCGGTCCCCGACACAACCCTAGGAACCTCTGTGTTGCAGTGTCCAGTTATACCCGCTGGGCGCTGCAAGCTTATATAAGTTGGTCAGTTTAACAAAGAAATTGATATGTGCCAGGCTTGTTATCCCAAGGGGAGTCTCTGACACACTTCAAATCAAACACACCGCTTCAGGTAGAATAAACATCTTTATTAACTATATAGATAGATTTTAAGTGATTATAAGTCAAATCATAAGTCAGATTTGGTCAAGTAAAATAAAAGCAAAATGCATTCTGAGCTGATCTTAACACTCTCAATGTCCTTAAAAACTTGGATAGTTCTTACCATAGGCTGGCTGGGTACTTTTCAGTCAGGCTCTCCCCTTTGATCTGGGTTTCAGTTGCTTGGTGATGGTGGTGTCTGTAGATGTAGGTGGGAGAGAGAGCATGGCAAAATGTCTCTCCCTTTTATCATGCCCTTTCTTTCCTCTTGGCTTTGCGCCCCCCCCCCCCCCGGTGTCAGGTGAGCATTACCTCATTGCAGTCCCAAACTGACCAAATGAAGGGGGGGGTGGCTCCCTTGAGGATCTAACAGATTCTTTTGTTTCTGCTTAAGCCAGTGTCCATTGTTCCTGTGAGGCTAGGCTGGGTTTGTCCCATCCATGCCCTGATGAGGTATGAACTGCTTTCTGTTCTTGGAGAGTTTTTGCATGGGTTTGCTTTAAGCCATGAGGATACATTTTCAACCTCATAACTATATATACATGAAATTATAACCTTACTATAACATCACTGTAACAAGTGTGCTCAGTACATTATGAGCCTTCCAAAGACACTCAACATGACAAACTTTGCATTGGATACCCTACAATCATTTTATAAAGATGAACATGAGGGTGTAGGGTGTTCTCCTGAGGTACAGAGCCTCACACGTACAGTAACTCCTCACTTAATGTTGTAGTTATGTTCCTGAAAAATGCAACTTTAAGTGAAACGATGTTAAACGAATCCAATTTTCCCATAAGATTTAATATAAATGTGTGGGGTTAGGTTCCAAGAAAATTGTTTTGGGGCAGTCAAAAGGCATTATATACTGTACAGTACTATACTGTGGTGGGGAGGTGCCCCTCGCTTACCCCTGGGGCTTAAAGTGGGGTGCAGGATCTGGAAGGGAGTTAGGGTGTGGGAGGATGCTCAGGGCAGGGGTGCAGGAGGAGGCTCAGGACTGGGGCAGGGAGGAGGTGCAGAGCACTTACCTAGGGCAGCTCCTGTTTGGTGCAGGGGTGTGCAGGTGGCTCTGCGCAGCGTGGCACTGCCCCCAGGGCCACTATTCTGGGAATTGCAATTCTGGGAACTGCCTCTCTCCCCTCCCCCCCCCCAGCAGGCAGGGTCACCCAGAATGCAGGGGCTTTAGAGGCTGCAGGGCCCTGGGCTAAGGGGGCCCTGGGGCCCTGGCCTGCAGCTCTAAAGCCCCTTTTGGAATGCATGGGACGGAGGACTCAGGAGAAGCAGGGGCAGCTGCACAGCCAGTGGCTGGAGAGAAGAGCAGCTGCCCCTGCTCCTCCTGAGTCCTCCAGGAGTGTGCTCTTACCTTGAGTTAATGTGGTGTAAACACATAGTAAGCTAGAACTAGCTCACCTGAAGTTGAGAGCACACCACCTTTTCCCTCACAAAGGCCTGCACTGAAGTTCAAAGGCAAAAATTGGATGGGAATGAGATAGTGGTAGCAGCGGCAGCAGTAGCAGCTTGTCTTCCCACCTTCTCCTTGTCTTAAATGCACACAAGAAGGGGTGGGGTTTAAGAATAACACTTGTTATTGAGAATAACACTTGTTTCTAAAGCCTCTCAGTATTGGTACCCAGAGCAAGTGGGTGAGAAGGACAACACTTCAAATCTATTCAAGTGATAAATAACTACGCCCTTGAAATTACCTAACAAGATTAGAGGTACAAAACTCGCAACACAGAATCATTTTTTATGCATCCAGTACCTATCTGCAAGAAACATATTACTGTTCAGAGGAGGTGGGAGGGCCTGGCAAGGTAACACTTCTTCCACAGGATTGTCCAGGCTGTAATGTCAGCTACAAAATTAAACATGAACGCTTAAAACTAAACTTTTAGTTAGTGCTCCTAAGAGATCAATATGTTAAAGTTAAAAGCACTCTGTGTGAATCCCAAATTTATTACTTCATTAAAATATCATGATTTTAAGCCAATCTCAGGATGTTTTCATGTTCAAGATTGGTGATACTGAAGACAAAAAGGCTAATGGTCCCTTTTGGCCTTAAACTCTACAAAATCAGCCAAAGTTATTGAGCTTAGTGTAGGGGTAACAGGGTGAAATTATCTGGCCTCTCTTACACAGAAGATCATACAGATGATCCAATCGTTGCTTCTGGCTATAGAATCTATGAATGCAGAACTACTACTTAAATGACAAATAGTGAATGAGTGACATCTTGACTACTGTGTACAAAGTGAATAGTAAGCAATTCATTTGAACACTGCTAAGCATCTGATAGTTGCTAAATTGTACTGAAACGTCTCAGAACACAATATTTTACATGTCATGTTTAATGCTATGCAGTTAAATCAATCCAGACTTCAACATGTCAGTTGTAACTGTCTCTACCTTTTGTAACTATAATGAACCTTCGCTTAGCTATGTTTTTAAAAGGCAGGTGAAAATCAGCCAACTTACTTAGATAATGCATGCCTCCCCTGGAAGTTACTTAAGTGAAACGTTGAATAAATCAAAAGGCTTGTGCTGCTCAACTGAAACTTTCCCCAGGAGAGCTCCAACCCAACTTACAGTGACGTCCATGCTTCACAAATGGAATACATTTCTCAAGGGTGAAGTGCCTAGAAAGATCTGATCTGTCACCTAGCAAACATATTCTTAAACTTAGTAATAAACCACCATTCGCCTAAAGTTAATCTTTATGCAGGATTGGTATGAAGTGAAACCAGAAGCTTTTGCTATCCAGCTGGTCACTGAAACTTTCAAAGCATAAAAAAATCTGAAGAAGATAGTACAATTAATTTAAATGTTAACACTTAAATAAATTAATGTGGTTAAAAAGAAAATGGATGCCCCAATGGAACATTCAAGCGTCCATGACAGCTCTTCCTGCCGTCTCTGTATAATATTTTTTTTAATACAGATGTCCCATCAGTTGTCCATCTGTGTAAACTATACTGGTGCAAGAATGTGTTTAATTGTTTGAAATGTATTTAATTTTTACGTAGCGCGTAGTCAGAAAATAATAAAACTATACCTGAACTAATGTGAGAGTACTTTGATTTTACAGATAACAAATCTAAAAATGAAGGTCTGGGTTGTCTCTTACCTCATCAGATAACATTTTAAAAATATCTTTGAAATATGGATGGGAAACGCTTAACTATTGCTATTTAGATAGAACTGGAATGTTATCCATTACACATATTGAATCTATTTCCCCATGTTAAGTATCCTCACATCTTTTTGTCAACTGTCTGAAATGGGCCATCTTGATTACCACTACAAAAGTTTTTTTTTTTTTCTTCTCCTGCAGATAATAGCTCATCTTAATTAATTAGCCTCTTAGAGTTGGTATGGCAACTTCTACCTTTTCACGTTCTCTGTATGTATATATATTTATATTTTCTTACTATATGTTCCATTCTATGCCTCTGAGGAAGTGGGCTGTAGCCCATGAAAGCTTATGCTCAAAAAAAAAAATTGTTAGTCTCGTTAGTCTCTAAGGGGCCACAAGTAACTCTCCTGTTCTTTTTGCGGACTAACATGGCTGCTGCTCTGAAATAGGGTCAACAGAGACCCTTGCACTATGTCAACATCAATAGGTTGACCATGGCTTTACCGGGCCTCAGTACATGGTAAGCCAGGGAATGAATGTACTACAAACTAAGTTGCTGTATGGCCCCTGCTAACATGCACAAAAAGTTCTATAGTGCACTTGGACATAATGCTTATTCAAACGCTCTACTCATAGCAGTAGATGAAAGTGTACTCTGGAAATTTCATGTGCAACCAGTTAATGTTCAGCAAGCTAATGCACTGTAGATATACCTCAGCTTGTCATGCACTAACTCTCTGTTTAGGCAGGCCTTAATTTAATGTAATCTGATGTGCAATACGTGTATAAAGCACAAAAAACCGAGGGCGGGGAGGAGTAGAAAATCAAAATGAAGACTCTGGAAGATTAGACATAGTTGTGTCATAAGGTGAAGCAGTTGAAGACAAAGTGCAAGTGGCACAAAACAATATAAGGATGTTGAAGAGGAATGAACTGAAATCTGTCAAGAGCGTAAATAGACAAGTTACTTTCTGGAGGAACTTCTGTGCATGGACACAACAAAGGACAGGTACAGCCATCTTGCTTTCCTTTCAGTGTCATAAATGAAAATCTACAAATAAAAAGTCAGTGATAAAATAATTAAAAGAAATCACAGAAAATGAAGTGCTGTAAAATATCCGACCATCACACCAATCCTGTTGAAAGCATTTGAAAAGTAGGTCAGTGTCGGCAAAGATATACTGATAATGAACATGCTGTGCATACAAGGGGAAACTAACACTAAAACAGTGTCAAACTTCTCTTCAGTTAACAATATGAGGTGGAGCTTATGTACTTCTGTAACAAGACATGATTGCACAAGTGTATTCCAAAGGCCTTGTAATGTGCATCTGAGCATAGGATGTGGCAATAATACAGTTCATGCGTCATATCTCAAATATGGAGCGATTTGTGTGTAGTGCTGCACTGATGAAAATGTACCAATATAGATAGATCATTAAGTGTTTCTTCATCTTGTCAGAGACAACCAACCTGGTGTTTAGACTAGGAAAAGGTCGTGAATGTAAGTGTGTTCACTAAAATATACACCTCTACCCCGCTATAACGTGACCTGATATAACATGGGTTCACGTATAGCTGTGGTGGCAGCGGGGCTCCGGCGGTGCTTTAAAGGGTCCGGGGCTCCAGCTGCTGCAGGGAGCCCCGGGCCCTTTAAATCACCGCCGGAGCCCTGCTGCTGCTACCGCGGGGCTGCGGCAGTGGGGCTTGCTGCCAATTTAAAGGGCCTGAGGCTCTCCGCAGCGGCTGGAGCCCGGAGCTCTTTAAATCACTGCTGGAGCCCTGCTGCCCCTACCCAGATATAACAAGGTTTCAGCTATAACGTGGTAGGGATTTTGGCTCCCCACAACCACGTTATAGCGGGGTAGAGGTGTATTAGCAAACACATTAAACAGAAGTGTACATAGGATCAATAGATGTACAACTCTTATAGCTGGTTATGCTCTGCCTTCAGATTCCCCAGTAAGATTGACCATGACCAGCTGATGTTTCAAAATGCCTAACATTTCATTTCTAGTAACTCATCACACTTAACTTGTCACACAGTAGATGGCAGAGTATTACAGTATTGGCCAGTCTCTGTATGAAAAGGCCTGAGAAACTTGTTTCTAATGTTAATCAACAAAAGACCTTTTCATTTCTGTCATTAGGGAAACGGGCAGCGGGGCCGGGGAAATATGGGGGGAGGGAGCAGTTTGTAAATGGTCTGAGGCCAACTCTACAATACAAGTGTTTTGCTGATACAGTTGTATTGGCTGAGCCCCTTAATAGTTGACGCAGCATGTATAGTAACACCACCACCCTGAACAACATTATAAAGTTTTTTCAGCATAGCTAATATAGAACTGGCCTAAGGACTTCTGTCTCAGAGTTGTAAAGGTATTTAGGTGTTGCTCAAGTGAGGATGGCAACATGTAAGTCTCTTTTTTTCAAAAGGGATTCAAGCCCTTAGGAAGCTAAATCCAATGAGATTTAGGCTCCTAAATCCCTGAATCCTTTTTGAAAATGAAACTCTCCATATCTGACCTCTGTCCTCATCCTCAAAGGAAACCTGTACACCTTCAAGAGACGAGCCTGGGAACTGACATTCGTAACTTGGCTAGACATTTTAATGTCATGGACTTAATACAGACACTAGTTTTATGGCTTATTACAACAATTTGTAACACACCCTACTGCCTATTACCCTGAATTGCTCACTTAATTTTAAATGGTCTCTTACAGCATGTGTGAATCCCTTATACATAACCATGTGTCCCAACTTGTATTTAGCTCAGACCCTCTGGTTACCTTGCCCAGACCTCAAGATCTCTATGAAGGTCGAAAGCTTGTCCCTTCCATCAACAAGAAGTCCAGTAAAAGATATTACCTCACATATCTTGGTCCTAAACCAGTTAAGTCATAGTTTTGCTCGGCATTGCAACACCTAAATACCTTTAAAAACCTCAGCCTCTGTTTCAATGAACAGATTGCCGTAAATTTGTCTTGGAGTATTCTTGGAGCATGCCCTGCGTTTGCTGTAACTGCTTTTCAAGCTAGCGTTCAAAAGGAATGACAGAGAGAGGTGGTAACTATAGAACTCAAATTCTACTTTAGAGCCGCAGTGCTGTTCCCTTGTAGATCATAACTAGAATAAAGATGAAAATACTAACTCGCTTGTGGTAAAACTACTGCAGTCCGTATCAGTTACTCAGAAATGTCATACTTCCCTCATGTTAGTATTGGCTAGGAAGTCACCAGCCCTGACTAGGTGGAAGAAAAAGGGATTTAAATGTTTTTTATTGAGTAATCTTAAAACTCTGACATACTTACATAGTAAAAAAAATTTTTTTTAAAAAAAGCCTTCACTTTAATAAAAAAGTCAGTTTGCACTTGAAATCTTTCTCCTACTGCAGTAGATAGTAAATGTAAATCAAATGCTTTACGCTATAGTTGGCTCGTTTCTAATTTACCACTTATAGATGCTAACCACCATGGCAAACCATGTGTATATTGATATCGTAAGCTACAATGTTACCCAACTATCTTCCCAAGGATGAAGAATCTAATTTTGTAAGACTCCCCAGCTACCTGCCTAGCTTCTTCATGGTCCAGAGGTAGCCATAAACTATTAAATGATAGTGGATAATTAGAGCAAAACATCTTTTCAAAAATATCCAAGGCAAGACTCAGGAGCACTCTGCAAAGCCTCAAATTAGAGACAAAGACTCAGGAGAAAAATAATTTGTTTCTGCTCCCTGCAAGTTTTTCTGTGCGGGCTCTTCTAGAGCTTGCCAGAAATAAGGCCTTGAAAGTCCTGTTTTGTGTATTTTCTTCAGAGTTTGATAGTATGGTGGGCATGTTAAGACTGAATACTAATTTTGTAGGTCCTTTGCCTCTTATTTGGCCACAAATGAATAATAAAATGCCCGGAGGAAATTGCATATATATTGAAGTATCTCAATTTGTGTTTGGCATACAGAAGAGGGAAACAGGCATCATAGACCTGACAACAGGGTGTTTTTTCAGATATGTTACAGCAATTTGCGATGCTCTTTAGTGTCTCAGCAAAATAAGAGGGGCAGAACTTAGCCTTTGGGGTAGAATTTTAATTAATGTTTAGCTGTTTTTTTCCAGTATTCTGTGTGGTAGAAATTGACAAGGTGCTTGTGCACAAGGTATGTTAAAGTATTATTCCCCTCCTCCCCCCTGCCATAGTACAGGCATCTGCACTAGTTCATAGAAGGGAAAATGTAGTCTGCCTCAGTGTGGTGTTGCTCAGTTTTACTGCTGCGTCTGCATGTGGCTGGAAGCAGATTTAGTTTCCTGTTCAGTTAACATTGCACTGAGCTTAAACTCAGTAGCAGCATTTAGAAATAAACTCGGACGGGCTCCCATTGGCACACCGTGAGATACTGAGGCCAAGCTTGTGGGTTATGAGATTCTGTTCATTATTGTTGGATGAGTTTCTTTGGAATCTGATATTTACTGCAAGTCTAAGTGAATGAAAATAACTCACTTTAGCATCTTCAGAAAAGAAGATAAAGCATTGACTTCCTTTCTCATCCAAACAAGCCAAGCTATCAAATGATTGTCCGTTGGCTTTTATGTTTTGTATATGATGGTCATTTCTCTGGCTGTCATTTTTGCTTAAGAAGTATCTAGTTTCTTAAGATCCACAAACTATTACTTTTCCTTTCTAGTTTTCTAGCCCTCAAACCCAGGAATGTATCATGGACCAAGGTAAGCTAATCTTTGGAATACTAAGAAGATAGAGTTGCTGAAAAAAGCAAACAAGTTAGTTTAATGGTAATGAGGTCTGGGTTACTGAGCAGCACTTAACCTCAACTTGCACTGTTTAACAAGAATTCTGCACAGGAGGTATTGGGAATAGTCCTTTCTACATGCATGATAACTTGCCAGAAACCAAATTGGCCATTACAAAAGTTGGAATTAGAACTCAGGTGGAATCCAATTCAAATCACTGGCATAGCCCAAGACCTTCTGTGTACCTATTGCACCCCTACTTTAGATATGGCAAAAAAAGTAGCGCCTTCAAACCATTGTAGTTTAGATGTGGATGGTCAGCCTATCTGCTCTGTAAATTTTCATAGAATCGTAGAAGTGTGTAGGACTGGAAGGGACCTCAGTAGGTCATCTAGTCCAGTGGCTTGCACTCAAGGCAGGATTACCTAATAACTAGACCATTCCTGACAGATGTTTGTCTAACCTGTTCTTAAAAACCTCCAATGACAGAGATTCCACAATCTCCCTAGGCAATTTATTACAGTGCTTAACCACCCTGACAGAAAGTTTTTCCTAATGTCCAACCTAAACTACCCGTGCTGCAATTTAAGCCAATTGCTGCTTCTCCTCTCCTTAACCTCTGAGGATAATATTTTTTTCACCCTCCTCCTTATAATAACCTTTTACGTACTTGAAAACTGTTATCATGTCCCCACTTGGACTAAACTAACCCAATTTTTTGCAGTCTTTCCTCATAGGTCATGTTTTCTAGACCTTTTGATCACTTTTGTTGCTCTCCTCTGCACTTTCTCCAATTTGTCCACAAATTATTTTGTCCAAATGTTTCATTTAATTGTATTAAATGAGACGCAAAAGGTGCTGCTTGCTAGTACTGGTGCTAATAAAATCTAATGTAACATGGTTATTCATGGTAATGTTCGTAAGACCAGGCCATCCATTGGTGGTGGCACACACTAGTGTTTCTCAAACTGGTGGTCCTCGCACTGCTTGCTGATGGTTTAGAGATACTGGGTTAAATGGTGCAAATTTGTTGCAGCTGTTGAATTGCATTAAACAATAAAGATTAGCAGCACTTCCAGCTGTCAGTTTAATAGAAGCAACGGCCTTGCTTGCCACAGAAATATTATTGTAAGAGTTGGAGGGTAACTGGCATCTTTTATTTTAAGATGCAGCCTATCTAAGGGGGGAGAAGTGTAGAAAGGAAGGATTTTAGAAATAATCAAAGTCTTGTCTTAGTAGAAGAGAGATGAGGGTAGAAGATGATGACTAGATAAACCATAAAAATCATTGGCTTTCACAGGAATTGTGACTGTGACAAACACATACAGCCTCGTAAAATTATTTAAATAATGGGAACTCACTACACTACCTTATTGAACATTAGATGTATCAGAGGAGCAGTCTTTATGTGCACATTAAAGTGTGTGGATTAGTTCATTTGTTATGGGTGCACATTTTAATGACTGGTAGCTGAGTATTGGGATAGTTACTCAAGAACTGGAAAATAGTTACGCTTGTCTGCCAACTTGTGAAGTTAATTTGAAGTACCTTACAGCTAAGTGTTTCACGTAGCTGGCTGAGTCAGTGGTTGGCAGTAAGGTGACTATAATTTGATAAAGTTTGCAATGACTGCCAACTTTAGTGGCATGTGCTGTGTGTTAGTACGATATATGCAAGGAATAATTACTTAAGTATCTGAATAAGGAATAGGAAAACCATTTTAATTAAAGCATTATGAAGCTTTTGTGTGAAAGTGAGGTATTAACACAGAAGTCAAACATACCTTTCTCAAGTTGAGGCAGTACAGTGACCTGTATAATTGAGGCAAAGTAAAGTCACATGGAGAATTTTAACGATAGAATGGATTTGTATACAAAAAACAACAGGCTGGTAGGCATCTCTGTATTTCCAAAGAAATGAATAATTTTGATAAGCGCAGCAGAAATTGGAAGAAGTCCAAATGGCTTTCTGTGACCTCTTTGAAAGGCGGTAAAGAATAGCGTTAAACTGCTCATGTGTGTTTTTTGTGGGATGAGTAGTAGTAAAAATTACTAATGTATGGAAAGGTGGAGCATGTTTATCTTTCCATAATGGGTGCAAATGCTTTTCCTGCTTTTTTCCTCCTTGAAACAATTTCACGTTGTTACTGCCAAGTATGAAGTAGAACTAAATGGAATGTTGCAACAGTATATATTCATGAAAGGGTGAATCTCTTCAGTTCTAAGTTAATGAACAAAACACACATGCCTTTTTGTTGCTCTTGGCCTATTTGATGGTGATAGAACTCATGTAGATTATTTACAAGGGCATTAAAGAGGGTGGCCCAAAGGACAAACAGCATGGCAACACATGATGTCTGAATGCAAAATGTGCTTCTGAAGGCCAAACAATTGGCTGTGGAAAGGCTTCAGGATAAAAGATAAACTTCTTGATTTAAGGGCTCATAAATTCTGAAATGTGTGTGTTGGCTTTGAAATTTGGGAAAGCTCATTACTTTAGGGTAATGTGTTTAAATACAAGTAGTGATCTTTTCATTTCATTGGCTTGAGACTCTGAACTTAAATCTTGAAGGTGCATTTTGTCTGCTCCATCAAATTTATTTTTTTTCTTTGGATCTGTCAATATGACTTTTTTTGATGTGCGGTCTGCAGTGCATGCTGGGAATGATGCAGGAGTAAGTTGTCCTGAGCAAATGGTGATTGCAGTAGAGCTACAGGAAGCCCTGTCCCTTCCTCTGACTGAATCCTAAGGTGGTAGCATGAGCTGAAAATAGTTCTGTAGTGTTACTATACCATTTAGTGGAAGTTTTCCTGATGGTGGGAAGGCAGAAGAGACAGCAGGAATGGCAAGAATTAGGGAGGGAGAGCATATGGACAGGAGGTGGTGATGGCGGTGGTAATAGTAGTAATAAAAGAACTTTTTAAGAGCATAGTTGCCCCTCCACTTTAAAGGTCTCACCCTCTGCAATACAACCTTTTTTTCCTTAAGCACAGACTTGTCCTGAAAATTCTTAAGCTTTGTTTAAAAGAGCATGGGATCTTGGGTAGGCAAGCTTTTCTGAAGCTGAACCAGCAACATCTGTGCTAACTTATTGTTGTTGACATAACACATAATAAAGACAAAAAGCTTTTGGAAGGATTTAGCTATGGTAAACCTTCATTTTCAAGTATGAAGACACTTCAGACTTAAAATGGGGTTAATAAAAGTTTAGCGTCCTTGTGTATAATGGACATAGGATGAAATAAGATCCCCCACTCCCCTTGGACTATTAAAATCACAGAGATGAAGATTGTTTTAGTGAGTCCAGGGCCCGTGAAATAGAATATTGACAGTAGTGTAGAATAAAGTGTGTAGTCCACAGAAAAAAGCACTGTAGAGGCACCAGAACTCTGATTCTCTCTCCCTCTCTCACACCGACTTATTGGTGGGCTTTTGTCCTGTATCTGAGTCCATCTGTATAACCTAGAACGGTGGGTCTCAGCCTTTTTTTTACTGGCTACCCCTTTCACACAGCAAGCCTCGGAGTGCAGACCCCCCCCCCCCCCAATAAACGCATTTTTAATATATTTAACACCATTATAAATGCTGGAAGCAAATGGAGTTTGGGGTGGAGGTTGACAGCTCCCGACCCCCAGTTTGAGAGCACCTGACCTGGAAGCTAATTTAGTGTTTCTGCTCACTTTGGTCATATGGTAATGGGGCTTACAGTGGGGGTAGGGTGCCAGTTACAGCAGTGGGCATTCTAGTATGGGTTTTAAATTGTTGGTAAGTGGCCCCAAATTATAGTAGTGCCATGGGAAGTAAGAAGAGGAGAACTAAGATGATGGATAAGTTTTGAATAGTTTACTAAGAAGCTTTAAGGTGGCAGTATTTGGTAACTGCTGACCTGAGCCAAAACATTAAAATACTCATCTAGACTCAGAATGAAGTGCAGTATTCCCATGAATATTTTTCTTCCTGCACCATTATTTTCTGCTAAGTTAGAGAATGGCTAGCTTTAAATTATGCAGAAATAGCTTTTGAGAAGGTTCTGTCTGACTGCAAACCATAAGTAAATATATACCGTAGTAATTTTTTTTTGTAGTTTAAGTAAGTGTTTGGAATCCCAGATCCGTGACTTGTACTGGTAATTATTAACCTATTATAAAGTTGCTTCTGTTCTCATTTTAAACTCGCCTGCTGCTGTGTCTTTTGTTCTCTGGTTTGGTATTTGGTTCAACCTCGGAACAGGTTGTTCGATAAAACATTTATAACTTGATAGCCAGAAATGCAGTATTTTAAGATACAAACCTATTCCTGAACTGTTTGTAGTACAGAAACTGCATAGTAGTGCCAGTGTGTGAGAATCCAAGTGAAATGAGCTAGTGATGAAGGAGAAGCTAGCTTCTCACAGCTTGCACTTAACATAAGTTATGAACACTGCTGAAAACCGTTCATACTCTACGAAATATCTGGGTATAACTAGATAAGAATGGAAACAAAATAAAAGGAATAAGAATTTAATGTCAGACAGTACTGGCTGCTTGGAGAACATAACTGTAGTCTTATCTAGACTAGTAGATGAACCGCTTCCTGACAACTGTTTCCAAGAACAGGTACCCTTGTGTACTGAAAATGGTTTAGTGTCAGTGGGACAACACCAGATTTCAAATACATTCTGTGCAATAGCACTGAAAGGATTTTGTCCTGTCTCAAATATTCAACTGCTCGCATAAATACCAGAGCCAGGGGACCCATGACTGACAACTGTCAGCCACAGACCAGTTTCCCACAACAGTGTGGTTTAATGAGAGCAGGCTTCTTAGCACACTCTTAATTATGTGAAATTGAGTAGTCTAAGACCCTCTTGCTAAATTTGCTGGTTCAAAAAGCAGCAAAGCATGCTACATAAACAGTACGGTTTCAAAAAGATTGAGTTATAGAACCAGCCTTCTAATTGCACTCCTTCAGATAACGTGATTATCTGTATTTCTTTCCAAGAATCAAAGATTTGTAATATCTGATATAACATAATTCCCTTACGTAGGCAGTTCTCAAACTGTGGATCGGGACCCCAAAGTGGGTCGCAGCACCCTTTGAATGGGGTCACTAGGGCTGGCTTAGTCTTGCTAAGGCCCAGGGTTGAAGCCTGAGCCCCTACACATAGGGTCAAAGCCAAAGCCTGAGGGCTTCAGCCCTGGGTGTCAGGGCTCAGGTTGCAGGCCCCCTGCCTGGGGTGAAACACTTGAGCTTCAGATTTGGCCCCCTTTCCCGGAGCGGTGGGGCTCAGGCTTTGGCCCCTCCACCCGGGGCAGTGGGGCTCGGGCGAGTTCAGGCTTCGGTCCCTCCTCTATGGGATGTGAAGTAATTTTTTTTTGTCAGAAGTGGGTCGCAGTGCAATGAAGTTTGAGAATCCCTGCCTTATGTTGATATTAAACTTTTCTTTTGTTTGGGTTCAGTGAGGACAGTATATTTTAATGGATAAAGTACTTGTGTTCACTTGGGTTGCATATGCCATAAGAACAAGTTTCCTACATGCTGGGTCTCGCTCTTTGTGAAGGGAGTAACGTTTGGTGGCGTAGTTTATTCAAATATTGGAATAATAAAGGAATATGTGTAAACACAAGACCAAACATTACTGGACATAAGGCTGTTTTTCTTCTTTGCTGCCCTACACAATGTCAAATAATTTATGCTAGGAGAAGGAAACTATAGATGCCAAATTATTTGACTTCTTAGTTGACTGGAATTTAGGACTGTCAAATCTTAAAAGGTATTTTTCACATCCCTGTCTCAGATGCAAGCAATTCCAATGAAAGCCCACGACAGATTAGCCCCAGGACTACTACTTTGCTATTGGAGGGTAATTACACATTCTTGGAGGTTATATTTGAAGCCTCATTGATGTTGCCGAAGTGACAGATTATCCATACATAGATTTCTGTTTAAACAAACAAACCCCTTCCCCCACCCCAAACAGTGAGTTTTATCACTTGAAGCATCCAGTTTCCTCAAATCCACAAATATCTGACTTGGCATTATGTCCTGTGGTATAACTCTCATGTCTCGCTTTTGGTGTTAGGGGAAACTAACTCTAGAAGGTCATTCAGCACATGACATAGGGGTTTAAGTCTAATCTAACTCATGAATATTATAAATGCGAGGCTTTTAGGCACAGTTTGAATACAACAAAGTATTAAAAACCACATGTTAGCTTACAAGATGACTTCATAACTAAAGGGGTGTGGGGGAAGGGGAAAGGAGTGATAAAATCTTAAACACTGAAATACATCAGTTTGAAAAGTAAACAAGTTTCTAAGTATGACATGTTCCTTCTCTTCCTGGGGAAGGTAGGGAGGTACACAAAAGTTAGTTGTAAAACAAAACATCTCAAGTGCTGCATTTTGGTTTGATTCAGTGCCCTTTCCACTGCATCTAGAGGGGTGGTCTCCAAACTTTTTACCCACAAGATCACTTTTTGAATTTAAGATCAACCCAGGATCTACCCCACCCCTTCCCCAGGGTCCCGTCCCTCACCAGAGGCCCCACTCCATCCACTCCCTTCCTCCCTCCCTTCGTAACTTGCTGTCCCCCACCCTCACTCACTGGGCTGGGGCAGGAGGTTGGGGTGCGGGAGGGGGTGCAGGCACTGTGCTGGGGTTGAGGGGTACGGAGTGTGGGAGTGGGCTCCGGGCTGAACTTGGGGCAGAGGGTTGGGATGCAGGCGTGAGAGGTGCAAGCTCTGGGAGGGAATTTGGGTGCAGAGGTCATATTGTTACACTACATCTAATCTCATAGAATCCACTGGACATTTCATGAGTTTTTTACTTTTTATTATTGTCATTTGTGGTTTATAGATCCAAAATCCTTCAGGGATTGTCACAAATCAGTGTAACATTCTCAACTGGGGTGTGCATTGGCTGAGCCTGGGGCAGGGGGTTGGAGTGCAGGAGCGGGTGAGAGGTACGGGCTGTGGGGGGGAATTTGGTGCAGGAGGGAGATCCGGGCTGGGGCAGGGGGTTGAGGTGCAGGAGGGGATGCAAGGTGCATCCTCTAGCCGGGAGGCACTTACCACAGGCGCAGCGAGGCTCAGACAAGCTGCCTGCCTGTGGCTGGCCACACGCTGTTTCTGGAAGCGGCTGGCTGCTGTCAAGTCTCTGTGCACCCATGGGGGATGGGGGTGGAGGCATCGCATGGACCGTGGAGCCACCCCTCACCCTCTATGGTCGCACAGAGATGTACCAGCAGCCAGACGCTTCCGGGAGTGGCGTTTGGCCAAGGCAGGCAGGCAGGCAGCCTGCCTGAGCCCCACTGCGTTACCAGCCACGGAGATCATGATGAACTGGCAGAGACTCCAGGATCGACCAGTCGATCGTGATCGATGGGTTGGTGACCAGTGATCTAGAGCACTCCAATGAAATTTTTTTAGTTTTTTTAAAATGTTGAAGATGGGCAGGATTTACCTGTCAGAAATAAATTGTCCTGTTAATTCAATATGGTGAAAGCTGAATTGTTTTAGTCAGATGTGTGGCTAATTTTCATTAGGCTTAATCCATTTCTCTTGAAATGTTAAATGCTTGGAGTGCTAATGGCAAGTAGGATGCATCTGTGGGCTGGTGACCTCCGTGGTCATCGGTTCTGTACAAATGTGACTGCTACGATGTGCAGATAAACCTGATCTGGAGGCCTAATATAGGTATCCCTGAAAACCTGATGCTGCCCCTAATTATCCAACAAATTTTGAATTCGGGTCAGGCTGCATCAGAGATGTTGCATTGCTATAGTTACCTGAAGTTTCAATACTTTAGGCTTCAGTGTTAATGACCAAATGGAATTAAGATGTAGGTGTCACCCTTGGCTTTGCACAGCATGATATTTAGGCCACAGAGCCAGCACTGTTCCATTATTATGAATTCATGTGTTAGTAACCATTGCTGCTGTAACTAATTCAGACTGTGTGTCTGTCCCAACGCTACTACCAGCTAAGTACTAAACCGTAAATCTGACTCTTAATGTAGCCTAGGCAGGGCCTTGTCACTCTTGGGTGTTAGAGAATTCAACTGTGTTCTGGTGATGAATAGTCTGGCTAGGGAAGAATTGGATCAGTTCCCTACCGTATGTTGTTGGGGAGAACATCAACTGGAGAACTGCCTACCAGAACAAACCACGTTTTGTCATTTAAGTAGAATGAATGGCCTGGAGAAAGTGACACAAGAGGGAACCATTACTTACATGGAGAGCAGCAATAGTCTGAACTTGCCTGCTGCAGGAGCTCCCAGGACAAAAGCAGTAGGCATGGGGGAAAATCCAAGATGCTGGCAGAACACTGAAGAAAGTGGTAGCAGTCACGCTGTTCTGTTTGCTATAATCATACACACAAATGAATTCTTTCAAGCAGTTGGCAGCCAGGCTCATAAAATCATAAGTGGGTGAGATTAAAGTAATGCACACACCACTACATGATAGTGAATCAGAACTAATTTTAGCAGGATTTGTACCTGAATATGGGGAAGCAAAGCTGAAGTGAGTAGCTATCTTATGTGCACTTCTGGACTGCAGAGCAATATTGCCTCTGTAAATATACTGTTACTTTGTTCTTTGCTTTCATTTGGTGGGGAGAAATCAGTTTTGATACTAAATATTGCCTTTTTAATCACAATATCCTAAACTGAGCCACAAGTGATACCTGTTGTATAACTGGATAGTACTCAACCCCTCTGTATTTCTGTTTCTGATCTAGATGCTATGAACAGCCAAAAAAATTAGTTTGATAATATGTCCTATGGCAGGCCTGCACAACATGCAGCCCCCGGGCCACATGCGGCCCGCATGGGCTCACTGAGCGGCCCGTGAGCAAGCAGTGGGGTGGAGCTGGTGGGTTCTCCCCCTTCCCGGGGGGGGGGGGAGCACCTCACAGCCCTGCGTGCGCTGCGCTCCAACCACCCTAATGGCCAGAACCACACGTGTCAGTCTCCCGTTCCCCCGGCCTGGCGTACAGTGGATGCGTCACTTCTGGGGCCCACTGAGGCGGGAAGCGTTGGGCACAAGGCAGAGCCAATAAGTGCTGAGCGAGGGGAGGGGTGCCCGGCCTGGGCTCAAGCCACAGCTCGGGGGGAGTGAGGGGGACTAGGCTGAGCCCCCCCTCACCTCCTCTTCAGTTGGGGGCAGGGCGGGGCGGCTACTGCACTGGTTGGTCCCAGGGCGGCCTCCGTAGTGATTGGGGTGGGTTTGAACTGTCTGTGGGCAGCCAGGAAATCCCTGTGGGAGGGGTGTGTGTGTGTGTGTGTGTGTTGCACCTGCCCTGTCCCTACTGCTGCCCCCTTCCCTGGTCCAGGGACCTTCCCCCTCCCTGGCCCCTATCACACCACCCCTCTCCCTTCCCCGGGCTCCCTGTGGCCCCTGTGTTTGTGTGTTGGACAGTCACATCCAATCCCTTCACACTGGCCTCCTTTCCCCTCCCCTTAGTTCATAGCCCCAGAAAATCCCTTCAAACTGTCCCTTTTTCTCCCTCCCCTTATTTCATGGGGGGATGACGAGCCGAGTGGGCGGGCAGTGGCGGTGCAGCTTTATGCTTGGGGGTGTGTGTGTGAGGAGGTGAGTGGCGAGATGGTGGCTGAAGGGGGGTTGTTCCCACGGAGCCGGGCGGTGCTGGGGTGGGGGATGTGTTTCGGGGGGGCTGGGCGGCTCTGGGAGGGAGATGTTTCGGCCCTTGGCTATTTTCTTTGGAGTAATATGGCCCTTGCCGCTTTACGAGTTGTGCAGGCCTGACCCAAAGGTTTCTGGAAATTGGAACTAAAACAAATATGCCTACACTGCTTAGATTGTCACTGACAAACTGAAAAGGTGTGAAACTGAAGGTTTTATTTAACTGGAATGCCATTAATAGTTAAATATCATACAGATATGTTTGTTACTGGGATAGCTCACATATACTGAGTGTTGAGAGCTATGGATGATGCCACACAAACTTGGTGAACTCAGATATTGATAAAGGTGATTATTCACGGGCTTTATTTAATAGAGGAGGAACACCAAAGTTAGAATGACTGGTTCATCTGACGTAAATTGCTAGTTTGAGGGAAAGAGAATGCTATCTTTGACCTTTAGTTGTGTGAAAAGGAATAATATGTGACTTAACAGCATTAAAGTTTTTTGGCTATTGGAAAATATATTACTTTGCAGGAACATGGTTGACCAGACTTCACAGTAAGGAAACGTCTGGTTTCTTGAGTAAAATCGGTGCTACAAGAAGCTTCTTGTGAGCCTTAAAATGAAAGTTAAGCCTGTTTCTTCCAGAATTGTTCCAATACATCAGCTGATGTTTGGAGACTTTGCAAGAGGCAGCCTGAAAACTTAACTTGCTTTGGTCTGAAAGCTCCATAATGTTAAATATCTGGGGAAATGGTTTGATGTTTATCTTCTGATAAACTATTAACTATACCCCTTGAATAATGCAAAATATTTTGTGTAACTGACTCTCAATCTGAAATGCCTCAAAATACTTTTGCAAAATGGAAAAACTAGATTAATTTACTGATATTCCCAATTAATTTATTGTGCCTGTAAATGCATTCTGATGTGTACAGCTTTTCAGACAGGATGCTTCTACAATGAGTACGCTGTACAATGTGTCAGGATAAAGGTGTAGTCCCAAGATAATTGATTATTGTCTCAAGAGGCAAACAGTCTGCATCCCTTCTTGGGGTTCTCAAGAAGTAAACACAAGATAAGAACTTCCTTGAAGCCATAAAGAAAACACATGCTGAGATGATTACTGGTGTGAGGGTAAAACTCATACCTGTGGAGTTACAATTCCAAGGACTTGGACCAGCGCTTGATGTTACTTCAGTAGCTTGAAGAGGTTACTAGAAAAGAGCATTGAGTACTATTACTACTCTGCTTGCTTCCTTGGAGGAAAGGAAAGGAGAGTTTGTTGTGATGTGTGTTATCAGAGCTGCTTTAAACATCACTTCTCCACCAAACCTATCAAAAAAACCTGGATATTTGGACCCACACGACTGTACCCTGGCCTCCTTTGTGAGTACTCTCCTCCTGCAGTGCAAGATTGAAGACCCTGAAGTGTTACTAAGTCCCTGCTTCTTGTGGACATAACAGACTCTAGAAGGTATGCAGATTTTTCTAGACAGAACATAAGATATTTAATTTTTCTGACCCACAGACCATTCCTAGTAACATTCAGCTCAAAATCCCTTTGTAGTTCCATTGGGAAGGATGAAACCCAACAAAGTCCGAAGATATAAATGCCTGAGGCAGGAATTGATTCTGGAAGTCTTCACATGGTATCCTTTCCCTTTCATTTCCTTAACAGTAAGGACAAAGATGCCGTTTGTCTGCTTCGCCAAGTGTTTTCATTCTCTCCCATGCTGTCGCTTATGTGTAGGGAAAAATTTCTCAATTTAACTTGAGTAAAGCCACAGTCTCGTATGGTTATCTGCATGTGTGTTACAGCCATCAAATAATGTCTTGCCAGATGGAGATGATTTTTGGTGATGGGCTGTGTACTTGCACACACATAATTTAGATAGCATCATTGTCTTTATTTTGTTCGTCGTTGTTTGTCATCCACTCTGCTAGTCTTCTCTAACATTTTATCATCTCTCTGGACTAGCGTCTGTTTCTTAATATATTTATACAGTGCCCAGCTCAACTGGATCTTGAGCATGACCTCTAGATGCTACGTGAGTTTAAAGTCTCTTGGTTCTGAAACAACACTCATAAATATTTTGGTAGGTAACAAAACGGCTAACTAGTATACGTAGCTGTACAGCTATGGTGGGCTGAGGAATTGGGTCAAAACAAGGATTGCAGAACTACCAGCCTGAAGTGAGATCTAGAACTAGATGGTTTCACACTACTTCATTTCCTTTGCTTGACAACTCAACATATTGGGCTACCAGACATCAGTATCCAGGAATGTTGTCATTAATGGAAGCTCATGTTAATACAAACACAATTCAGTGCTCAGTAGTCAAGCAGCTCCAATTTTACTAGTCGAATGAATGAACCTTAATTGATAATACCATTGAAATCGTGTGATGCCTTCATAAAAGTCATAGATCAATGTACAAAACACTCTCCAGATTCCTCTGACTAGACTTAGCAACACTTCTTAAACTTTTTCAAATAGTTCTGAAATTTGAGTTTCCATATAAACGTGCCCTTTTCTTGTCTGTGGTGTAGATTTAAAAATCAAGGAAAACAGTTATGTTGTCGTCTTTTTTCTCTCTACCCCTGTCAACCCTAAAAGGAAACTAACATGGCTATAGCTTACTGCTCAAGTGACTTATGTACAGAAACTCACAATTGGAGTCCATGTCATTCTGTCTTTGTGTACTGCATGATGACCTGTATTTCCCTTCATTTAACATATATTTGTATGTGTACATCAGGGATCGGCAACCTTTGGCACGTGGCTCCGTAGGGTAAGTACCCTGGCGGGCTGGGCCAGTTTGTTTACCTGCTCTGTCTGCAGGTTTGGCCGATCGCGGCTCCCACTGACCGTGGTTCGCTGCTCCTGGCCAAAGGGGGCTGCAGGAAGTGGCATGGGCTGAGGGATGTGCTGGTGGCCGCTTCCTGCCGCCCCTATTGGCCTGGAGTGGCGAACTGCGGCCAGTGGGAACCGCGATCGGCCGAACCTGCGGACGCAGCAGGTAAACAAACCGGCCCGGCCCGCCAGGGTGCTTACCCTGGCGTGCCGCATGCCAAAGATTGCCAATCCTTGGTGTACATAGTTAAGTGAGGATACATTTCAACCTTCTAGAGTAGTCATCAGAACATCTTGGGCACATAAGGTGGAGAGAGGGGTAAAATGTCGATGCCTGTAGTGCTGTCAAGGTAGAAGTAATTTAAATATTTTCAGAGATTTTTAAACAGAAGACATTTTTCCACAGTCTACTTAGTTATCTTAAAGTCCGTTAGTCCAAGACAAAGTACCAAATCTGTTACAGGAGGTGTGCTTGCATGTGGGATTTTTTTTATAAATCTCTGTGCCATTACCAAGATTTTAGTACTAGTGCCACCTCAGTTTGATCTTCTATAGAAAAGCAGTTGCCTAAAACACTGCCAGCTTCTTTCCTTAGAGGATTGGTGTACTTATAAGTAGGCTTGGAATGATTAGATTTTACTGTAAAATACTTCACTGTATGCATACAAGCAAAAAAAATAAAAATGGATGAGTAGTATTATAGAGTAAGAAAAATGTTTCTTGAGAACTTACTAGAATTTTTTATTGTAAAGTACTGGTGTCATATATTTTGATGTGGCATTGACAATTTGTGTTAACAGTTAAAAGCTTTAACTTTCTCAATCTTGACATCTGTCATTATGTAATTGTCTGACTCCCCCCTCATCATTTCCCACAACTGTAAACATTTAAATTAGCAATAATAAAAAGCTTAAACATCCCCATGTATCAAAATTATTTTTAAAAAGGTCACATTGTGCCAAGCCTACTTTTAAGTTGAAGATTTCTTAATCTTCCAGAGTGAAACAAGAACCCTGGTTGTGTCTTTATCGTAGGGAAGACTTGTGTGGGTAAAGGCTAAGGAATTAAGCAGATGCAGTGAGGCTCATAACAATGACCCTTTATTGAAATAAAGGGTCGTCAGGAATTGACCACCATGCTTACTACTAGTTAGCTGCATCTACAGTCTGTATTTATATGTGTGGTAAATGACTAGGGGTGAAAGTTAAAATTAAGGTGCTTGAGTTAATTCATAACGCCAGCCTATTAAGTGATGAGGTGGAAAATCTCCTTAAGAAGGAAAAATTACTTCGTGCTTTAAAGGCCAACACTAAGTCATTGATGTGGCCCCATCAGTGCAAATGCCTAGGCAACATAACCAATCTTTCCTTTTCTTGAAAATATGCATTAGTCAGATTGAAGATGTCATAGAATATCAAGATTGGAAGGGACCTCAGGAGGTCATCTAGTCCAACCCCCTGCTCAAAGTAGGACCAATCCCCAGTCAGATTTTTGCCTCAGATCCCTAAGTGGCCCCCTCAAGGATTGAACTCTCAACCCTGGGTTTAGCAGGCCAATGTGCAAACCACTGAGTTATCCCTCCGCTGTCTCCAATTGTCATTTTTCCAATGGTCAGCAAAACAACAAGTCGTCTTCAACCATACCTTCATTCACATAATGTAGAAACAGTAGCAAAATAGCTGGATTAGCTACATCAGTTGATTCATCCAACTGTATGGCGTAATATGGACTATTTTTCACTCTGTGTCCAGCTGTAGTCTCTGCATTATTTGACGTGTCATTCATTCTTTGTGACAACGTATTATTGGACAGAGGTACCATGTCAATCCTTTTTGCAGCCTTTTCTCCAAGCCTGCAATGAACTACGTCTTTTATACATGGACCAATCAAGCTCTCTGCTATGGTTTGAGCTTCTGATGCTTTTGCTACTCGGTAGCTCACATGGTATGACGCTTGAAGTGCATTTTCATTATCAGTACTTGCTTTGGATATAAAACTGGTAATGTCACTTTTCCTCTCAGCTAATTTTCGCTTGAAAAAAACAAGCAGCTTTTCAAGTTGTGCAGGATGGCTAGTTTGTAAATGGCACCGAAGTAGAAAAGGTTTGAGGCTGCTGTTTGCTAGAACATCACCACAAATTACACACAGTGGTTTTGGATGTTCTTGATCACCAGTGCATGTAAAGTCATATTTCATATAATCATTGTCATATTTTCTTTTCTTTGTGACTTTCCAGGCCATCATGATCATTAGACTTACATTTTCCATAGTGTGAACTTGCAAGAAACAGCTAGTGTTTCCTCATCTCTACGCTTTCCTTTTTCAGCCACTTATTCACTGAACTTGTATACAAAAGTTCTATTAAAAATAACACAGAGAATGCTAACAACCAACAAACTAGAAAATGAGAAGATTCACTCACGTCTCACTGAAGCAAAACAGCACTCCAGAGAGACTGACTTAGTATCAAATTACTGAGGCACCTTAATGCTGCTACACTGGCTACGATGTGGTTCCGCTGGTTTGGCGCACAAACACCTTTTCTTCTGCCACCAGGGCTGTCCCTAGGGAGGTGTCCCGTGAGCAAAAAATTAGCCCCCACGTACAGCGTGGCCTTTGCTCACTCTGCCCTTCATGCCGCCCAACTTCCCCTGTCTGCCAAGGGCAGGGGTCCCAGCTGCCACCCTGCCCACCACAGGGCTCTGGCTGCTGACCCTGTGCTGGGGTCTGGGCTGCTGGCTCCGCACTCGGTGGGGCTTGGGCTGCTGGACCCTGTTGACAGGGGCTCGGGCTGCCCGCTCACTGCTCCACCGAGCTCTGACTGCTGGGCCTTGGTCTGCCGGCCCCCGCTCTGATGGGGGCAAGTCTTGGGCTGTTAACCTCAACTGCCCAGCCCCGCTCTCCATGTGGGGGAGAGACTGTGTTTTGGGGGATAGAGTGTGTGTCAGCATGCTGTCTTGTAAATTCAGACAGCATCAGAAAGCAACCAGTCCTGGGAGAGGGGGAAACCCCAACATCAGCCCCTACCTCCTTCCCCTCCCCAGCTCCTATGCGCAGCAGTATCTCTCTCTCTCTCTCTCACTCACTCCACAGTAATGGTTTGCTTTGTGTCCTTGAGTAGATCAGCATAGCACACAAGGGCTGTCAGAAACAGAGCTTTGAAAGGAGAGAGGCGCATGCCTTCAGGGCAGCCAGCCAAGTTCAGAACACGAGCAGAGCAGCTACTTGATTGGTACACTTCTGGAGGTCAATTACAGTGCTGAAACCAACTGATGTGTTTACACTGGCAATGCAGCGCAGGAGCATCTGTGCTGTAAGCCTTAAGTCCAGGTGTGTGTGTGTTTGCAATGCTGCGACTGAGGAGTTTCTGTGCACTAAGTGGCTTGGCAGTGTGTACACCTCAGGAGTTACGCTGCAGAAAGCAGCTTTACTGCACAGTAACTTGCCAGTGTAGAGAAGGCCTCAATGGCAGTTTGATATACTTTATTCAGTAAGAAACTCATTTTAAAGTGGGTGTCTCTTTTAGTTGGTACAGTATTCTTTGTGCTGTATTGTAAAAGGAACTACACTGTAAAAGAGTCAAAAGAAATGTTTTCAGCTTGGAGTGAAAATTGGATATTTTAGCTATCAGGAAGGCATGGGAAATAGTTTAGAATCTAGCGGGATTTTTCTGCAGAGAAGGATATTGACTCAAAATTGTCAAATCATAGATCTATCTTACAAACTATAAGGGCAGGTATAATACCTGAAGAGGTTTTTAGGCCTCACTTTTAAACTGCTTAAAATGACACAAACTTGAAGTATGTTCAGAGTCAGTTTTGGTCTATTTCGAAAGGTTTGACGAGAGAGTTATGAAAAAAATAATATGTTTGTGGTTGGTAACAGCTATATATCCTCATAGCTTTAGAGCAACCTATCAGTGTCATAAAGAACTGAAAAACCAAAAGGTAAGTGTGATATAGATAAAGTATTTTCATAGCTGATAAATGCTGCCTCTACAGCACAAAAACTATTTGTTTTTTCCATTTTGCCCATAGTAGATAGCAGCCTTGAAAGAAGTGGTAGGGACAAAAGGTTAAATGGGCTCTGTACAGTAACTAACCTATGAGTGGAAAAGTCAAGGTAATTATCCCTCTGCAAACAAGTATACAACTTCTTAGCTAGGAAATGCATTTCCCCTCCATTCTGTTTATTTGCAAATTGTGTTCTTGGTTGAAAAGTATTATGTGCTATTACCACTATTAGCAGCTTTTAAGACTTTAATGTAAATTTGTCACCCACACACACCCTTCCCCCTTCTAGGAATTTCAGAAATGGCTGCCTCTATGAAGCTGCATGAGAAAATATCCCTTACTTGAATTTCTTAAATAGATCTTTTAATTAAAAAAGGTGATTGATTTAAATGCATTAAATCTCCCTGAAGCATCTAGGTACAAAACTACCGTAATCTGGCAACAATACTTCAAGAAAGTGCTCAAGTTTCTGGCTTTCCACTCATTGACAATATTTAGTTATACTGTATTGCAGAACAGTAGTTCTCAAAGCCGGTCTGCCGCTTGTTCAGAGAAGGCCCTTGGCGGACCGGGCCCTTTTTTTTTTTACCTGCTCTGTCCCCAGGTTTGGCCGATCGCGGCTCCCACCGGCTGTGGTTCACCACTCCTGGTCGATAGGGGATGTGGGAAGGGCGGCCAGCACATCCCTCGAACCACGCTGCTTCCTGCAGCCCCTATTGGCCTGGCTTTGAGAACCACTGTTGTAGAGCATATCTGGAGGGACGTGTAAGTACCTTTTGAAATTGTACTTTGTCCCAGTGGTATTGAAATTCAACTTCTGTCTCACACCATAAAATTTTGAACAGAGTACTTCAGGAGGCTGAAGACCATCTGTAAATGCCAATAATGTGAGTGTAAACCTTGGCTTTGGCAAAGAAACATTTAATGTATGGGTAATTAATAAACTGGTCTAAGTCAGATCAAACTAAAGTAATAAACTTCAGTGATGAGTTGAAAAGATGTATAGCAGGGTTGGACAGACGTACTGATCCTCCGCGCCGCATAGGACAGCTTTCAGAAGTTTGACAGCCAGGGTGTGCCTCCCACAGGGCTGAAGCCCTGAGACCTTGCTCTCTGCTGTGCAGAAGACATAGGAAGTGGGTGGAGGGGATGGACATGTGGGGTTCACGTGTCCCCCCACCCGCAGATTTTTGCCAGGGTTTGCTGACCTGCCCCTCTCAATCACATGATGCCACCAGGACCCCTCTTTGCATGGCAGCTACTGGAGCCAGCCAGGTGGAAGCTGCAGCTGACAGAGAGGTGGTGGCAAACAGCTGTGAGCTGCAGGGAGAGCTGCTGCCTCCTCTCCCCACTGAGCTAAAGCATTGACCCTCTCCCTGCAGCTGTTTGCCACTGCGAGCTAACACCTGGGAGCTACAAGGAGGGGCTGCTGAGGGTAAGCGGTGTGTGTGACTTAAGCTGTTGGGGGCCCAAACCTTTAATTTGTACCCCCCACTCAGCAGGCACCAGATGTCTCTGGCAGAAGCTGCTAGCCTCACCACTGCGCTGCAGGGCAGAAGCCCTGAGCTCTCCTCTCCTCCCAGTCTGGTAGGCGGAGAATGGGTGGAGGGCATAGGAGGCTCCCCAAGCCACATTTGAACTGTAAAAGAGCCACATGCCAGTCACAAGCTGTAGTTTGGCCACCCTTCATCTATAGCAATCTGTTAGAAAAATTTGAAAGTTTAAAAAGAATTAACTACTTCTGAATGCCCTTTACAGATGACACCCACTTAACTGTTGAAAATCTTTTAGTTGAAGTGCCCCTCTCATTCAGAAGTTAACTGGAAAATACTTAACTTGTTCACATATGTGGTAAACTGTTACAATCTTTGGTCTGTAGGTATTAACTCAAGTTTAGGCCTTTACTGGTTGGTTATAAGCTGGAGACAAGTGAGGGTAGGAAGCAGGTTGTCCAGAAGTGAACTTTTAAGGTGGGCAAGCGTCTGTGTTCAGACCAAAAAGGTGGGGGACAGAATGAAGAGTTCCTTGAACTGGCAAGTGTTAATTGTACTGTCCATTTACACTTAGTGAAGTTTTCAAGTTGATAAGCTCAACTTTGATCAGGATATAGAAATGAACTGTTTTCAGATGAAAAGTACACCTCTACCCTGATATAACGCTGTCCTCGGGAGCCAAAAAATCTTACTGCGTTATAGGTGAAACCGCGTTATATCGAACTTGCTTTGATCCACCAGAGCGTGCAGCCCCGCCCCCCCAGAGCATTGCTTTACCGCGTTATATCCGAATTCGTGTTATATCGGGTTGTGTTATATCAGAGTAGAGATGTGCTTGATGTGGTACACCACTATCCTGCAGTTTGGCAGCTCATACTGTGTTCATGAAGGCTGGTAACACCATGTCATATATATCTGAACTTGTTTTCATGATGAATATTCAGTTTACTGGATTATGGCAGGTAACATAAGACAGTTACAGTATGTTAGAAAAAAGCTTCAGTTTATTCAGTACTTTTTAAAAAAACCGAAGAAGGGTGGGAATGGGGAACAAGGTTGAAATTGATTGCCAGGATGGATTTAAAACGTCAGATTTCTGTGAAGTACTTTGTGGTTGAATTGGAGTGTGTTTACACGACAACTGCTACAGTAGCACAGCTGTGGCAGTGCAGCTGTGCCACTGTAGTGCCATAGCGTACGTGTTCTGTACATCGGAAGTGGTAATTCTATCAATATAATTTATCCATCTCTTTGAGAGATGGTAGCAATGTCTCGGATTAGGTTGACCTAGTGGTGATGCTTGGGGTGCAAAATTTTTCACAGCAGTGTAAACTAGGTTGATCTAATTTGTAGATATAGACCAGGCCTTGTTTAAAATAAAATTGTACAGCTTGCTGATAAACTGTGTATTCCCAGCACAAGTACAAATAGCAGTGTAGTTGTAGTAGGATGGGTAGTATCAATGCAGGCATGGGTTAGTCATGCCAGGTATGTGCAAAACTGGGATCAGTTGGACACGTATTTGCTAAGAGCTAGTGCATACATACATAAGCAGGGGAATCTCAACCTTAGCTTGTAGTATAAGCCAGGGGTGAGCAAACTTTTTGGCTCAAGGGCCACATCTGGGTTTGGAAATTGTATGGCGGGCCATGAATGCTTATGAAATTGGGGGTTGAGGTGCGAGAGGGAGTGAGGGCTCTGGGCTGGGGCCAGAAATTAGGTGTTCAGGGTGTGGGGGAGAGGGCTAGGATGTAGAGCAGGGAGGGAGAAGAGCTCCAGCTGGGGATGCGGGCTCTGGGGTGGGGCTGAGGAGGAGGGGTTGGGGGTGCAGGAGGGTGCTCTAGGCTAGAACCGAGGGGCTCAGAGGGCAGGAGTGGGATCAGGGCTAGGGCAGAGGGTTGGGATGTAGGAGGGGGTCAGGGGAGCAGGCTCTGGGTTGCACTTTACCTCAAGCAGCGATTCCTGGCCAATGGGAGCTGTGGGGGCAGCACTTGGGGTAGGGGCAGCATGCAGATCCCCCTGGCTTCCTCTACACGAAGGAGCTGGAAGGGGGAGATGCCGCTGCTTCCGGGAGCCGTGCGGAGTCACGGCATGGAGCCAGGCAAGCCCTGGTCCCTGCTCCTTGAAGGGAGCTTGAGGGCCAGATTAAAACATCTGAACAGCTGGATGTGGCCCCCCGGGCTGTAGTTTTCCCACCCCTGGTGTACGCGTACCCTGTGAGCATCAAGGTACACTGCAAGTTTTCAAGAAAGAATGACTATTTCCCAGTACTTCACTCTGGGGTCTACAGAAAAAATCCTGTGGGAGTATCACTATCCATTGCTACTGTGCTTTGAAGGTGATACACCACTGATAGAGTAACATAGCAGACACAAGATCTTAATCTGTCACAAGTCAATCAGAAGTTGGTTGATGGACTCTTCCAGTATAGGTAGTTTGCGATTAAGGGTCAGATATGGCCATACTTTTTCAGATTTTAATAAGAATTCACATTCACAATTGCCAAGCTTTGAGCTTTCATTTCATTTCAGTCCACAGTGCTGTGGAAAGCCTTTGTCTTTGTTTCCCATTTCTTTCTCCATTTAATGTTATAGTAAACCAATTTATACCCTAGCAGTTCATTTCTGTCAGCTGTTAACTCATGAAAATGAACAAATATTCTGAGCTTACCGCTGTTGGTCACCATAGTCAGAGGACAGACTATTTAGCGGTGTCACAGAAGTACTGTATACAAATATTTGTTTTTCCTACTCTTTTCAAACTATAACGGCTTGTCTACACTTGGAAGTTAACAAGGAGTTAACATTCCTGAATAGGTGGGATTGATTTAAATCAAAGCATTTTTAATCACTGATTTAAATTATGATTTATCAACAAGCAGGAAACCTGAGTTTAGATAATTGATTTTAATCTCATTTTGCATTTATACTTTTTTAGAAAGGTTGATTGGTAACAACTAAACATGTTAATTGTCAATTAAATACAACTTTTACACTAAATTTGGTACTACTTTTTGTTGACAAGGAGGGTATTTCTATCTTTACATATTTAATTTATGCAAGTTTAATTTACATTTATTCAAGTTATTAATTTTTACATTTTGTATTAGAGAAAGGTGAATGGAACATTTCTTAATTACTAGATTTTTTTTACTTGATTTGTGTCAAGTTCTACTTAGATGAAAATAAAAATTCATTTAAAATACACAAAAATAGCATTTTAAATTGTTTTTATTTGTTAAATAAAACTACCTTATCTGCTTTAATACATGAAAATTGATCAAAAGAAGTTCTGCATTTAAAACTAACACCGTTTATTAAACAAAGGAAATACTTAGTGAACTGAATTGATTTTGTTTCTGATCACCATGTCATTCAAGATTTTAGAACTTGTAGCTCTCACTCTCTTACACCTTTTATTTATAAATGGAAGAGGAAAACAAACTTTCCTTCTTTTTCATCATCCTGTTGGTTTGCTTGCTTTGAATAAACTGAAACTAGGAAAATATTCTCTCCACCTCCACAAGTGGCTACTTTTGTCAAAAGGTGGGTTTAGCACTTCCACAAATTGGCTTAGCCAGTGACCTCTAACAATTCCGTGATTTGGCTTCATTCAGAATTTGGCAACAGACGTGCTGCTTATTATATTTATAATTTAATTTAAATTTAGTATAGTACAGTAAGTTTTAGGCCATAACATACTCTCATATATTCAAATGTAATTCTAAAAAGGTATTTTAAAAAATTGAATTTTTTATTTAAATTAAATGCGGTGAATTAAAAAGTTTATCCACATTGTATCCCAAACCCCTCATTCCTGACCCCAGAGCCCCCGTCCCCAGCCAGAGCCCTCATCTCACTGCACCCCTATCCTCTGCCTGCACTGAGACCCCTCCTGCACCCAGGCCCCTCATCTGTGGCCTCACCCCAGAGTCCGCACCCCCAGCCAGCCCCCTCATCTCCCTGCACCACAACCTTCTGCCTCAGCCCTGAGCTTGGGTGTAGAGATGGTCTGTCGTTCGCCCTCCTGTCTCTGGATCAGGAGAAGGTGTTTGACAGGGTGGACCACGGGTATCTCCTGAGCACTCTGAGAGCGTTTGGCTTTGGACCCCAGTTTGTGGGTTTTCTCTAGGTGCTGTGTGCTTCCGCAGAGTGTCTGGTCAGGCTCAACTGGACTCTGACCGAACCAGTCAGCTTTGGGTGAGGAGTATGGCAGGGGTGCCCCCTCTCGGGTCAGCTGTACGCTCTGGTGATCGAGCCCTTCCTCTGCAGGAGGTTGACGGGGCTGGTGCTGCGAGAGCCGGAGCTGCGACTGGTCCTGTCGGCGTACACCGACAACGTGCTTCTCGTGGTCCAAGACCTGGGTGACTTGGGGCGGGTGGAGGCTTGCCAGCCCGTCTACTCAGCAGCCTCCTCCACCCGGGTCAGCTGGGTCAAGAGCTCTGGCCTGGTGGTCAGAGACTGGTGGCAGGCGAGCTCCCTCCCACCCGCACTTCAGGTCATACTGTGGAGCACAGGTCTGCTGCTCTATCTCGGCGTTTACCTGTCCACCATGCATCTCTCTCTGCTGGAAAACTGGTCCAGTTTAACGGGCAGGGTGATGGAGCGGCTCCCGAAACGGACAGGACTACTCCAGTGCCTCTCCCTCCGAGGGAGGGCACTGGTGCTTAATCAACTAGTCCTGTCCATGTTCTGGTACCAACTCAACACCCTGATCCCAGCCCCGGGCTTCCTGGCCAACCTCCGGATGGTGATTCTGGAGTTCTTTTGGCCAGGATTACACTAGGTCTCTATAGGGGTCCTCCACCTTCCCCTGGAGGAGGGAGGGCAGGGCCTGAAGTGCTTACACATTCAGGTCCAAGTCTTCCACCTCCAAGCCCTGCAGAGGCTCCTTTATGCTGCAGGTAGTCCGGCGTGGAGAGTACTCATGCATGTCTTCCTGCACCGCTTCCCAGGGCTCCGATACAAACAGCAGCTCCTTTATCTCCATCTGAGAGGTCTTCTGCGAGACCTCTCTGGGCTGCCCGTCTTCTGCTAGGACCTCCTCCAAACCTGGAAGCTGTTCTTAGTGACCAGGTCCGTGGCAGCCACCGAGGGGCTAGATCTCCTCGCAGAGCCCCTACTACACAACCCCTAGCTCCATGGGCAGATGGTGGAGTCCCCCGTGGTGCGCCAGAGATTGGTCCTGACAGAAGTTACCAGAGTCAGAGACCTCCTGGACTATGACCGGGGAGACTGGCTGGATCCCCTGACGCTCGCCCAGTGTATGGGGCTCTCCAGGCCTCGTCCTCTCCAGTACATACTTCAGGAGGTGAGGGCCGCTTTGCTGCCTGCTGCTCGGGCTTACCTCGACTGGTTTCTGTGAGAGGGCATGCCCCGTCCACCCTCCATCCTAGGGCCTCGGGACCTTTTTATTGGGCCCCTGCCCCATGGACCCAAACGGCCCTCTGGCCCCTTCACCGTGAGACAGCTGCACGACTTGCAACCGGTTCGTTTTGAGACAGCGCCAAGGAAACACCTATACATGCTTGTGCGCCACACCCTTCATTTCCTTACCTTCGCGTCCTCCACTGACACAAAGTGGCTGGACCTCCTGCCACTTCTAGAGGGTGAGGAGCCCTGGTGGGCCAGCCTATATTCTGCCCTGGCCCTGAGGCCTGCCGGGGATATCAGTTGGCGGCTCCTTCATGGGGCCATAAGCATGGGCATGTACTTGGTGCGGTTTACCCCTGTCCTGGACACCTGCCCCATCTGTGGCGTGAGGGAGACCCTAGCGCACATTTACATGGAGTGCGCTAGGTTGCAGCCCCTATTCTGGCTCCTCACAAATATTTTGTCACGCTTCTGGCTGCAATTTTTTCCTCACTTTCTTATATATGCACTCCCCATCTTTGGCCCCACAAAGCCACGGGATCTCCTGGTCAATCTCCTCCTGGCCCTGGCTAAAATGGCCATCTGTAAAACCAGGGAGAGGAGGTTGGCCGATAGGGTCTCCTGTGACTGTGGGGCCTATTTTCGATCCTCCATCTGCTCACACATCCGGGCAGAGTTCCTCCGGGCGGTGTCCGCTGGCTCCCTTGATGCATTCGAGGAGCAGTGGGCGCTGTCCGGGGTTCTCTGCTCCGTGTCCTCATCAGGTTCCCTTTGTTTGACCCTTTGACCTCACTCCTGTCCCTGTTATCTCATTTGTTGTCCCCGGAGTTATTTGGTTTCCAGGCCCTGTGGATCCTCCCCTTAGGCTGGGGGGTGGAGGGGGTAGTGCAGGTGTCCTTTAGTAGAGCCCACCCACTTCCTAGTTCCCAATAGGATACCTTTCTGTACAGGGCTGCTGTTTGCATGTCCTCTGTGCCTTAGCATTCCCTCTCTGAGTTGTGTTTGATGAAGGGATTCTTTTATTTGGGCACTATGTCATGTTCTTACAGCTGCCCAATAGCATGCCTGCTATGGCAGATGCTCATTCTTATACCATGTCATAGTGGTCCCACTTGGGTAAGCTGAGATGTAAAGCATGCTTATCAGTAGTCTATGTAATCCTAGCAATGAGAGGAGAAAATGATTAATTTCTCCTAGTTTCAATTTAATTTGTTCAAACATAGCCTGTGCATAGATTTGTACAGGGAAGGTTTCAAATGTCTAACTATTATATTAAGATCACTGGCAGCAAGGGAACAACTGAAACAGATTCTAAAATTAAACCACCTTTTTCTGTAAATATGGGGAAGGTAAGATACTATATTTTTTCGTACATAAAGAGATTGAGCCCATTTTTGCAATTTTAGCTGGAATTCAGTTTTAATTATGGAGATTGTGATTCCATGACAGGGAAATTATCTGAGATGAGTATCCAGAAGGTAGCTTTCTTAAAGATAACAAGCCAGTATCCCATATTTCTGGAACCTCTTAGCTGAAGGATATGTGTGCTGCCCAGTCAAGCTAGCTTCCGATTAAGTGAAACTGTCATACTCCCGATTTGTACATGCGCTTCTGAAATAATCCTGCTTTAACAATGTAATCGGTATTGTTTTGGTTACATAAATGGGTTTCTGGGAAAGTTAATACTTGTAAACTTAATAGACCGAAGTTGGGGGTGGGGGACACCAAGTCTGTTCTTAACTGGCAGTTTAACCAAATTAAATAAATTATTCTAGGTATAGTACACAAGTAAATTCAGATGTCTGGTACAAAAGAAGGGTGTCCTGATGGAGTTGGGAGCATTGTTAGTTTAGGAATTACATAGATACATAGTCAAGCTGCCCTTTTATATTTGTGCCTGTGTTTGATACTAACTTTTGGTGCTCAAGAAAAGAACCAGATAAAGACTAAACCAAATATTGGACAAGGAAATCTTGCACTGTAACCTTTTGTGGATCAAATACATTTTTTTTTAGTACTTTAAGTTCTAGACCATCTGAGCCACTCCGTTTATATATGGTATATGTGTTGCCTACTCTTGTAGCTGCTTGCGAGAGCAATGGACTGGGACTTAAGGCCACGTCTATACGACGCGCCATTTCGGCGCGTTAAAATCGAAAGCTCTGGGTTCGATATATCGCGTCTCGTCTAGACGGGGATATATCGAACCCAGAGTGCGCTTACATCGATTCCGGAACTCCACCAAAACAAACGGAGTTCCGGATTCGACTTTGTGAGCCGCGCACATCGATTCGGCGCGGTGAAGACGGGTGAGTAACTCGATTTTAGATATTCGATTTCAGCTACGCTATTCCCGTAGCTGAAATTGCGTATCTAAAATCGAATTTCACACGTCGTGTAGATGGGGCCTAAGTTTGTGTGTTTACAACATGGCTGCATTTGTCTTTTAGGGTAAGGAGTGGCTTGCTAATGACTCATAGTGCTACAGAGAAGCACAGCTGAATTAATTCTTTCATTTCCCTGCTGGTGGGAGGCACTGGTGTGTGTGTGTTGCAGTTGCTGGATTGAAGTCAAAGTTGTAGGCCTGATGCAGATGGGTGTGGCTGTGTTCAGACAGTTGGGAATGAGAGACTCTATATAGTTAGTGTTCTGCTTGGAGCTGAACTAGTAGGTAAGACTCCTTTGCGCGCCCCCCCCCCCTTTCAGCGGTGGATATTTTTTTAATTCTTTGATATACTTGCCCACATGGATTTGGTAAGGTCAGTATTTAGCAGTACTTACAGATATTCACTAGTTCGTGGTCAATTTGTTAGCTTTCATGCAGAATGGTCAATCAGGGTATCCTGTTACATATGAAGCTGTTAGTCTGCTTGGCACAGTTTTAATAAAGGAATTGATGCTGTTTGAAATGGAATTCATTGGCTTAAGATATCTTCACCTCAATCAGAATTGCTGTCATTCATCAGATTCACAGTCATTGAAAATATTTATCATGGAATAGCTGATGCATTTCCCTATTTCTCCCCTCCCTCTTTGCACACACACATTTGAATCAAATATATCTGCCATAGTTGGAAGGCTTGTCATTTTATAGTCCAAAAATTGCCCAGATTCCAGTATTTTTGTTTTGTTTTGGATTGAGAAGAAATCATTGAACCACAGACTTTGGACAACAGGCTCTTTGTTTTGCTCTTGGAAAAGGGTAAAATTATGTCACAGATTTTCATGCTTGCTTCTTATACACAACTTGAACGGATTCTCATTGTACATTTAGAGATCAGTATGAGTCTGTATTTATTTAAATCAGTTCCTGATGGCAGGTTTATGAAGGGGGCTACTGCAATCATTGTTCCCAATAATTAAAAGGACACTCACTTGAAATTAGTTTCAGAAGAAGCTTCTTACTGTACCTGCTCCTGAGTTTTCCTGCCAATTCTAGGAGCTCTCCAGTAATTAACTATCTTGACAAAATATTAGTGCTTTGATGATGATGCCTGAAAGGAACAAAACATAGGGCAAACAGGCTGTGCGAAGCGCTGTGAATGGTGTACGGGAAACTGGAAATAAAACGATCTGTAATCTCCTTAAGTGCATCTGCCGTAAGATTTCTGTTCAAGTCTGCGTATCAGCAGTGTAGCACCACTAGTTGTAGCAAAAGTGAAAATGTTAACACAGACAGGAAAAGACTGAATCATGTCTGTTGGTGCTTCTCTTATAGCTACCATCAGGAGAAATGACACAGTTACTAGTGGCCCAAACTTAGGATAAATGTCTTCAGTTACAAACATTAGGTGTTAACATGTAACAACGGTAGGCTTAAAAGTTAAAACCACTGAGGCTTATTCATTTTAATTGGGTGTGTAATGTCAAAGTAAAGGAACAACCCTCCCATTTCTACTTCTAAACTGGTTAGAGTACTGCAAAACAAAGTTCCATGTACACACTACTGCCAGTCTGCATACCACATAGATCTCAGTGAAGTTTAGGTTCATACAGTAGTAACATGTCCTAAAAGATTGATTGATTGGTTGTTACTTTCAGTGGAAAACAACTTGGGTGCTTAAATGATTGTGGAATAGAATTCTTAAGTGTAACCTTACCTAGCTATGGGTAGTCCAAACTGAGTGTGCCTCATCCTGTTCTGTCACCCCTTCAGAGGGTATAAAGCAGTGGTATCGACTTAAAACTTTGTCACATTCAAATGGGAGAAAAGCTAGAGGAAAGTTTTTGAGCAAAAATAATGGATCCCAAACTGAGTGTCTGAACTACTTTTAATAGATTATATCCTTCCTGTGCTATCTTGATGCTTTTTCTTTGGTTTCTAATTTTCCCATCAGCCCAGTTCCCCAACTTTTTGCTTCTTATTTCATTGAACTCTTGTATGATTGCGACTTGCACTGAAGTTGTAGCATCTAGGGTGTTATGGATAGGTAGGTGCTTTTTCATTAATTATAGGAATAAAACTAATATTAAAAATGGGGTTAAGTATCAGAGGGGTAGCCGTGTTAGTCTGGATCTGTAAAAGCAGCGAAGAGTCCTGTGGCACCTTATGATGAAGTGGGTATTCAGCCACGAAAGCTCATGCTCCAATACGTCTGTTAGTCTATAAGGTGCAACAGGACTCTTTGCTGCTATTAAAATGGGGTTTTGGATATATAACATCCTCTAAGTCAAGACGAAATATGATCTTTTCGTTTGCCCTGCTTCGAGAGAGTTTAGGACCTATTCCTCCTCTGCTTAACTATACCCAGAAATCACTGGTTTTTCATTGTGTAACACTTAGACAATTTTTTTGGTTTTTACAGTGAAGTTCTACATAGACTGAATCTGCATTGAATTTTAGGTATCTGCTTTCTGGTTCTACATCCATTAGTCTCTATGGTAATTCAGGTGGAGTGCTGATCACTGTTCAGGCTCTTGTGCGTTCTTATTTCCTGAAGAAACTTGTGAGATGACTGGTTCTAGTGCAGGCGCAATCAAACATAAACAGTCCCATCAGATATTTTATCCTTCATATTTAGGCAACTTCAGGCTAAGTTTGAACTTCAGTCTGGTGGCGAAGTGAAGGTGTATCACTTAATCATTCAGGTAATAAGTGAGAAGGTGTCCTGGGAACCATTTGAACGTGTGGCTATTGCATGGATAACAGCAATTCTCTGATGTGGGTATAAGCTGAAATGTCTGGGTTCACAGACAAAATTATTTCTGGTTCCTTGTGATTTGATCCCTTGAGCTAGAAGGTCCTTACATACTGATGTACAATTAAGTGTTGCTTATCTCTGAGGTCCTGGTGACTTTGGGTACTGGCAGTGATCTCCTGTAAGCAGAAGAGAGGAGAAAAATCATGCATCTTCTAACTGTATTTAGGAGAAAATGATAGTGCAGAAAACTTGTCTGGCAGAGCAACCTTAATTCCTTCACTCAACTGTGTATCTAGCAGAGACGTAAGAAAACAAAGTCAATTTCTTTACTCGGTTTCTTTCACCCTTCACTGGAAATCACCACTAACTTTCTGGAGGTGGCAGATGATTCTGTTGCTGTTTTTAAACATAGTGAAACTTAGGGTGTGTCTATACACGTAGAGTGTGGTGAGGTGTCAATCTACAATGCTCTAGTCCACTGCACACTAAATAGCTGTGCGACCCACTGAGAGTTCTGTTGGTTCAGACAGCAATAGGGCAAAGTGCACTGTGGAACTTTGAGTGCGCGGTAGCAGGGTCCACACAGCTAGTTAGTCCATGGCTGGTGACAGGGCTCTAGGTTGACCCCCTCCCCCCCACCTGTGGGGGCCCCCCCCCCCATATAGACAATCAAGTAATTGTGCCTAACAGAAATGATGCTGATGACACACCAGATTTTTGTTGCTTGTGAAGTACTGTAACAAAAGTAGTAAATTACTCAGCCAATACACTGCCAGTTAAATTACCTTTATTTGTGACAGCATCATTATCTTGAGTAATGCTCATTTGTATTTCTTAACAAAAATCTGCATTTTAAGCAGCACAAAATGTAAATATGGGGTGCTTGATTGGGTTAACATGATCTGTTTAGAGTACAAAAGCAGTGCTTCTTTCTCAGGAAGTTGTCTTCCTCAGTTGTTCTGCTACTAAAGTGTTTTTAGCATATGACTTCAGTCTTGTGGGTGTACGGCTGGTTTTTGTTGCTGTTACTGTCGTCCTTGCTGGAACAGTTGTATCTGGGTATTACAGAAGATTAAATAGCCATTGTCAAAGCCTATTTGGTAGTAAATCCAGGCAGAACAACTGTTAAGCAGGCGCACTTTCTGGCAAACTATACTGGGTGAAGATGTGTATTAATGCGTATGGTTTGGGCTTTGGAATATGGATTATACCTTTTTTGTCAGGTTTCTCGTGCACAGGAATTTTAGAAGCAATTTTTGACCTTTGAAATATGACTTCCTTGAGACAGTGAAAAGTTAGCAGTCATGGAAAAGAAATTAGGTTCAGCAGGCACCTGGTTTTGAGAGACTAATTCTGAAAGTTTGACTCATTCAGTCGGAGAGAGGGGAAAGATTTATTTTGATGCTTTTTTTTTTTTTTTTTCCTTCTCAGAATAATTTTTTATCCATCTTGTTCACCATGCAAAAAAATAAGCCTTACAGAGGAGCTGAAAGGGAACTGAATTGTCAGTTCTTGGGCAGTTAGATAATTTCAAGTACATGCTCCCTTGGTTGTAAGAGTCATGTACTGTAGATACTTACAAGTGGGAGGCAGAACAAAACAGATGTGGTGATATTTCTCATGGTAAGCCACTTGAGTATTCTTTTAAGTACTCCCTTTGCAATAGCATGTCTGCTAACATAAAAACATTTCTGGTGTTAACATAGCTGTAGCATGAGAACATTATAGGAATATAATCACTTGTTCTTTTAGTTAACTCCCTTGTAAAACAGACTGACATATTGCTTAACTTTTGATGGCAGTTCTTGAGTGTAGCATGATACCCTTGTTTTTATAATGGTTCTCTTTCCAAGCAGACATGGACTGCATTTCCCATTTCTAGTCTGATAGAAGAGGTAATGGCTGCTATGGTATTGGATTGCAACCAAAGGAGCGTGATTGTAATTTTAGTAATCTATTTTGGAGATATGACAATTCAGATGTTATGCTTATTATAAAGGAATGCCACTTTTTGGTTATGTTTTCAAGGGCAAAATGACAAGTGTAAAAGTATGCAAATCTGAAATGAGGTAGAATATTGTGAGTATTTCTCTGTGTTCTGCAACTAAAGATGTAACAAATTTTCCACTCTTGGCGGGTGATAATAGTTGAATGTTTGCTTCAGTTTTAGTATTCTGGGCAAGGCAGAGTTTGGAGATCTATATCGCTAACTGTTCAGTGTGACTCCCATGATTTCTGCTTTTACCTCTTCAGCTGCAGTCTCCAGTGGTATCCTAATAAAATCTGTTGTTTAGTTTACGTTATCCTAATACTGATGAGAACCACAATGCAGTGATTACTATGTTTTATACCTGTTTTTCCTCACCACGAGAAATGCAGATGAATTTCAACAGAAATCTTGCATACATAGATGTTGACTTTTGTAATGTGAATTTTTTATCATTTTAGTTTTGCATTGCCTTGTAAAATGGTTTTGAATTTACTGCAGATCAGCTTTTAAGCTAAAGCATTACTGGCCTGAAATTTGATTCATACTGGAACTTGATCTGTGACTTAATTCAGATTATGGATCAAGCCTTGTTTCCACTTCAGTGGTAGCTTTGAAACTAGCTTCAGCAGAATAAAATCAACCCCTTAATCATTCAGCATAGTAATGGCCAGGGACGACGACTACCCTTTCTGAAATGGAAGTACTTATAAAAAAAATATTACATGTGAGTCATTGATCACACGAGCAGAGCATATTTTTCTTTGTCATCTCAGTGGATGTATGATGAGACCTCAAACATTGTGCTGTAAACAAGAAAAATGTGATCACTTTACTCCCTGTTTAAAAAAAAAAAAAAATATGGGATGTTCCTGTAGTAGCTGATTTGGGGATGAAGGATTAACAAAAAAAAAATAGTGACTTTAATATAAAGTTGACAGTTGTCCTGGACTCAACAAGGAAAACGTGCAGCATTTTGCAGCATTTACCATCATGTGTTTAATAAAATCTAACTTGTTGTATGCTGTGTTGCCTATTGTTCTGAATGTGGGGTCACTTCTATTGTATTGGAAGAAGTGGGATGAAGAAAATGCTCTGTATCTGAAGTATGTTACTGTGTAATAGAAAATTACAGTGGATGGGCCTGTTGACAGCAGTAATATGGCAAAATTAACAATCTTAATCAATAAACAGTTGCACTGTTTTTTAATTACATGTCTTTTTTATCATGGGTTTTTAAAACTGTCTTGGATACAAAGGGTAAAAATCAGCTTTACACCCGCAGCTTTATAAAGAACACATACAAAATTAACCCTTTATTTTACTTCAATTAATTTCTTGTTTTCATGAATAATTACAGCCCTCCATCAGACTAGTATGTCAATGTTAGTCTTAATATTCTATTTCCATACATCATATTCAGAAGTTGAATATTTGGCTAGTAATATACTTTTAATTGTGAATTGTTAGCATAAAATTACTTCTGAGTAGCACCTCATTACTGGAAGTACATTCATAGGAACAAAATAAAGCTTGCCAAAGACATGGGGTGAACTCAGTTAATGTTCACCAGAGTCCAGGATCATACAGTAAGTGTGTGGGGGGAAAACAGAATGCATGCTACCTTAATATATGTATTACTGAACGAAAACAGCCTTATTGACTGACGCCGGTATTTAAACTCTAGTGAATACCAAGTGCAAAGACATCCTTGAACAGATGTGAAGATTAACAGAAGTGGAGATTGGGTGGGGAGAAGACGCAGAAAATTTAAATGGACAAAGCACTAAGCTGCTCAGAGTTTAGAAATAAGTAACGGAAACAACAACATGTTCAGGGATTTAACACATGAATAATCTTTGTGAACCCTACAGGTCCGTGTCTTGGTCACTACTGCAGTACAAATATCGGATCAGTATAATCAGTTCCACTGTAGTACCAAACCCATTCTTAATAGTGTGTTATTTGTATTTGTTAATTTTAGGACCCGTTTGGCTCAAGTACAGTTGGAGCTCTTGAGCTTGCTGCTCAATATAGCCAGAGATGTAGGTATGGTGCATATTAGAAACTTCCAACTTGCCCTGAGGGCAGCATACAACACTCTACATGCTGGGTGCACCTGTAAACTAGGGGGTGTAAGAACTGAATTATTTTCTAAGTTGACTACTAGCCTTGAGTTTGTGTCTTGAAAAGTAATGTGGCTTTCTCAGATGGGAATGTTAAATGCTAATTCACATTCCAACAGAAAACTAAGGGAGAGTTTTGCATCACACACAAGACAAGACTTGTAATTTTGTTTTGTGTTACAGCTGACCACTTCAAAAATAAATGATCTAATAGATAGGAAATAATTGTTGCCTTTCAAGTATAGAAAACCTATTATACAGTGGTAACTTTCAATCTTTCATGCTTTCCATTAACACTGAAATTGATTTCTTAGTGTGGTTACCTTGACTCTAAATCAAGGAGAGTATTGAAAACATACCAAGAATGTTTCACAGCCTTGTAATGAGAAAAAAAAAAATGCATTTGCTTTGGAGTATATGGGACCACTGCTAGTAAAATTGCACAGCCCTCCTCAAATGAATCTCCATATTTTTGTCACAAGAAGTTAGGAAATTAACAAGATGCTGCTACCTTCTGAGCTCTGGAAAAAGGTGGGTGATTGTAGTGGAAAGGCTTCAGTAGTTAAACTTTAGATACTTTTGGGCTGTTTGTATGCGCACACAATGAGAGAAGTACAAAACTAGATAATGAAGTATGGATCTCTTTTTACATACTTACCATTACAGAACTAAAAGTTCACCAGGTTTTCCTTTGTAGGCACTTAAAATAGTTTAAGGTGTTTTAAATTCACTATTAATGTGAGTAGTATACCTGCTGTTAGTGGTTTGGTTTTTTCCTCCCTCACACCTTCTGTCTATCATGTTTTTTTAGACTGTAAGTTGCTTGGCGCAAAGACATACTCTTTCTGTACAGTACCTAGCATGACTGGTCCATTATCTCTTTTGAGGTCTTTAGGTGTTACTAGAATAGAATACAAATGAGAAATTGTATTACTCTTGTACAGTGGAAATGGATTAGTCTAATTTACTTGTGAATTTAAAGTGTTGCCACACTTACAAGGTCTAATGCACTTGTACAATGTTGCAGTATTTGCACTGCAAGGCAAATGCCTAAAACATTGCCTTAGAAAGATGAAAAAAAAACAATTGAACTACAAAACAATTCCTATTAGTCTTAGGTTTGGTAAAAGTTTTTTTTTTAACAGTTTAACAAATTTGCCCTGACTTTTTCAAAATTTCTTGAACTCAGTGGGTGTTCAAATCAATCTTAATTTTGAATGAGTAAACAAACTAATACTAAAAATGTTCAACATATGAAATAGCTTCAGTTTGTGAAAGAAATGCTTCCCCATAACATATATTCATAGATTTTAAGGCTAGAAGGGACGTCCAAATCTTTTTCAGAGGCACTGCGTCCCAGGATGGAGTCCCCTATCCTGTAAGTATGACCCACACTCTTCCTTTGTTCCCCGATGTATATGTCTACTTTTAGCCATATGAAAACACATATTGTTTGCTTGTGCCCAGTTTACCAAGCAATTACTTTGAATCAGTGACCTGTCCTCTTCATTATTTATCACTCCCCCAATTTGTTTGTCACCTGCAAACTTCATCAGGGAGGAATTTGTTTTCTTCCAGATCATTGATGAAGATATTAAATAGCTAGATCTCTGCAGGACACTATCACTTGATGATGATGATGATGATGATTCCCCACAGTTATACTCTGGGACCATTTAATGTGTGCCATTTTTAATTCTATATTCTAGTTTTTTTTATCAAAATGTTTTAAACTTATTGCCAGACTCACTGAGGGCAAAGAACTACAGATTCAGAAAGGGATTGGACACTCATAAAGATAACTGTTGTATCTAGATTTGTTAGAGTTAACACTTTGAAGAGATATTGCACATGCTTTAGTATTTAAGTCTGTCTCTAGCTGTTCAGAGCTCAGGCAGAGCAACAGATGACCCCACATCTGCCTACTGAAGCGTTGTTGCACCTTCTTCTGAAGCATCTGGTACTGACCATGGTCTGAGAAACATACTGGGCTAGATGGACCTCAGGTTTGACCCAGTATGGCAATTTCTGTGTTCCGTCACACATACTCTGAAAAGCTTTTGATAGCATTTTTGTTTAACTAGGTCCCTTAACCCAGTACTATAATACTGACTAACCTAGATACATCTTTCTGTATTGAAAGAACCCACCAAGATGTCTTACAATCTCCTCTCTGTAACTCTTAACCTTCATTTCATTCTTTTCCTGTTGGTCCACTCACAGCTGTTTATGTAAAATTTTAGAGTATAAGCTTTCTGGGGTAGGGACTTTCCGAAGCATACTTGTTATACCAATAAAAACTAGCAGGATCTTAAAGGGGACAAAACATTTGTCACATTTATTGTAAATACCATAATAAAATAAAAGATAACAGCAAACAATGTTGTCTGGTTACTTATTCCTATGATTATATATATATATATATATATATCTCCATTCACACAATCATTCATACAAGTTCTGTGTAGATATTATAGTTACCAGCCTAAAGTTGCTTGTGACAGAATACTGACCAGGTACTCTGTACACAAGAGTGGAGCCGAGTCCGGGGCAGGTGCACCTGATGCTCCTGGAGGCTGGCAGCAGAACCATAGACTCAAAGTCCTCAGTCTTCAGAGTCCAGCTTTATAGGGATTTTTCCCTATGTTAGTTCATGGGAGTTGCTTCATTCTGCTGTTGTTAAATTAATCAGCAGGTGGCTGGCTCCATGTTGGCAGCAGAATGTTACCCAAAGTCTCTTATCTCACCCTTCTTTTTTACAGGCTTTTAGTTTGGATTCAAAGTCTATAGGTCTTGCTGTGTCACGCTGCCTTTGGGTTTGGATTGATCACCCGTCAATTGCAGGCGTGACTTTCAGCCTTGAACCTGGCTTTGATCTTCCTTCTGTTGTTCTTTTGTCCTTTTCTTTTTAGGGTGGATGCTTTTTACTTTGTTTCACTGTTGTCTAGGTCTTCAGCCGTTGGTAGTTGAACTTCACCTCATCAGGACAGGCTGGGGCTGGAGGTTGATTTTATCATCCATACATGCCTCATTCACACATCTAAACTAACTAATAAGATTACAGCAGGGTTTGCAAAAAATGAAGGTTGGAGGAAGCTTCTACAAAATGGAATGAGCGTTTTAAAATGGGGTTTGAATTACAATATGGCAAACTGAACAGAAGTTACAATGTAGGCAAGTGTAGTGAATGGTGAACAGAACTTACATTAATAAAGTGAACAATTAAAAACAATTTCATTTATCAGTTCTACATACTAACCTTATTTTATAACACCAATAACTATCAGTAAATGTTTTGATGCCCCAAAGCAATTGATGTCCTTGGATTCAGCAGCGGGAGAGGGGGAAATGAAACAAGAACTGGTCTATATTTTTTCCTGACGGCTGACGTTACAGGGTAACTGGAACTGCTTTAAAGCAGCACAGATTTGGCGTGAAGTTGACAGTTTGAAGACCTTCTGGAAGAAGTGCATATTACTGGCTTGCTTGGCAGCCCTTTCTTTGAACAGTAACCAGCCTTGTATTTACTTCTTGCGGATTTAATGCGGAATTTGCGAAACTGGAACCTAGTTGATGTTAGACAAATCTTAGTTTCCTTGCCCTTGGAGAGGGCAATGGTGAGCTGAAGAGGTCTGGGTGCTGCAGTGGACGAAGCCTTGCTGCTGACCTTGATGGTAAACTAGGAAATGTACAGCGAGTCACTGACTTCTTAAACAACCTGCAGTTACTGTAGATCCTAGACATTAATGTAAATGATCTTATACATTTCCTTTTAAATTTGAAAAAATTGTTAAAACTGTACTGTTTCTTCTGAAATGTATGATACTGCTGTAGAGCGGAAGTGTGTTGTTGGCTGTTGATAATGGTGGAAAAGTGTGCAAAAAGTTCACCCTCAACTGAGTATTAAGGGGAACTTGGGAGGTTGAGGTGCAGTTGATCTCTAACCCCAGAAACTGTGTGACAGATGACCTTATTTAGGGTATTTGCTTACTCCTAGCGCAGGAGGCAGTGTCTGTCTTGAATGCATTCAAGTTCTGTTAAGAAAAGTCAGAGAAGAGGAGGGGACAACCACTGGTGGAAGCACTTCTTTAGGCTCCCGTGGAAACAGCTGGTTTCAAGGCTACTCAATTCCACATTGTATATTGGACACAACATGTTTAGGCCAGCCTGTCTTCTTGCAGCACCCACTTCCCTCCTATTACTAGATATTGAATAATAAAAAAAAAAACCATGCTCATCACCCTTCTTGGTATGTCTCTTCTGATTTCTCAGACCTCACCCATACCCATTCTCCTAGTCTTGGATGTGTGCTGAGTACATCAAGGAACTAATGACTTTTAGAGTTCAGTATCATACCAATTGCCAGGATAAAAACAAATATTTCTAACACTTTGGAAATTTGGAACTTCAGTAGTGGAATAATATGAAGGATTTGTTTACAGTTTTGACAAAACACGTGATATTCGATCTTAAAAGAAAGCTGGTATGATTTTTTTTGTCCTCCCTGAAACAGAAGTGGATCGAAATCAAAAGTGCCTCTATAAAGACAGTGCTTATTAATGTCATAGTATGAGGCAGATTTATTTACACAGTCACCACTGATCTATAGGCTTGATGTGCCATGCTGTATTATTGTAGTCGACTTTTCAACTAACATGAAAGACTTTAGTAGAAGGTTAGTTTGATCACATTTGATTTGAAGTCGTATGGAACCATTTATCTCTCAATTTGATAATTTTAATTGGAATTTTTAACAATTTCTCATGAAAGCATGACTTAAGCAGCTAATGAAGCATGTCAGCTCACCATGAATTATATTGGATGGCTGCTGCTTAATCTTAGAGTAAAAAACAAAAACAAAAAAAACCACCCACTTAACTCCTATTTTCAAATGCCACATAGGATAGATATGCCTGCACAGGGATAAAAAACCCATGGCTGGCCTGGGTCAGGTGACTTGGACTTGGGCTCTGGGCTGAAAAATTGCCATGTAGACATTCAGGCTTGGACTCCAGGCTGAGCTCGAGGACCTTCCCTCCTTGCAGGACTCCTGCTGAACCAGAATGCCAACACATTGACATTTCAGCCTGGAGCCTGAACCCTGTGAACCCGTCAGCTAACCCATGCCAACTGTGGGTTTTTTATCCCTGTGTAAATTACCCATATATGGTTAAGTGTAAATCCCATTGAGTTTCAGTGAGATATAGGATTCTGAGACACTTAATATCTTTTGAAAATTTTACCCAGGATTCTTTTAAGAAAGTGTGCAGAGAGTTTCTTTGAGGTAACGTCCTCTACTTGTGCTTTGGCCTAATCTCTAAAATACTTGCATAAAGAAAGCAGTCAGTATAAAAGGATACCTTCTGTTAATGCAATTGCAGCAACGTATACTACTATAAACAGATTATCCCAAAAGACTTAAATTCATGTGGTAGAATATTGTAAAACATTTATAATGAAGAGAAACTTCAGGCTCTTCCGTGGGCCAAAAGCTTGTTTTTAAGGGACTATATTTGGGGGGAAAAAATCTCATCATATGGTAAGAATAGCACTCATTCCATTCTGCTTGTATCTCCGGAGTGTGTTAAACAGAAGCTATTCAAGTTAGACATTTTACAATGAGGGCGTCCAGATAACTTGCATCCAAAAGTTTTAAAAGAATTGTCGGAGGAGCTCCCTCGACCTTTAATATTGACTTTGCATAAGTCTTGGAGCATTAGGGAAGTTCCAGAAGACTGGAAGACAGTTAATGTGTCCGGTTTTAAGAAGGGTAAATGGGATGACCTGGGTAATTATTAGACCTGTCAGCCTGACTTAGGTCCTGGGCAAGATAATGGAGTGGCTGCTGCGGGACTCGATCACTAAATAACTAAGGGAAGGTAATGTAATTGATGCAAATCAGCATGGTTTGTGGACAACAGATCCTGTCAAAATAACTTGATATCTTTTTTTTTTTTTTAATGAGATCAAAAGTTTGATAGATAAAGGTAATAGTGTTTAAAGTAATATACTTAGGCTTCTGTAAAGTGTTTGGATTGGTAACAAACATTTTGATTAAAAAATTAAAATATAAAATTAATATGGCGCATTAAATGGATGAAAACTGGCTAACTGATAGCTCTCAAAATGTAACTGTAAATGGGGAACCGTCTTTGAAGGAGTCTGTTTCTAATGGTGTCCCTCAGAGATCAATTCTTGGCCCTATGCTGTTTAAAATCTTTCAGTGACCTGGAAGAAAACACAAAATCCTCCCTAATAAAGTTTGCAGATGACACCCAAATTGGGGGAATGATAAATAATGAAGAGGGACAGGTCACCAATTCAGAATGATCTAGATCGCTTGGTAAACTGACGCAAGCAAACTGTGTTTTTCATACTGCTAAAAGTAAATGTATACCTTGGGGAACGAAGAGTGTAGGCCAGACTTACAGGATGAGGTACCGTATTTTTGGAAGCAGTGCTTCTGAAAAAGATTTGGGGGCTGTGGTGGATAATCAGCTGAACATACACTTCCAGTGTGACACTGTGCCCAAAAGAGCTAATGTGAGCCTGGGATGTATAAGTGAGAATCTTGAACGGGGTAGAAAGTTGTATGACTGCTGCTAGAATACTATGTCTAGTTCTGGTGCCCACAATTCAAGAAGGATGTTTCTAAATTGGAGAGGGTTCAGAGAAGAGTCACGAAAATGATGAAAGGATTGGACTTAGCACAATGGACTCACAGAGCTTGATCTGATTATCTTAACAAAGAGAAGTTAAAGGGGTGACTTGATTATAGTCTGCAAGTACCTACGTGGGGAACACACATTTAATAATGGGCTCTGCATGTGTGCCAAAAGTGGCACGCGAGCCAATTTCTGATGTCATGCGTTGGTGGGCTGAGGTGCTCACTGCTGCTCTGGGGTTCCAGCTGCTGCCTTGTTGCCAGCTGGGATCCTGGCTGCCAACCTCCCTCAGCCTGTTGCCAGCCTGGAGGCTGAGCGGGCCAGTGGCTGGGACCCTGACTGGCAAGGGGCTGGCAACTGGAACCTGAGAGCGGCAGCAGGCTGAGTGCTACTGGCACCCCAGACTGGCAGTGGACTGAGCTGCTCAGCCCGCCAGCTGCCCGCTCCGCCCAAGTGAATGGAACCCCAGACCGGCAGCGGGCTGAGCAGGCCCAGCAGCTGGACCCTAGACCAGCAGCAGGCTCAGCAGGGCTGGTGGCTGGAACCCCAGACAAGGATCCCAGGCATGGATCATGCTAAATTGATAAGATCTGCATTTTAATTTTATTTCAAATGAAGCTTCTTAAATATTTAAAAAAACCTTATTTACTTTAAATACAACAATAGTTTATATAATATAGACATAGAGACCTTCTACAAATGTTAAAATGTATTACCAGCACGCAGTACCTTAAATTATAATGAACTTGGCACATCACTTCTGAAAGGTTGCCTACCCCTGAGCTAGACAAATTCAGATCGGAAATAAGATATAATTTTTTTTAAAAGTGAGAATAATTAACCACTGGACCAATTCACTGACAGTTTTTAAATTAAGATTGGATGTTTTTCTAAAAGAGCTGTTCTAGCAAATATTTTGGGGGAACTTCTGCGGCCTGTGTTCTCCAGGAGTCAGATTAGATGATCACAAAGTCCCTTGTGGCTTTAAAATCTATGAAAGGTACTTTCTACGGCAGTGGCGGGCAAAGTACGGCCTGTGGGCCGCACACCTGGCTCGGCCCCGCTCTGGACAGGGTGCTGAGTTGGGGCTGCACCAGTGGCTTGGCCCTGCTCCGCCCGAGGCGCTGGATCGGGGCCACACCGGGCGGCTCTTGGAACCTGACATGGCCCCCCTCTAGCCCCTATGTACTCCGATGGGAGCTGCAGGGGCAGTGCCTGTGGATGGGGCAGTGCATAGAGTTGCCTGGCTGCACCTCTGCATAGGAGCTGGAGAAGGGGCATGCCGCTGCTTCTAGGAGCTGCATGAGGTAAGCGCTGCATCCTCGAGTCTTGCCTCAACCCCATTCCCCCACCCTTATCCCCCTTCTGCTCTCCAAACCCCTCAATCCCAGCCCAGATTACCCTCCACACCCCAAACTCCTCATCCTCAGCCCCACCCCAGAGCCCAAACTCCCTCCCACACCCCAACCCCAATTTTTTGAGCATTCATGGCCCACCATATTGTAACGGATTGGATCACAGACACCCTCTTGGGAACTGCCACATGATGTGCCTAGACTACCTCTGATCCTGTTTTCCCTGCCCTTTACAGCTCAGATGGTATCTCATGGCCTCATAACTATCACCCTGTCTGAAAGCCTTGGAAAACAGCACCTTGGAATAAGGAGGGGATAAAGATGCAGTATCTGATTTCCAAGTCACTAAACTTTTTCCTGTCTAAATGAGGAAAGTCTGTGCATCTCTGCTGACTGCAGCTGTGACAATATCTGAGTCTGGTGGTCTCCTAAGTAGGCAGATCTCAAGCCACTTTTAAAGTGCTTTGCATGTTGCGACCAACGTAATTTTTTCCCAGAAGCTAATGGACGTCCACTCTTCGGTCCAACTGAAAGTGAGAAGTAAGTTGTTCATACATTAAACTCAACACTCGTGATGTGTACGTTACTCCTGAGGGCATTCTGTGCCAAAACATTAAAAAAATTGCACAAAATATTTTTAACTTCTGCAAAATTCTACAAATTTTATTTGTCAAATAAATGTGAAGGCTCAGCATGGCATTGGGGAGCACGGGCCACTGGCTGCACAGAGGTGAGAGATCACTGTGCAGCCAGCGTGCCCCCCCACCCCCCCCAGACACAAATCTAGCAGTGATCCTGCACCCAAACCTGACATAGTGCAAGGATCGGACTTGCCCCAGAAACGCCCCAGGGCACTTCCCCTCTGTTCCAGGTGCACCAAGTGTGGGCAGGCAGACTTAGCCCAGCAGGTGTGGAGGGGCTTAGTGTGTGGCGGAGATAGGTGTGAGTTGAGGGGGTTCTGTGTGGGACAGTGTGGGTGCGGGCAGCTCAGTTGGAGATTTGGATGCGAGGCAGGGGATCTGGATGCACAGGGGTTTGTTGGGGGGTTCTGGGTGCAGGGGCAATGGGACTCTGCAGGGGGATCCAGGTGAAGGTGGTTGGAGCTCAGCGGGGGGAGGGAGGGTCTGGGCATGGCGGGGATAGCGCTCACCAGGGCGGTCTGTGTGTGTGGAGTTGAGTGTGTGTGGGCTGTTTAGATGCTAGGGAAGTGGGGCTTTGTTGGGTGGAGATCAAGGTGTAGCTGCCTAGGGCTCGATGGGGTGGGGATCAATGTGCCAGTGACTCATCTGAGTGGTCCAGTGGCAGGGGAGGTTCCGTGTGTGTATGTGGGGGGGTGAGGCTCAGTGGGAGGGAAGTATGAGGAGGTCTGGATGAACGGAGGTTGGGGGAGCAGCTCCCTGTACAGTGATCCAGCCCCTTGCAGCCGAGGAGTGATGGGTGCAGGAAGGGGGTGGAGGGAGTGAGTTTGCAGAACTTCCTGGAGCCTGGGGAGAAATCTAGGAGTGGGTCTGACCCGGCCCTGGATGCTGTGCAGAGGAACAGGAAGTCTCTTCCTCCCCAGCCCAGCCGGGACTAGCAGCTGAGCCTGGCGCAGGGTAGGAGCCACCAGTCGGGTCTTCTCCAGTCCAACCTCTTGCCCCACATTGATTTAAACCTCTTCTGGCTGTCCTCGGCACCCAAAACATACTACTGAGGAGGATCACATGACCACTTTTGTGGCTTCCTTTTGCTTCCTCATCAGAAAGTCATTTTTCTGTGGGGTAGCAAAGAAATCTGCTGGGGACGTGAATTCTGTGCACGTGGAGTGGCGCAGAATTCCCCCAGGAGTAGTATGTAGCAGTGCCTAATTCAGAAGTCCTTATATGAACAAAATTTCTGGTATAGTCAATAGGATCATCAAGTAAGGATGGCAGTTTTGAAATCTTTGCTTTCAGTTATTTAACTTCTAACAGGGTTTAGTTGCAAACCGCAGATTGAAACTGGATGTGATATACCAGCCAGTGATAAACACACTGAGACTTAAACAGCTATGCCCATTTTTAGCCATGGTCAGAATTTAAGTATATTGTGATTCATTGTATTATAAGCAATTAAAAATGGTGACTGTTAAAGTAACTGCTTGTGCACTAAATATTTGGAGTTGGTTGTATCTATAATAGTACACTGTTTTGATGTAACATTGATCTATAAAACTGTAAATGCCACAGGTGGTAACTTGAATTTTACACCAGTCTAACAGATGAGTTCATTGTTTCTGCAAATGCCTTTTTTTAAACAGCACTTCACTCTGCTTACTTGGTCTTTTTGGCTGGTTATTTGTTTCCTTAATCTTGCATATACTGCCTAATCCTTATTAAAATTGAGCCTCCGGTTGCTTTAATCATGAATCTGGGCTAGTCTGAGATGACTTGGTGATAACCTCTTGACTTGCTTTGAGATCTAGATTCAGAAGTACACTTTCAGGATTTAGCAGACTTGTGAAAACTACTGAGCCTATTGCATGCATACATAATCTGTGTCTACTTACAGATGTAGTGTAAGTTGAATTAAAATGTTGTCAAGCTTCCAGTTTCCATAAGGAAAACTTTTGAGAAGTAGCTGAGTGGAGTGCTTAAGAGTAGCAGTTCTCAACCAGGGGTCTGAGGCTCGGTGAAGGGGCTGCAAGGAGGTTTTAGGGGGTCTGCCAAGCAGGGCTAGCATTAGACTCACTGGGGCCCAGGGAAAAAGCCAAAGCCATGCTGCTCCGAGCCCCATCACCTGGGCTTGAACCTGAAGCCTGAGCAGCTTTGCTTTGTGGGGGCCCCTGTGTTGTAGAGCCATGGGCAATTTGCTCCTGGGAGAATTTTGTGCCACTGCGAATTTATGTCCCCTGCAGATTTCTTTACTTCCGTGCAGAAAAATGACTTTCTGACAGGGAAGCAAGAGGAATCCACAAGAGTGGCCATGCAACCCTCTGCAGCAGTATGTTTCGGGTGCCCAGGACAGCCAGCAGAGAGGTAAAGCGCTGTGGTGCAGGGGATGGGACTAGGGAAGAGCTGGCTCCCTACCCTGCATCAGGCTCAGCTGCTAGTCCCAGCTGGACTGGGGAGGACGGGACTTCCCCTTCCCCTGCATGGTATCTGGGGCTAGGTCAGACCGACCCCTATATTTCTCTCACAGCTGCAGGAAGCTCTGTAAACTCCCTACCCCTCACTTCCTGCACTCTTCACTCCTGAGCTGCAGGAGGAAGGATCCCTGTATAAGGAGTTGCTCCCCCATCCACGCATCCCCTGTGCATCCAGAACCGAGACTCTCTTCCTCTGATCCTCACCCCCTGCACTCAGAACTCTCCCCCACCCCTGCCAGTGAGCCCAACTCCCCCTGCACATGGACCACCCTGACAAGCCATCTGGATCCCCACCCCACTGAGTCCCATACCCCCAGCATCTGGACCCCCTCAGGCTACTCATGCCCCCTACGAAGCTCTATGCACACACATCCAGACCCCCCACACCTTCACCTGGACTCCCCCTGCAGTCCCATTACTATTGCATCTGGCTCCTCTGCTGAGCCATCTGCATCCAGATTGCCCCACACAGAACCCTCTCAACCCACACCTGGATCCCACACACTAAGCCCCTCCACACTTGGATCCTGCCTTGCTGAGCCTGCCAGCCTTTATCTGGTGCCCCTGGTATGTAGGGAGGGAAGGAAGGTGTGTGTGTGTGTGTGTGTGTGTGTGTGTATGTTTCTGGGGCAGGCCCAGTCCTTGTGCTGTGTCAGGGTTGGGTGCAGCCTCACCACTGAGTCAGTGTCTGGGGTGGGAGAGAGCTGCACAATGATCTCCCACCTCTGTGCAGCCAGTGGCCTGTGCTCCTTAATGCCATGCTGGAGCCTCCACATTTATTTGGCAAATAAAATGTGCAGAATTTTGAAGTTTTTGGCACAGAATGCCCTCGGAACTTGCAGTTGCCCTGCTTGTTACCCCTTAATGCTGGCCCTGGCTTTTATATGCAGAAAAATGGTTGTTATGGCATAGGTGGGCCCTGAAGTTTTTATAGCTTGTTGGGGGCCTCAGAAAGGAAAAGGTTGAGAACCCCCTGGTTCAGAGGACAGTAAACTTTGACTCTGCAATATGTACGTGAAACACAGCTCTAAAATATTTCTTGCTGCGTCTTTTCCCTGTAAGAAAAAAACACTAGTACAGCAAACTACTGTGGAATTGTCAGGAGTGGGAGGCACTCTTCCTTTACTCTGTTAGGAGCGTGACTAAATGTACACTACCCACCTCCCTCATGGAAAGAGACAAAATCAGTTGATGGGCCAAATATTTTCGCTCTTATTCTGGCAGAACTACTGCTGAAGTTTAATTCATTTGTCTGAGTAAAGGCAAGAGGATCAGGTGCTGGGTTTGCTAAATTGGGCTTTCACTAGAGGGGAGACAGCCCCTTCTTGCTGCCTTGCCCAGATGGCTCGGTAAACCACATAAAGAGGCAGGATGGCAATGGTTTGTGACAGTTATGTAAATCTTCAAATGTTGTGGCATTTTAGGGTTTCTAACTAGTTTCTAGATAGTAATATTTCAAGAAATGAGGCAAAGCAGCTCCAGGCTAAGTGGTGCGAATAAAATATTCCTCACTGGTTCAGTGATAGTTCAGCTTTGAACGAAGATGATGTAATGGGTCTGCTGCAAATGCTGCTAATCATGTAGTACCCCACACTGTCATTGGCGTCACACGATAGCACTGTACTGCTCCGCTTCAGCATCTCAGGAGCTAGTATGCATCTGTAATACAGTTGAATTATTGCCAGTGTGACTTTATCTCCTCTGTGGCTGATATTACCTTCAGCTTGATAATACTGCACATATGTACTGGATGTGCATATGCACCTATCCAGAACAGTTGAATTACCCTTTCTTTCACAACACAGGATCACAAATATGAAAGCTTGTGGACATCCGTTCAGGCATTGGATGCCGGTTTTATCCTCTTGTTCTATGATTGGGAGAGGGAGGGCAGGTTGCTATTAGCAACTTCTTGCTCATTTAAATATAAGTGAATTGCACAGGTTTTTGTTCTTTGTGGATTGCTCACTTCTATCCATTACTGAGACCTTAAAATTGAGATTTTGGCATATCCAGAGTAATTGCACAAATGAATCTTTTAAAGAAAAAAAAATATATACAAAAAATCTATTCAGTAAAAAACACTGTTTTCTGGTGTAAGTTGTTTAACTATACCTTTTAAGTATCCTTAATAGATTCCTGTCACACTGAATCTAGCTAGCATGTATGTGAAGCTTGCTGCAGATTATTCCTGCCTCTTCTTGAGCCAAGAAAAAGGGTTTCATCATATTGTCATGGTGAATAAACAAAAGAAATGTCTTTTTTATTTTGCTTCCTACCCTTTCTCCCTTCTACATGCACTCTAACCTAACTTGGAATCTTGAACCCACCACAAAATCTAGTGTAACTTTAACTAATTTCTGGTATTTAAGATTATTGCATTCAAGGATCATGAAAAGGGAAAAGTCAGTGTATCTGCATGCAAAGTTCCTTGCTTGATCATACTGGACTACCTGTATTAAAATTGTTCAACATATATTTTGGAAAATAATATTGTTTGGTTATATTGAGATCCAAGTTTGTATTAACTTAGCTTGATCACAAATACAGCGTAAAACTGTGTGGCCTAAAAAGAGTGCGTGTAACACTACAATTCTGTGTGAATACTGGTTGGTCAGCTCCCTCAGATCTGATTGATTTTAACTTGCTCTTGGAGGATAAATCGACATACCAAAGAGCCATGGAAGTATGGATACGAATGGTGAAACTAGAAAGGTATCACATAACTAGAGACAAATAGAGTTTAAGGGCTAGTAAGACCCAAAGACTGCACATTGGTGGGAAGACCAGCACAATCACTTGCCTCAGCTGCTGTGTGGGGAAATACATTGGGTCTCCTAATAACGTGTGGTACCAGAGCAGAACTTAAGACAGAGGTTACTCTGTCCATTTGATGTCCAGCTGAAATAGAACTTACCATGGCTGCTGAGCACAAGGGGGTGAGTAGAATTCAAGTTTCTGCTTGTTTGAGGTGTTAATCTTCAGTTGGTTGTCTTTCCTTGTTCTCCCTTTTTTATTTTTGCCCATAGCCATTAATGCAGGCTCATGCCTCAACTCTTCGGCTTTTAACTGGCAGCAACCACAAAACAAAACAAAACAATCTTTTCTTGAGTAATGCAACAGCTTAATCAATGGTTAGGATTTTCTGCTGTTCCTAGGATGAGATAGGTAACTGTACACAATCTCATTACACATTAAAAAATCATAGCAGATCCTCAGCAAGAGTTGTGAAATTGAGCTTTGAAGAAAAAACATATGGTGGTGAGGCTGGTGCCCATGGGAATGCTTTTCCTTGTATACATGCCCACTAACAGCAGCCAGATGGGAGAATCCATTTTTCTAGGCTTTGCAAAGATTTAGGGATGATGATAAATCTTGAGTCAACACAACTTGACCCTAATGTTGTGGTGTTAATAGTTTCTAAAACAATATATTGGTTTGCTGGGTACTTTAAAATAGTTTTTTTCTGCATCAATAAGCAGTACTAGAAATCCATTCTCTCATAACATTTTAACTGTTCACTTTTACTTGACCTATATATTTGGGAATTGTGTAATTAAGCACTATAGAAAAATCTTTCAAGATATAGGAAAGCTAATGCTGCATTCTTGTGGGAAGCTGTTGGGAATACCATACTTCAAGTAGTAGGCTACAGCCACCTAAAGCTGCCAGCTCAAGTGTTACCAATGGTTGTGCATCAAACATCAGAATTGCTTGTGGCATACAAGATGCCCTTACGTACAAGCACCTTTCAGGTTCTAAAATGAAATAAGTCATGTCTTCAATCTCATAAACCATCCCATCCCATCCCATCCCATCCCATCAGTGGTATTAGCACCTCTAAACTAAATGTCTGCAGTACCAGCCAACAGAAGAAATATGGAGCTGGCAAGAGGAACAGTATGGTGAAAAACAGCACATAAAAGGCCTATTGTTTCATGAGTGAAGCAGTATATTGACGCTTTAGACAGTATTAATGGGTGAAATAATATTTTTCAGGTAACAGTGGATGAATTAAAGGCAGGAACAGAAGAAAGACACCAATGGACATATACGTTTAAAAATCCAACCTACTGAATATCAAGGAAGCAGTATAGGTCACCCTTGGTATTAATTTTGCATTTATTAACAGTTTAACATCCATTATTCTATAAACATCAGTCTTATGTGTTATAAGCTCTTTAGTGGAAGGTGTTGTAAATGGTTGTAAGCCAGGGTGGTAAGCTACCAATTACTTGTTACCCATGAATTGACCTTTAAACTTTAAATGGAGCCTTACTATAAAGCGTGACCACAATATTAAACTCAGATTTGTTCACGATAGATCCAGTCGGGGATTATTTTCAATGACATTTTAGGTCATTCCCTCTTCTCCCCTCCCCAACAACCATTAATTAGCATGTCCTCCTGCTCGTTACCCCTTGTAGTAATGCTTGTAGTACTTATTCAACTGTTATGGCTCATGATCAAATCAGTTTGTAAGCATTTTGAACAGGGACAGTCATTCTGGTTTGTCTAATGTCTCAAATATGTTTTAAAATCACTTCTGAGCACTTTAGAACAGCTGTCATAAAAGCAACCACCTGTCTGTCTCAGCCCCTCACATCTCTCATGCTCTTTCTCCTTTTGGAGTGTTAATTATCTTACAGTTTCTGAAACAAGATAAAACTTGAATACCTTAAATTCATTGTTATGTTGAGGTTTACAAGGCAACATATCACATTGCTTCAGTGTACTATTGGAGTAGTGCAAATCGTTTGCGGCCGTTGTGTGGTGTGTCTGAGTTCTCCTCACCGTCTCTCTCATACAGTTGGTACTAACAAGGTTATAGTGCATTGTATACCGTCCAAAACAATGGGTTCACAAAACGGATATCAGATAGTGTGCATTTGTACTTAGCATTTGGTTGTTGGGTTTTTTTTGTTTTTTGTTTTTTGCTAAGAGCTAAAAAACTGGCAATAAATTCCGTTCTCTATTGTGTTGAAGTAGTTCCAGGCTGTCCATTCTAATTTACATACATGTCTGTGAGTCACATGCAGCCCTGCAGTTTGACTAATAAAGTGTGGTCATAGTGCAGGATATTCCTCCCAGGTTGGGTGGGGAGAAGGGTGCATGGGGTAGATGAGCAGAAGAGAAATAAGGTATCCGGAGCAGCAATCATGATGAGCAGTTGAAGGTTTGATGATATGATGTCTTGTGACCAGTGAGTTGTCAAGCCTGACCAGAGCTGATTTAGTCAAAAGCACAACGGCCTCAGTGCTCTTGAAGTCTCCTAAAAGTTGAGGATAGTATTTTAATGTTAACTTACAGACCTCTCTTAATTTGACCAGTGTGGATGGTGAAATTAAAGGTAGAGGTATAGTTCTGATTAAATTGTTCTCTTCTCATTCCACTGTAACTACATAGGTTAGAAAACCTAGAGGTGGTTAACATTAAACAGTCTAACTTTGAATGTGTGATCAAACACCACTACATGGATGCTAAGGTACATAATGTTTGGTATGTTGCACCGCTTGTTGAATGTCCAATATTCAGAGGCTGAGTGAACCGAACAGGATGACATTTTGTGTGTGTTTTTTTGGTAAAGAGGAATAACAATGACATTTGTTTTTAAATACGACCTGTTAGTCATACTTTAAAATTCTGATGGTGTCCTCTGAGCTGAGGGATTGCCAGAACATCCATTATAAATTGCTCTTTCCAAAGGGTTGGATAATGCTGGTTCCTTTAGACTGAAACTTGGGGGGAAATAGTAAAATTGCATCCCTTAGTGAATACCCTTGTAATCTGCCTTTGAACCTTGCTGAAGTTCCAAAGATTGGGTTACTTCTGTACTACCTGAACTGATACATTATAGGCAATATCTAGAACTCTGCTAAAAGAGAGCGATTAAGATAACTAAGGCAGCTGGTAAGTTAGGGATGGCCGCTATATATTGCAGTAAAAAGGGTTGCTGGAACACTTTGTAAACTCAAGAACACAACCATGAGACTTTCTAGAACTACGTACAGTAAAATAAGACTAATGGCTTCTAGTCCTGAGAAATATGGCAACTACTATCCACGTTTCCATAGTTTTCTCGTTTCATTATTATAGCTTTTTTTATACTTTTTGAATTCAGACACTGTTGCCAAATATTCATTGGTTTCAGACACTATACATAAGTCCACAACACAGTTTTCCCGCCTGCACTTAACAGCTCACACTAATATCCACCATTGCTGACTATTTGAGATGGAATTAAATTATCCTAGAAATTCTTTACCCAGGTCAGAGTTAAGGCATGGAAAATCTTGCAGTGCCACTGCCTGCTGGTTTTGTAGCTAGTTGGCAAACATCTCCCAAGCAGTCACTGTGGTATATGTCACAAGCACTGCATTAATTAAACTTAGAATGAAACGACCACTTCAGTTCTGCTTGAAATAACTTTTTTCGTGGAATAAAGTCCTTTAGGTATCAGCCTTGATGTATTTGCACATTGCTATTGAAAAACACCAATGAAGTCCAGCACAATGGAATATAGTGCCGAAGTGGGAGAACGCTACCCTTTTATTGTCACGTAAAATAAATGAGAAGAGGGAACATGTGAAAAGAGCCACAGCCTTATAATACTGTCAGACAGCAAGCAAATTTTTATATAATAAAATGGTTTGTCAGGGAGGAGGGAGGGCTGTGATCAAACTCTCTGCTTGGTCTATGGAGGGAACAGTAATTAAGTGGTATGGACCATGACTAGGAGTCAGTGAATTCCATTACTCTTAACTCACCTTCCCTTTTTTAGTCTTTCAATAGGCAACTGGAAATTAGTTTCTTCCCAAGATGTAACTTTCTGGTGAGTCATTTTGGTTGCATCACATAACTGTACTAATGGCACTTAACATTATGTATTTTATCAAAAATTGCAGAATACACAGAACTGAACCATAGGTGTTAAGGTCTGGTGGTCAGTGTGTCACTTTGTTTCTACAGTTTCTATCTGCAACAATTTGAGTTCTTAAGCAGAACAAAAGTTGAAGGAAATGAAAACTAACGTTAGAGCAAGTTGCTTCTCTTTGCTCACTGCACCTGGGGAATTGCCTTTAGAGATGAGAATTTCACTAGACTGTCTCATTGAGCACACTGCAGTAGACTTGCCCCAGCTTGTGATTCCACTTCACCCACAGAAGTGAGAATTCATCTTTCTATTTAATGTACTTTTGAGAGAGCTAACGAGATGGGCTTTAAATGTTCTCAACCTAATTGTTCGAGGCTTCTTCTGATTTAAAAAATAAAATCTGTTTTTCAAGCTTCTGGAAAGGCTTTAAAAATATACTGCCTCTACAAAGGAGATGCCTTTTACAGATGGCCATTTTCTGTCACTAATTTCTTTTATTACGTTGAAGAAGGAGCACACCTATAAGATCAGACTTCGAGCCAAATATGTATTCTAGGTCTCTTATCAAACTTATTTTAGACTCTATTAAATGATATGGAAATTTCCTTTAATAGTTTCAGGTATGATATGAGACTTCCTCTTCATGTCCAAGTAAATCTGAAATTCCACAGCCTGTTCTGGTGGAAAAGGGAGAAGACCGTTTGAGAACTGGGAAATAGGGCTCTCACCTTGGGAAGAAAGCTTCATTCCCCAAGTTTCTCCCACACTCAGTATATACCTTATTCACTTGTAGGTTTATTAATATATTTAATTTCTTTCTTTCTCTTTTATTAAAGAACTCGCTTCTCTTTGTTGGGTAATCCAGGTATACGTTAGGGAAACAAATTGAGTCATATTTTATAACCTCACTGGAATATTATCCAGGTGAATTAACTGATCCATATTTAGCAAGAGACAATACCTCTTCATAGGGAATAATTCTGCTTTTGGAATTATGTAATAGTATGTAGACAAAGATTTGTTGAAAAAGTACAGAAAGACCATTCTGGAAATTGTAGTTCAGGTTTAAGGTGCTTGCACTCATTACTGTTCTTGCTGTGGAGTACAGGTGAGTTGAAAGGAAAGGTATGAAGCTTAAGCTGTTTTTCTCTTTATTTATTGACCAATTATTACTTGAAATTTAAAACTGAAGCTTGTCTTTGGACCAGACTATTTTGCCTCTGCTTATGCAACATATGTGTGTGATGCTGTGAAAATGGCAGACGTTTGTCTGCTGCCTGGTTCATGTGCAGCAGCAGGGTGACCTCATCCTGCGTATGCACTGATCTGGAAGCAGACAAGCAGGCTTCCCTCTCTTCTTAAGAAAGTGCATGGTGCAGTAGAATTGAACATCATTAGATCTAAATGTTGTGTTCCATGTGAAGTGGTTTTCCACACATTGTGAGTGGCGCCAGCTAGCTTCCAGATTTGCAATACAGAACTGTAGAATAGCAAATGAAAGTGACAGGATTTAGATTTCTACAGTGTAAGAGAAAGGGGTAGTACAAACCAGGGTGAATAAAAATCAATTATTTATAAATAAATAAAAATTGGATTTTTAATTTAAATTGGATTATTTTGATAAAATGCTTTTTGAGGAAAAATCCTATCTAAACATAGTTTTAATTAAGATATATTATAGCTCAAAGGCATCTCATCATGGAATAGGGATTATAAATTCTAATTCTATAGTATGAGACAATATATCCATGTAATGTATAAGAAAAGTGTTGTAAATGAGTTCCAATAGTTCATGGATTAGGGACCCAATCTTATGGGGTTCTCAAGGGGCTTCTGTATAGATGATTTAGGTTAATCTTTCTATCTACTCAATGGGTTTCAGTGCTCAGTCTAGAAGATACCGTCAGAGATGCTTAGTTTTGCAGTTCTCAAACTGTGGATTTGTGTCTCCAGAAGTAACATGCTTGGTAACAGCAAAAATGTTGTTAAATAAATATATGGAGGTGAGAAATAACAGACCTCAACTCTATTGTCCCTCTGCCAATTTGTGTACACAGAGTCAATCCCTCACCTCTCTCTAAAAGTGCAAAGTTTCAAAAAGTTCAATAAATAGAAGATTGTTGGGGGTGGAATAGATCTGGACAAGGAGAAGTCTGGAGATAAATGTGAAAAGGGAGGGACAGACGGTAGAAACAAAAGTGAAAGTGTTTGAGCAGTGTATTCCAGAAGTCTTGGTCTTTCTGAGTGTAGCCTTCGTTGATTTGAGATCTACGATACCATTCTCTCACTAGAAGGGAAAACCTATAATGGCAGCAAGCCGTAAAAGAGACCCAGTTTGGGAATAAGAATTATTGAAGAAATGTATGTTTGCTGATGATGCTTTAAAGAAAGTCACACCAGTGAACTGGTGGAAGTCACTTAAGCACTTGGATTCAGAGATTGTTGAAATGATATCACTTTTAACAGCTGTAGCTTCTTCTGCCGGTGTGGAAAGAATATTTTCTTCTTTGGATTAATTCATTTCAAATTGAGAAATCGTTTGGGACCTGAAAAAGCAGGAAAGCTTGTTTTTCTTTTCCAGAAAATGAAGGTGAAGATGACTGAGTTAGCTGCAGAAGCCAATATTTTAAGTTTCTTATGTTGGGTTGGCTGACATAGTCGATTTAATTGTTTTTTAAATATTTCATTTAACTATTTTAGTTGAAAACAATTTTAACAAAAAAATCTAATTTTAAAAAACTTGAATGTTTAACTGAGTTCAAAAATGTATATGCTTGTTTTGTTAAAATATTATATGTTCGCTGTTGAAGAAAAGAATCCAGAATACATAACGTTATTTTAGTTAAATAAAACAATTTAAATGTCTGTCTGGTGGTGATCTCCTCCTAATACAGCATGGCAAGAAAATCCTCCAAATATTAATGATTAATGTGTTGAATTGGAGATTGTTCACCTCCCAGTGATTTCATAGATATCTGCTTCAATTACCTTTGGTAAATGAAATAACCAAACAATCTTTCATTTTCTGACATAGCTGTAATACTAATCTGAAACGTTTTCAGAATAAATCACTTAAAAATACATAGTGTTTACTTTCTAAAAATGAAACCTACATCTATCTCTGAGTTGTGAAGAATATGTATTAAGGTTATAACAACCAACAAGAATGCAGTTTTATGTAGAAATCCATCATTAAATTGAGTCTTCCTGACTAGTGATTTAAATCAAATTGATTTAAATCTAATCCACCCTGGTACACACTGCTGAACTGTTCTTTTTAGTGGTTTCCTCTTTGGTGAGCATTTTTCTCCAAATGATCTAAAGGTGCACACAACCTACATTTTAAGTAATGGGCGGGCTGGCTGGCTTTGTCTGTGCTCAGTTTTCCAGTGTTGTCATAGGGCTGTATAAAATCCGTAGCACAGGAAGTGGTCTCTTAATCATCAGTTAAACATCTCTCAAATGCCCTTCAGAATTGCACAGTGTGTGGCACTTGATTATTTGCTTCATGTCCTCAGAGTTCCTTCAGTTCCACACCACCTCAGTATTTTGATACCATAGTGGTGGTAGGGGGGCTGAGAAGTTCAAGCAAAAGTTATTTTCCCCCTACACTTGCATTCAAATATTAGAAGGTTTTTTTCTGAGTGTTTACCTGATTCTATACAATGTAAAGTTTATTAGTATGACTTCTGGTAAAGCAAGAGGAAGAGGACCTTACTGAATTCCACCATCCTTTAGACCCTGATAGCCATCTAAATTCTCTGACTACGTGACTTAAATAAAATGTAACAAAAACCAGGGACCTACTAGTTAACAGTAACTAACAAAAACAACAACAACAAACATGGCAAATTGGTGTTAAAAACTAAATAGTAAACTTCACAATTATTCAAATGCCACATTAAATCTTGGTGTATTTGCTTGTATAAAACCAAAATAAATTAGAAATGAAGCTGCTATTTGTTACTCTTTTTTTCTTAATGTAATTTCACTAGTTCTCATTAAAATCGGGTATTTAGCAAGTGAGAAATTGCTTTATATTAGCTTTGAGAGGTGGAAAACTGATGTAGAAATAGTGTGCGGTATGTTAAATAGAGACATTATACAGGCAAATATTGTGTTGAATGGCTGCAAATGCTATTGTGTGAGAAATGAGATCAGCTTCAGAATTCCAATCGTACCTTTTTTCTTATACATGCTTGAATTAGAAGTCCATTCTTCAGTTAAAGCTCTCAGTGTAGGTATATACATAGAGAATTGCTTCTACATTTCAAACCTTTGTTTGCTCGAACACTATGCCACCTTGTGCTTCTCGAAATCCTCTGAATACTGCAGGCACTGCAGTGAAAAAGGCAGCAGCAGCAACTGCAGACTGGCCTGGTTTGAAAGGATGACATCACCTCCATTAATGTGTGATAAAGACTGCTGGCTCAGAGGTTGCTGAGCTGTGTAGAGATTGGTGCAGATATTTTTGGCACTGCTCTTGAGTACATTCAATGACTTTCTTCAATAAATCTTACTAAACCTACAAATCATAAGTGCTTTGTAGTACAATTAATCTTAAAAAAAGATAATGGGCTGCTTTATTTATTGGCATGATCACTCCCCCATGGAGTTAAAAAAAGCACATGCTCTTTCCTTTCTTCCAGCACCCTCTCACCCAAATATAACCCCTGCTGTCTTTTGCCTCCAGTAAATTCACCATTGTAGAACAGGTACAGAAATAGGCCCTTAAGGGGACAGGAACATGAAACTCATACACCTTGAGCCTTTAAGGGCACAATCAGCTGCTGTGAGTAAGTCTGGAGCTCCCAGTTTAGCAAGGTGCTTAATCTAGTGCTTAACCTCACTAGCCAGTCATTGAAGTCAGTGGGATTGTATACATTCTTAGATATCTAGTGGAATTGGCGCCTAAGGCAGACTCTAACGTACAGAACTAACCCCATACAATAAGATTATTTCTGTATGAATTGCTATCAGATAAAACAATGTTTTTCACCTTAACTTTAATAAAATCAGCATCTTAATTGGTCCAGTGTGATGAATGAGGAAGTGGTATACAGAACTCACAGCAGGTTTAGGGTTGATAGCTCAGAGCACTCTGCCTCTTGAAAGAGAGGCTGCAGAATACTATCACCTCTCTAGAGCTGGTGGTAATGGTGCTATTGCAGAAGAAATGCATTTACAGACATGCTGGTAGACTTGTTCTTTTCATCTAAAGCTGCTGGCCTTACTCTTGTCCCAGTAGAGATACAGCTGCCATAGGGGGGAGCTAGGATATATCAACAAAAAGTTGCTACATGGGATTTCTACAGTCCAGAATGTGAGTGGCTCCTTGAGCAGCTGCAACCTGCGGGACCTGTGATGCTCAAACAGGGATCTAAAACTGCAAACCATGCCCCCACATAAGTTGGATGTGGAACGGCTATGTAATCTAGGAATGCTGACCTGTAACTTAAAGATACCATATGTGATCCGAATAGTGAGAGTTGCTCTGTGGCTATATTGTCTTATTTATTGGACTGTAATCTGAATGTTTTGATTAACTTTTAATGGTAGCTATTGGAAGAACGAGGAGGAGAGCAAGACGACAGCTCTAGATAAGCAGCTTCCTGATAAATATGGGGGCAGTTGCAAAACACTGGCCAAATAATTAGTGGTGAAGGTGCTATTTCCCGGCTCCAGCCCAGAGCAATGCAGCTCTTTTGCCAAGGCAGGGAGCCTAGAGATCAAAGCGATTCTTAACTGTTAAGACTTGGGGCAGGGCGAGGAAATTGTCAATGAGTTCTTCCTGGGGACAACAACTGACTGTAATCAGACAGGTGATGCAGGAGTGTCTGAAGTAAAGCCTTCTCAAGCTTCCAGGAGAGACGGTAGGCTTTAAGGAAGATAGGCCTCAGTATTGTTTTTGGTTTAAGATTTGTCTCTGAAATGTGTTGGTACTAATTAAAAATACACGGCATTAAGAAGGCTGTGTGGTCACTGGATACCACTGGCCATAGCACTCGAGGAGAAGAAATGTACATACTGAATCTAAGGCATGCCTCCTTAGGTAATCACAGTTAGTATTCAGGGATGGCAGCCTAAGTCCCAGGATCGATTCCATTCTTAGATTATGGCTTGAGAAAGAAACAAGAAAGGGACAGAGGTCTAGTCATGGTTAGCAGGGAACAACTAGCAGAAACTCAATGGAGCAGAGGTAACATCAAAGCCACCTTCCCCCACTTGGGACGAATTACCACTGGGGAGTGGGGGGGCAAGAATGAGCTTGTACAAGGCACAATATAAGTTGCACCACTTGGCCTTCTGTAGGATTCAAGGCCCTAGGGGGTCTTATGTTTCCTTTTTAAATCTGCATAAAATCTTGCCATTAAAATGCTGAATGTGGCTAAAAACTGGATGAATTTGGTTTTTGAAAGAATCTTTTTTGAAAAGATACAATTGAAAATTATGATTTAGTTGGGATGATGTTCCACCCATGGAATACCACCGGTTTTGTTGACTTAACAGATTCTGCAAATGAGAAACTTGTTTTATCTTGTTTGCAGGTGTTTCCCGAAGAGTGCCTGTAAGGAAGCATTAATGATCCACCTTAAAAAAATTGCTCTTAGCAAGATAGTCTAAGCACTATGTATGTGGTTGACTGGAAGATGAAAAGGGGGATAGAAGGAGGATGCAAACAGAGTTCTAGCTGCAGGCCATGGGGTGGCATTACTTTGAATGCTGGATATTTACAAGGGGTTTAAGATGAACCGTTCAAGAGATTTTAAATGTCACTCGCTTTCCATGAAGTGAATGCTTTTTTCCCATCTAAACATGCAGGAACTTGGAGTATGTCTGTGCTGCAGCTGGGAGCATGCTTCTCAGCTCAGGCAGACAGTTTCACAGTGACTCTGCTTGAGAGAGTTCATTAAAAGCAGCAGTGTAGCTAGGTGTAGCAGAGATAGTTTGGACTTGCTTGAGTACAAACCCTCCTGTACCCCCTGGGTGCATACTCGGACAGCTACCCTGAGCGGCCACTTACGTTACTCCAACTACACTGCTATGTTTACTGCACTAGTTGGAACTAAGAAAAGCACTGCCAGCTGCAGTGCTAGTGCCTGTCCGGTGCTGAAAGTTTAACAGTTGCCACCAAATTAGAAAAACAACTCTGTTTTTTATGCTGACTTGCCGCAGTTTCTTAAAATATGATTTTTAACTTCTGTGGATATAAATGGAAAATGTAACACTACTGCTTAGAATATTCTAGCCTCCTCATCCCTGTCCTTTCTGAACAAGAGACTACACAAACCTCTTGACAACTCAGTGATATCCTTATGAAGTTTCTCTGTGTTCTTCTAAGGCTTAATGTTACTAGCTTCTAAGTGAAAGAATTTATTGGCACGTTGAATTTTTTATTCTGGTAAGCTTTGCAACAATGAATGGAATTCCTCATTGAATGACGAGGAAGTAGTAAAACTATTTGCTAAAGGCCAGTTGATAGCTCTTTAGTGTAATCAGAAATTGCTGGAGCTTTGGATCATCTTAAATCTCTTTTTGTGAGCCCTGGCTTGTAAAAGGTGGAGATGAATGAATATTCAGTGGTTTTTGCAAAGTATTCCTAAGGTTCACACCAGTAGAAGCCAGGACCTAGAAAGGAATGGTCATGTAAGATACCTTTAGTTTTGCTTATGGAGGTGTTTTGAAAATGGTGTGTAAAGTAGTGCATAGATGACTGAAATCCATTGCTTGCTGTCTTGAAGGATTCATGCCATTAGTTGCATAGTAGACCTCTGTTTGCTGGAGGAGAATGTGAAAGACTGGTATCAGAGCACAATTCAAAGTGAGAGCTACTAAATTAAGTTGACCTTTTTATCTACTTAGAAAAAGCTTAACTTCAGTGCTTCATCGTCCACTTACCATTTTGTTACGTTACATATATACACATTTCTCAAGTGATCATTCGTGTGTTTACATAGGTAAAATTTTATCGGATAAAAATGGAGTTTACAAAAGATTCTAACTTACTGAGATCTCATTAATAGATTCAAAAGAACTTAAAGTTGTAGGCTTCAATGTACATTAAATAAGGTAAATGTTTCCTTTGTGTATTAGGTAGATGGGATTTGAAAGCCTACTTACATTGCATATCAAACCACTGACTTATTTCCTTATTTCTTATGTGTTTCAGGGTTTCGCAGAAATGATGAAATGAAGGCTATGGAAGTATTACCAATTTTAAAGGAAAAAGTTGCCTATCTTTCAGGTAAAGTCTTACTCTTATTAACATGCATTGTATTTTTAATTGAAGTGTTTGACAGCCACAGGAAAAAACCCACTAGTTTACATGTCCACAAAATACCAGGTAAAACTGCCTACCGGTGTTAAATATTTGTATGTCTCAACACCTGTACAATAAGAACTATCACATAATTTTTTGCCAATATTTATCGTTGTACAATGACGTGAAATTAAAGTATCACTGGCAACTTGTTTCCACAATAGATTACTTACTTTTTCAACTTCACTCAAAATGCTTTTCCCTGCCTCTGTTTTTTCCCTGTCTTATGAGCCTTAAGTTTGTTCTCTGCTTGGGAATGTGGTAAAATAGCACAAGTATTTTGACCAGTTCATTGGGTTGTGTGTTTGACCTGTAAAGCCTTCGTTGTCCCCTTCGTCGTTAGTTGATCAAGAGACCGAATTGACCAGCGTTGCATTGAGAAACATGATTCTTTCCTCCTCTCTTCTCCCCGCCCCATGTCTCCAGTATACAATTGAAGTTCAGTACTGACTAGTCTACAAACTAGTGGAAGGATTTAAAAGTGTGGTTTCACAAAGACATCAGCTGTTTTGGTGTTAACCTGCAGATTGATAGGTAACCTTCCTTAAAGGAATGCTGACCATATCTTTTAATGACGTACTCCTGTGAACTAGGCCACGGCTGTGACTTCATTCTGAGTTAAATGCTTTAAAAGCTGTTGAGATTAAGAAGCAGCCCATAATCCGTAAATGACAAATCACTTGCAGAGGACAGTTGCAGCCTTAGTGGTGGTTTTTTTTTTTTTTTTTTTTTTTTTAGGTTAATTGTGTGTTAAAACTGCAGAAAGGTCTTTATCTATAAATATTCAGACACACAACAGTGCCTCAGATTGGGCTGGCGCTCATTGACATGTTGTAGTGGCACCTAGCACAGTGATGCTGCTGTTTGCTTTTGAGAATATGGGTCATGGGACTTTGCTCTCCCTCTCCCCGTTTTGTGTTTTTTCTCAAAATGCATTGCTTCATTGAAGCCCAATAACTTGAGTCTTCCCCTAATAGGAAGGGATTTTCCTTATATTAAAACAGTGTACATCAGTGGTGCATGTATTAATTACTGAAGGCTACTTAATGACCTTTGTCACCTTCCATTATTCACCTGCTTTCTCTTCCTCCAGTGTTCAAGGAAAAATTCTCTCTTGGGAGTAGGTCTCTGTCATGTGCCATAAACTTTTATGGCATAGTGTAAATAGAATATTCGGGTGTCACTGTAGTGAGTTAGTGGGAACAACATGACTGCAAAACATTTTTCAGTCATATTCCTCAAGAAAAAGGTAGAAAAAATGGGCAACCCCCCTGCAGCTTGGAAGTGTTTGCTAAGTGGATATTGGGAATGGTACCTTGCTGCTTTTCATAGTGGAATAATGTTGATTTGGCTTATCTGAAGCCAGAGAAAATGGAATGGTTCTGGAGGAGCTTGCTTAGTGTCACGTGGGCCCACCCCATGTTGGTGTAAATGTGAAAGGATATGCAACAAATCACAACTCAGAGGATTCTAAATGTATTATAGCAGCAATAAGAACTGCCCATTTCAGTACCCAGCAAATTCATTGTACAACTAGATCTTCCCTCACTTGTCCATCAAGTCCCCTTTGAAGTTCAGGGATAGCAAATACAGTAGCACTCTTTCCCTCTAGTTACTGTTGCTTGAAGATACCTGTGCTTGTGTACCATTCTTAAATATTGGTTAAATTTCTTCATTTTCTTCAAGATAAGGTATCTGCTGTACACATGCCCCCCTCCACCCACACTACAGTAAAGGAATATTTATGAGGTTGCTCAAGTCAAGTGTGCAAGGAAACACCAGAATTAAGGTTGCCTGAGCAACCTTAATTCGGCCCGTTTGTACATATGCATTAGGATAGTCTTTACATGATCACATACTAATTTTTCCAGAGTAGTCCTGTCTCATTCAGTGCACAGGATGGATGAGGCTCACTGAATGAGCAGCTATTCAGTATTTTGTTTTTTCTCCTCATTGTTTTCTTGTCATTGTTCAGTGTATGGCCCAGGTCTTACTAGGTATGTTTACATTGCACACCAAGCTTGGGTTCTGAGTTAGATTTGAGCCCAAGTCCCCCTTCCATTCACACACCAATTGGTCTGGCTTCCAACTTCTGAACCAAATGAGGCACGAGTCCTACAGACAAGTATCCTTGACAGTACAATGCTGACTCATCCGCAGACCTTTGTGGCTGCCTGTTCCCCCTCCAAAATTGACACTTTGTACCCTGTCTCCATTCTCTTTTTCCCCCCACCTTGGGCTTGTCATTGCAGTCCTGTTCTCCTCATCTAGATAGTTTGTCTCCACTCCTCAGGCTTCTCATCTCAGTTCTTCTTCTTCTTGCCCACCCAGTGCCAGTCTTCCCATCTTTGTTCATTCTCTCTGCCCTGCCCAGTCTCAAGTCACCTCCACCCACATTCTCCTACCCAGCCAATCCTAGTGCCATCTGTTCTCCCTGCCCCCAGCATCTCACCTGATCTCAGTCCCTTACCCCACTCTTTTTCCTTCCCCAACTCTAATCTTAGTCTCTGTCCCCCAGGTCCTCGCCTCCCTCCTTTAACTCCCAGCCCCAGGTCCCCTCTCCCACCTGCTGCGCCACACTCAATCTTGGTCTATTCTTTCTTTTCCTATTCCCCCCCCCCCCCCCCGGCGCTTGTCTCTTCCCTGTTCAGATCAGATGGCTTCCTGCTCCTCGCTAAGTAGTGCAAGCAGAGGGGTCATTGACAGTACAGAAGAGAAGGGTTTACCGTTCAGTTCCAATGTCTGACTAGAGTATGGCCCACTTTAGCCCAAACTGCAGTTGCCAGGGAAAGTCCTGCTCAGGCCTGGATTGGAGTATGCCTAGTGTGGATGGAATCTGCTGAGAACTTAGTGCTAAGCTCAGAGTTTCTACTGCACATGTGCGAACAGTAATTTTTCAAAGGCTTATAACTTGTGGGTGGATTTTCACAAAGATGGCAAAAAGTGTATCCCTGACAAAGAGGCCACCCCATTGTCAAATTAAGTCCCTGCTCAACAGTATGGGAGTGCTAGAGCTTCTCAAGAAAGGAGTCTGTTTCAGCATGGGCAAAATCATGGTTCCTCTCCAACCCTTCTAACTTGTTCTCACAAATGGAATAGTTTTGGCTGAAAACTTGAAACTGAACACAACCACCAGCATGTAGCAGATATCCAGGCCAGAAAATTTCAATCCAAATGGCCAAAGTTCAGCAAAGTTGTAAGCAACTGAAGACAGTCTTAAAATAGAACTATCAGACAACTTTAATACTAGACGGTGCTACCCACTCTGCCTGTATGTTGGTATGTGGATCATTTACTGTAGAATGGTACTCTTTTGATCTTCATTATAGCATAAACAAAACACCATGAGTGAGTGTTGAACACTGAATCAGCATGATGTATCAGACAGATCAAGTATTGAACTCATTCATAAAAATTTATGCTCTAAGCTATCCCTCACAATTTAGAGACAATCCAGTACTGCTCTGGTAACCATTAGGAGGGTTGAAATGGTCACATCTCTAGCTATGGGTCCATAGTCCATGGGAAACTTCTCAATGGTCATAGAGCCAGTATAGCTCACTCTTAAGCTTCCTCCTGCAGCCCCTGGTGAAGGCTATCATAGAGAGAGGGTGTGTTTGGAACAGGCTGTGAAATTGCTATCTGCTGGTCAAGTTCAGAGTAGCCTTGAGGCTGCTCTAATCTCCCCTGGAACCAGGGCTGCCACAAACCCAGCCTGACCATCAGAGAACCGTAACCAGGAATTGGGGCTTCTTTTCCGCAGGAGCTTTTCTTGTAACTATTAGCTCGTTTGTTTTGCGAGTTGTATATTAACTCGCTGCTTTGATCTAGCTGAAGTACTTGATTTAATTTGAATACTGTGTAATTGTTTTCTTCCGAGAGTGTAGTGATGCATGTACTTAGATATGGAAGGGAAAGGACTCTTAACTTTTTATGTTTGACTTCTGCCAGCAAGATATAGTTGCATTTCTTACACTGTTCTTAATACCATAAAAATACTGTCACTGGAGGTCCAGCAAACGGAATCTGACAGCATCTCTGAAGCAATACTGTACTGACTACAAGGCAGAGTTAAAGTTTACACCACACAGGTATCTGGCTGATCATTTTGTATATTAAGCTTAATTTAAAAGAATTGTTTCTATGTCAAGCTTAAAGCTATAAAATTAGAAATGATAGAAATGAAGACATACTGTTAATTTTAGTATATTAAGTGGTGCCCTGTAATTAAATTTCATTGTCACTAGTAGGTGATTGGATATACAGTTGCAATCCATTCTTCAAGCAGAATTTGTTTTACTTTGTTTACAAAATTACGGAATAAAACCACTTGGATAACAATGGGGGAGCTCAGAGGCAGAGCTGCTAGCCAATTGTCTACATGTTTTATTGGTCCAGTCTCTTACACAGTGATACAAGGATTTCGCTTTTCCAGAGTGAACATGTGGATAAATTACTAATGAATTGAAAGATTCAGCAGCTGCAGGTCAACACATGAATGTATAAGCCATTTAGCTCTTACTATAATAAGTAATAAACACCTACTGTTTAGGAGTCATTTGCTTATAAACCCAAGAATATTCTGGGTAAGCCTCACATGTCACCATGAGTGTTAGATTTTATAAACTCAAGACTTGGAGTCTCTTACTAAAAGACAGTGACGAAAATCTACAATGAAAGTCATTCCTACAATCCCAATTCTTTTATTGCTAGGTGCACATTGTTTAGCCATCCCAGTATGCTATTTCAGGTACGTTGTACTGCAGTATTGAAGTCTAAAAATTATTTAAAGCATAGTCCTAATTTTTTTTTCTAGGCCTTGAATTTGTATTTCTATTAGGATGAGGATGCATCCTCACGGCAGAAAGTGTGACTTGATGCTGTTATCATATGCAGTTGCTTAAAACTCTTTATTTCAAAAGCAACACCTTGATAGCTCCCAATAATATTTGAGTAGTTCAGCGGAGCTAACAGCATGTTGTGCTGTTCTTTATAGGATGATATTAACCATTGCTGAGTTTTTCATATTTAGTGCACAGATATGCAGAATAAAACTCTCAATACAAAATTATTTAGTGTCCATGGGCTCTTCTAAGTAGGCACATGCTGATGTAATCTGACTACTTTAATTGAAGTCATTTATATTAATAGCATATAGGCACTCAGCTGGTGGGAGTATGCTGAGATCTGTAGTATTGTCTTTGGTTAAGACAACTCCCCACTCCTTCACGTTACTCTTTGTGGTTGCACAGTCAAATGAACAAGTTTCACAGAACCAATGATTATCTGTAATTTGCTGTCAGTCATGGAATTGTAACTAACCGAAAAGCATGCAGTCGGGTAGCATGGTTTGTTTCTGTCAGGTTTTAGGCTTTGTCTACGCTGGCACTTTCATCGCTAAAACTTTTGTCACGCAGGGTTGTGAAAAAACTCCCCTCTGAATGACGACGGTTTTAGCAATGAAAAGCACCGGTGTGGACAGCACTCCATGTCGAGAGCCTCGCTCCTGGCAACGAAGCTACTACCCCTCTTAGGAGGTGGTTTTATTCTGATGCCGGGTGAGCTCTCTCCCAGTGATAAAGTGGCCACACTGCACACCTTACAACAGTGCGGCTGCAGTGGCACTGCTGTGCCCTTGTAAGGTGGACAGTGTAGACATAGCCTGAGGGCATGGCTACACTTGCAGATGTAGAGCGTTGTGAGTTAAACCTGCCTTCGTAGAGCACAATAGGGAAAGCGCTGCAGTCTGTCCACACTGACAGCTGCAAGCGCACTGGTGTGGCCACATTTGCGGCACTTGCAGCAGCATTGGGAGCAGTGTATTGTGGGCAGCTATCCCACAAAGCACCTCTTCCCATTCTGGCGCTGTGGTTTCTGGGAAGGGGGCGGGGGATGCGGGGCATTTTGGGTCCTGTCCCAATGCCCAGTGATGCATTAGTTTGCATCCCAGCAATCCTTCTGCTTCCATCCATGATTGGCACCATCTTTCAATGTTTTTTGTACTGCGCACTCTGTCTTCCCTTCCGGTCTGCGGGAATGGAGCCCAAACTGCTGAGGAATATCCTGACGAATCTCACCAGCACATCACGTTTTGCAGTTGAGTTTTACCTTAAGATCCAAAGTTACAGTGAGGACTTGGACGGTGATATCAACTCGTGTAATGCGTACGACACGAGATTGCTTGTGGCATTCACGAACATGCTCAGCACTGTGGAATGGTGCTTCTGGGCTCAGGAAACAAGCACGGAGTGGTGGGATCACATTGTCATGCAAGTCTGGAATGACAAGCAGTGGCTGCAGAACTTTCGGATTAGAAAAGCCACTTTCATGGGACTATTTGAGGAGCTTGCCCTCACTCTGCGGTGCAAGGACACGAGATTGAGAGCTGCCCCGACAGTGGAGAAGTGGGTAGCTATTGCAATCTGGAAGCTGGCAACTCCAGACAGCTACCAATCAGTCGCTAACCAGTTTGGAGTGGGGAAGTCGACCATTGGAATCAGGTTGATGCAAATTTGAAGGGCCATTAGTCACACCCTGCTCAGAAGAACCGTGATTCTGGGTAACGTACATTACATTGTGGCTGGCTTTGCACAAATGGGTTTCCCTAACTGTGGAGGGGCGATAGATGGGACGCATATTCCAATTCTGGCACCATCCCACCTAGCCTCTGAGTACATTAATTGGAAGGGCTATTTCTGTATGGTTCTCCAGGCGCTTGTGGATCACCGTGGGCGTTTCGTTGATTTTAACACACGCTGGCCCGGAAAAGTGCATGATGCACACATCTTTTGGAACACTGGCTTGTCCAGGAAGCTGCAAGCCGAGACTTTTTTCCCAGACCAGAAAATCACTGTAGGGGAAGTTGAAATGCTCATTGTGATCCCTGAAGACCCCACTTACCCTTTAATGCTGTGGCTCATGAAACCCTACACAGGGAGCCTTGACAGCAGCAAGGAGCGGTTCAGCAACAGATCTGGACCGGTGCAGAATGACTGTGGTGTTTGCTTTTGACCGTTTAAAGGGCCGCTGGCACTCTTTGTATGGGAAGCTGGACCTGGCCTATAACAGCATCCCCGTGGTTATATCCGTGTGCTGTACCCTCCATAACATTTGTGAAGGGAAGGGTAAAAGATTCACTCAGGCGTGGAACTTGGAGGTTCAACACCTGGAGGCTGAATTTGAACAGTCAGAGAGCAGCGCTATTAGAGGGGCCCAGCGTGGGGCTCCAAGGATTGGGAATGCCTTGAGGGAGCAATATGAGGCTGAAAGCCACCAGTAATGTCTGGTGCCATGCACAGGAGTGAAGTGCAGTGGTTCCAGGGTTAGTAGGAATCTGTGTTTGCTACAGTGACTTGCAGTGCCTGTTGCTTTCCTGGGCTAAGGTATCTTTTACTTTATGCAGTAATAAAGAATGTTTTCAAAGCAAAACAGTCTGTCTATTGAGAAGAAAATGCATTTATTGAAAAGAAACACAACTGCTTGGGAAACAGAAAGAGAAAGGGGGTGGGGTGGGGAACGGTACAATCACAGATTTGTGTATGTCCTTTGATCATACTCAGCCTTTTTGTTTGGAATGCTGTGCAATGAGTGCTGCACTTCAGGATGGCTATACTGCATGGTGATGGGGGTTGAGTGCAGAGGGTAAGGATCGTAGTTTTCAGGGCTGGGTGGTGAAGCTACAGGTGTTGGAGGCGCTGGTGGCGATAAGAACCCGGATGTTGGGGAATGTGGGTTGGAAGTGACATGGGGGCACAAGGGAAAGAGCTTTGGGACAAGGGCTGCAGGGGGGGTGGTGGGTGCGGTAGTGCTCCGCCTGCATGGCTACGAGTGCCTGGATCGAGTCCGCTTGGCGCTCCATGATGCTTATCAGGCTCTCTGTGCTTTGGTGCCAGCGATCCTCATTCTGCTTGTGGATCCTTCTTTCACTCTTCCGCCACTCCTGCACTTCTTGATTTTCACTAAGGGAGTGCTGCATGACTTCATGCAGCATGTCCTCTTTGCTTCTATGTGGCCTCTTTCTGATGCTTTGCAGCCTCTTGGCCTATGATAACATGGATGGCTGAGATCCCAAGGTTGCATCTGTAAAGGCAAAATGCATCACTTAACAGAGGCAGCATTGTTCACACCAGACAGAGCAATGATTCCCCTGTACTTAAGGAGAGCAAGCATAGTCTACACAATAGCATAATTTGCCCATCCCAAAGTGAGCACTCACAACCCACTGGAGCCTCAAAATGGTGAGTAAGCACAGGGTCAAGGGGGACTGATTCGTTCATGGCTGTACTGTCCTCTGGGTTTCTGTGCCTTGGAGAGAGCCAACAACTGCAGGGGGCCCCTATACTGGACAGTGTCCCCACATTTTCCACAGGAGTTCATCCTGGAAGATATGTCACTGCTGAGGGTGACCTGGGAAGCAAGGGAGGGTCGTCTTCTGCAATGCGGCTTCTGCCCTGGCTCATATGCAGCTTGCCTGTGTGCAGCAATGGTCCCCCTCATGGCACAGTGGCGTGGACATGTTAGCCTGATTGGGACAAGGACCACAGTGGCTCTCCCACGAAACCTGCGCAAGCTCATTGCCCAAGTTCTGGCTGAGACCTTTGAAGAGATCACTGAGGCCGATTACCACGATGTGAGAGAGCACATCAACGCCCTATTCCTCATCTAGGCATGCATGCAGCTCTAACCCTCCTCACCCCAAGAACCTGCACTGAATAACTTCCTTCCAAAAATAAAAGCTGCTTACCAGGAACCTCCTCTGGTGTTTGTCCTTCCCCAAGCACCGGCCACCATGACTGGCTGCCTTCCTCCTGGCTTGAGAACAGCTCCTGGCTGCATGCATCTAGGGATGCCGGAGTGTCGTCCTCCTCCTCCTCCTCCTCAGCACCCTTGCTCCCGCTTTGCTGCTGCTGCTCCTCCTGTCTTGTTGGACTGGGCTCTGAAGTGTCCATGGTGGTACTCGGAGTGGAGTTGTGGTCACCACCAAGTATTGTGTCCAGCTCTTTGTAGAAATGGCAGGTCGCGGGGGCAGCACCGGAGTGGCAGTTTGCCTCGCGGGCTTTGTGGTAGGCACTCCGCAGTTCCTTCACTTTAACCCTGAACTGCAGAGCATCCCAGTCATGACCCATTTCCATCATGTCCCTTGATATCTTCCTGAATGTATCATAATTCCTATGTTTGAAGCGCAGCTGGGACTGAACAGCTTCCTCCCCCCAAACACTGATGAGGCCCAGCATCTCGCCATTGCTCCATTTTGGGGATGCTTGGTGCATGGAGGCATGGTAACCTGGAAAGATTCGCTGAGAGCACTCCATGCCTGGCTGACCAAACAGGAAGAGGATTTTCAAAATTCCTGGGGAATTTAAAGGGTGGGTCTGACGGTTGGTCACCGCAGGGCAGGGCAGTAGAGTTCACACTGATGATCAGAGTGGCTAGAACAGGCATTGTGAGACACTTCAGGAAGCTGATCAAAGTACATTAACAGACCAGGATGTCCACACTGGCGCCGCAGTGCTCCAGCGGAAGCACATCAAATGTTGTTCCACTCGTCGAGGTGGAGTTCCAGGAGCGCTCTACTCGCGGAGTCAGAGTGCTCTACGTGCCTTGCCAGTGTGGATGGGTCATGAGTTAGAGCCACTGGGCTGCTTTAATGCACTCTGACTCGCAAGTGTAGCCATGCCCTAAGTGTGTCTTTTGGGAAATTTTTAAACTGGTTTTTGGCTTTAGAAGAATCAGTTTCACAAAGCCAGCTATCTTAAATTCTGTGAGGGCTTGTCTACACTACGGGGGAAAAATCGATCTTAGATACGCAACTTCAGCTATGTGAATAACGTAGCTGAAGTCGACGTATGTAAGATCGAATTACTCACCGTCCTCACGGCGTGGGATCGATGTCCGCGGCTCCTCCTGTCGATTCCGCAACTCTGTTCGGCTTGGTGGAGTTCCGGAATCGATATAAGTGCGTTCGGGGATCGATATATCGCGTCTAGATGAGACGTGATATATCGATCCCCGAGCAATCGATTGCTACCTGCCGATATGGCGGGTAGTGAAGATGTAGCCTCAGAAGCATACATTAGGTGCTGATAACCTCCTCTCCCCACATCAGTAAATACACCAAGCTGTGAGCAGTAGGTAAGGTGGTGTGGATGACTCACTGACATTCACATCCTGTGAGCTGCCAGGGGATCAGGCACATCATTGGCTTGCAGTGATGAAAATAGAGGAGCATGGTGTTGGTCGTCCTGACCCCAACAATTTATTGTTTAATTAAAATGGTCTTTTGACCCACAGCCTTGAATGGTTCTATTTTAGTAAATTTTAAATCACATTTTCTTTCCAAGTGGATGTGCACACTTAGTAGAAGTAGGCCTTGGTTCTTTTCTAAGTGCAGTCTGATTGTAAACTCTCCAAGGCAGGGACTCTTGTTGGTTTGTTGTGTTGTATGGTATGCTTTTGGCACTTATCACAAATCTTGTTTTTCAGGTGGCAGAGATAAACGTGGAGGCCCCATTCTAACATTTCCAGCTCGCAGCAATCATGATAGAATACGACCAGAGGACCTTAGGAGACTAATATCATACCTAGCTTGTATCCCTAGGTAAGAGCTGATCACTTGTTAAGCTTTCAAACTTTACACTGTTGGTTAGTGTTGCAGCATCTTTCCCGGTTATGAAATGAAATGGGTTAAGGACTGATGCAAGTTCACGCTCCTCACTGTTTTTAAGAGCATGGCTATACTTGCAAATGTAGAGCACTGTGAGTTAAAGCAGCCGTCAGAGACTGCAGTAGGGAAAGCCCTGCACTGTGCCCACCCTGTCAAATTCAAGCGCACTGGCGTGGCCACATTAGCAGCTCTTGCAGCGACCACAGAGAGCAGTGCATTGCGGTAGCTATCCCAGCATGCAAGTGGCTGCAACATGCTTTTCAAATGGGGGCTGGGGTGAAGTGGAGCGTGACAGGGAGTGTGTTCTGTGTATGTGGGGGGAGAGAGAGTGGGTTTTTGGGGGGCTGAGAGCATGTCAGCGTGCTGTCTTGTAAGCAGACAGCAGCAGACCCCCCTCTCCTCCGCCCCTCTCTCTCTCACACAGCATTCCACAGTAATGGTTTGCTTTGTCCCAGAGCAGATAAGCATGCCAGCTATCAGAAACAGAGCTTAGAAAGGGCATATCCGCATTCCTGCAGTGATTCCAAAACAATGACAAGAGTGGCTGCTTGATTTAAGGGGATTATGGGATATTTCCAGAGGCCAGTCAGAGCACAGTAATGCAACACCTCATTCACACTGATGCCCAGGCGTTTCAGCCAAGGTGCACCAAGCGTTATGCTTCTCATGGAGGTGGATTACCAGGAGCGCTCCAGCTACAGAGTCCAGGCGCTCTAAGTGCCTTGACAGTGTGGACGGGTTGTGAGTTAAGGCGCCCGGGGGGCTGCTTTAGCGCTCTAACTCGCAAGTGTAGCCATGCCCTAAGCTGCTTAGAAAAAGACTTAACAACAAATTGGGCCGCCTGTGGTATGTGGATTGCTGGCAGACTGGCTTCTGCATGTCAGCTGGAAGTAGCAGTGGTCTAGATAGTCAGACAAGGGTGCTTGCATTCTGAAATAATGAGAACATCACTCAAAAGACTTGTCAAAAGTAGGGAAAAAAGTTGATTTAAAAACCACGTTAGTACCTAGTATTGATAGCATTGAACACCTGAGCTGTCTCCTTGGGTTGACCATGATCTGTTAACACATTTTAGTGGTATTGAAATCTACCTTAGTTGCTAACAGATCTTGAACTAACACAGTTACAATTAATTGACTAACTAAACTTATTGATACAAGGCCTAAGAAGAAAGCAATATGTAAAACTATTAAGAATACCCATTTGAATAATAACGTAGTATACCATGGTAACTTGGACATCTTATATGCTGTGAAACACAATGAAAAAACACCTGCAAAAATACACAGATTGGAGCTAGTATTAGAGAAAAGTATCTGCCCCATCCCCTGCTTCAGCTGAGTTATGCTCAGTGCAAGATAGAATGGTTTCAAAGATGACTAATGTATGCCCTCTATTCTGGGTCCAGCTAAGGCCTGCCAACCCTGGTGTGAGTTAAATTAGCCCTAAGGCTGCTTTAATCACCTTCGCAATCTGACCTGAAGGAGTGGTTCTAATAGCTGAGACTAGCTGGAAGGCAGCAGTACAAAGCCACAAGTCCTTCTCTCTGGCAAGACCTCCTATGGCGCGGGTTCCAAGAAGGAATTGAGAAATAGTTTTCCATCCAGGGAAGTCTCGTTAAACTAGTGTTACCCCCAATGACTGAGCTGTCTGGCTGTACAGCACTTTTAAACTGCCAAAGTGGTACAAAGGAGCTGTCTGTTACAGATAGTAAGGGCTGGCTTATACACAAACTGAAAACAGACCCCAAAAAGTGTGCATTAAAACTGATTTCTTTTCTTTTGGCGCAAGTTTGTGTAAACAAGCCACTGTAACTTATGATATGGTAGGGGGCTAAACAATCCTCCAACACATGCTGTTCCTAATGTCACCTGAGTCTTTTGGCAGAATCCCTGTATTATGAGACTCATACCTATTTCGAGTGGCTGTTCCTTGTCTGTTACACAGTATTTTTTGAATTTAGGGTAGTTCACATGCTTTGCTATTGGTGTGTTTTAAGTAGTTTACACAATGGCAGGGGGTGCTGGAAACTGAATAGATGTGCCAAAGCTAGTAGCTTTAATGGACAAGAGATTTCACCCTAGGTGTCTGAATTCTCTCAAGGGAATGGAAAGGTGTTGGAGGCTTGTATTCATGAACATGTTCAGGGCTGGAAATGGCTGCCAGTGCTACACCCGAGTTGGGCTCCATGTGAGCAGAAGAGATCTGTTATCTTTGCCCCATCACCTGTCCCTCCCCAAAACAAGTTGTGAGGAAAGCCAGAGACTCTCAGCAGGATTTGATAGAGAAGGGGCAAATTGGTACTGACTAGAGTTCTGAGGAAGTAAGCTGAAGCAGAAGATAGCTATTGCAGCCACTAAGTAGAATGACCGTTAAGGTACTAAAGGGAAGATTTTGTTGGAGAGGAAGGTCAGTTTTAGAGGCTTGGATCCATTGTCAGTTAATGGCAGGGGGCTCCCCTAGCCCTTGTAGCTGGGAGCAATGCCTTTCCTATTCAGGGTGGAGGAGAAGAAGGAACAAGTACAAAATAGAGAAGCAGTGACCTCCCCTGTTCCCTCTGTGTACTTACAGCAGCAAGTGAAAGGCCACTGTGCTAGGATATGTCTATTAAAATGGGTAACAATAGCAGTGCTTCAGGATATAAGCAGATCTCTGGCTAAGCCTGAGCCATAGTGTCTTCTCTCAGCTATCACCCCAGTTACAGTCCAACTGCAGCGTGGTTTTATCTTTTTCTGAGTAGACCATTGCCAGGGAACAACTACTGGATTAAGGCTTAGTTTTCAAAAATGAATTACGAGCCCAGGTTTCGTTGAAAGTCACTGGGACTTGTACTCTCAATAAACTAGATGCTTTTGAAAAATCTTGTCATAAATTCACTCTTTGAGAGTTCCACTATATGGCTACGTTTGTGTCTATTTTTTTTCTCTGAGCTGGTTTCACACCAGCATTCAGTTTGACTGTTCTTTAGGAAACTTACCTTGAGAGAAAATGTGAAATTAATAAACCTAAAGATGATCTGAGCTGTAGCCTTATTTTTTAAAAATGTAAAAGGTAAGGATAAAATCAAGCTGCTGCTTTGCTACTCAAAAATTGATGAGCATATTCTCTAGAATGTAGTTAGTTGAGTCAAAACCAAACTTTTTAAAATACTTGACCTTTTTTTGACCCAACTCTGAATAAATTATTTTTTAGGGCTCGATGTTTCAAATCTTGCTCATTCAAGTGGTCCAAATTCACTCTCGTAGTCCCATTGATTTGGTGATGTGCTTTCAAAGTTTGCTGCAGTTTCTTTCCAGACTAAAAATAAGAGCACATAACTATTGTATATAGAGCTAGGTGAATAATGGATTTTCCTGGTTCACTGGCAGTTCTAAAACAATAATAATAATAATTAAAAAGTTTGACCTAAACTGAATCAAAAAATTGCAGAAAATGTCAGTGAATCAAAAAATTAGTGTATGGGGAAGCATTTAAATGAAAATGTTTGTTTGGTCTGAAATGGATTTTTATTCTGACATCTGTAAAGGGCTAGAGTCACAAATAAGCATTTGGGGTTGGAGGGCGTAGCACCCTCCTTACAACTTTTGCACCAGTGGCCATTGGGTCACTCAGTATACAGAGAGAAATGAGCTGCCTGGCCAGAGTGGGATGGCCTAGATAGGTTGGGAGAGGGATCGGGCAAGGGCTTTCCAGTACCCTGATTTCCACTAAAATAGTCCCATAGACTGCCCATTTGGTGCTTCTGGTGGAAGAAACTCTGTAATGCTATAGTCCCTCACCCGTGTCATTAATGACAACACTACAGTGATTGTAGTGGAAATCAGGACTTTCCAGTGCCATAGAGTGTAGGGCTGCTTTCTGCTCAGCCAGTAAAACGGAGCTCAGTGGGTAGACTTCACTTTTTTCCTCAGCAGCCTGGAAAACTTTTTCATCAGCTATTTTTAGATTATACTTAACTCTTAGGTTGGTCAGTTTGGATTATTTCACCTTGGGTCCAGAGCACTGCTAATGATTAACACTTGTGACAGGGTCAGGCCAGATGGCTACAGGAGAGTGTTCCTATTGGGAACCAGGAAGTGGGCGGGTGAAGCCCATCCACTGCTAAAGGACACCCTCCCCCCCTGCCTAAGGGGAGGATCCACAGGGCCTGGAAACAAAGTAATTACGGGGACAACAAATGAGATAACAGGGACGGGAGTGAGATCAAAGGGAACCTGGACGAGGACACAGAGCAGTGAACCCCGGACAGCACCCACTGCTTCTTGAAGGGCATCAAGGGAGCCAGTGGATGCCGCCCAGAGGAACTCTGCCTGGATACGTGAACGGATGGAGGATCGAAAATAGGCCCCACAGTCACAGGAGGCCCCATCGACCAACCTCCACTCCCCGGTTTTATAGATGGCTGTTTTAGCCAGGGCTAGGAGAAGGTTAACCAGGAGATTCCATGGCTTTTTGGGGCCACAGATGGGGAGTGCATAGATAAGGAGGTGAGGGGAAAAGTGCAGCCAGAAGCATAACAAATATTTGTGAGGAGCCACAATAGGGGCTGCAACGTGGCGCACTCCAAGTAAACATGCGCCAGGGTCTCCCTCACGCCGCAGAAGGGCCAGGTGTCCAGGAAGGGGGTAAACCATGCCAAGTACATGCCCATGCTCACGACCCCATGAAGGAGCTGCCAACTGATATCCCTGGTGGGCCTCAGGACCAAGGCAGAGTATAGGCTGGCCCACTGGGGCTCCTCACCCTCTAGAGGTGGCAGGAGGTCCAGCCACTTTGTGTCGAGGCGGGACGCAAGGGTGAGGAAGTGAAGGGTGTGGAGCAGGAGCGTGTATAGATGTTTCCTTGGCGCGGTCTGGAAACGAACCGGCTGCAAGTTGTGCAGTTGGCTCCTGGTGAAAGGGCCGGGGGGCCAGTTGGGTCCATGGGGCAGAGGCCCGATAAAAAGGTCTGCAGGGCCTGGAGTGGAGGGTGGGCGGGGCGTGCCCTCTCGCAGGACCCAGTCAAGGTAGGCCCGAGCAGTGGGTGGCAAAGCGGCCCTCACCTCCTGAAGTACTTGCTGGGGAGTATAAGGCCTGGAGAGCCCCATGTGCTGAGCGAGCATCAGGGGATCCAATCAGTCTCCCTGGTCATAGTCCAGGAGGTCTGGCGCACCAAGGGGGAGACTGCCACCTGCACACGGAGGTAGGGGTTGTGTAGTAGGGGCTCTGCGAGGAGATCTAGCCCCTCGGTGGCTGCCACGGACCTGGTCACTAAGAACAGCTTCCAGGTTTGGAGGAGGTCCTAGCAGAAGACGGGCAGCCCAGAGAGGTCTCGCAGAAGACCTCTCAGATGGAGATAAAGGAGCTGCTGTTTGTATCGGAGCCCTGGGAAGCGGTGCAGGAAGACATGCATGAGTACTCTCCACGCCGGACTACCTGCAGCATAAAGGAGCCTCTGCAGGGCTTGGAGGTGGAAGATTTGGACCTGAGTGTGTAAGCACTTCAGGCCCTGCCTTCCCTCCTCCAGGGGAAGGTGGAGGACCCCTACAGAGACCAAGTGCAGTCCTGGCCAAAAGAACTCCAGAATCGCCGTCCGGAGGTTGGCCAGGAAATCTGGGGCTGGGACCAGGGTGTTGATTCGGTACCAGAACATGGACAGGACAAGTTGATTAAGCACCAGTGCCCTCCCTCAGCTGCAGCGGCACAGGAGCCAGCGAACAGAGCTGCTAACAGGGGAGTTTCAGTGGGAGTTCTGTTGGAGGAGCAGGTTTTTGTAGTTTGTGGATTGTATTGTGGAGTTTGTGTGTGAGTGAGTGTGTGTGCAGGCTGCTAGGGGCTGTGCGCTGAGAGCGAGGCTGAGCCCTGAGTTGGGGGCGGGGCTTACCTGATTAGGGGTCCTATATAAGGAGCCAGGCACTCAGGCAGCGGCACA
>NC_133770.1:139547704-139608907 GCF_003597395.2 Chelonoidis abingdonii
TAGCTCAGTCATGGTTAGGGGTTGTTATAAATGTGTATGGGTAGGGTTTTGTGGCCTGCCTTGTGCAGGAGGTCAGACTAGATGATCATATTGGTCCCTTCTGACCTATGAGTCTATGAGAGGCACCAGAGTAGTCCTGTCCATTTCCGGAGCCGCTCCATCGCCCTGCGTGTTAAACCAGACCAGTTTTCCAGCAGAGACAGATGCGTGGCGGACAGATAAACGCCAAGATAGAGCAGAGGACCTGTGCTCCACAGGATGGCCTGATGCGTGGGTGGGTGGGAGGGAGCTCGCCTGCCACCAGTCTCTGACCACCAGGCCAGAGCTCTTGACCAGTTGACCCGGGTGGAGGAGGCTGCCGAGTAAACGGGCTGGCAAGCCTCCACCCACCCCAAGTCACCCAGATCCTGGACCATGAGGAGCATGTTCTTGGCATATGCTGACAGGACCAGCCACAGCTCCGGCTCTCGCAGCACCAGCCCCGTCAACCTCCTGCGGAGGAGGCAGAGGAAGGGCTCGATTACCCGAGTTCATAGCTGGCCCAAGAGGGGGCACCTCTGCTGTACTCCCTGCCCGAAGCTGACCGGCTTGGTCAGGGTCCAGTTGAGCCTGACCAGACACTCTGCAGAAGCGTACAGCACCTGGAGAAAACCCACAAACTGGGGTCCGAAGCCAAACACCCACAGAGTGCCCAGGAGATACCTGTGGTCCATCCTGTCGAATGCCTTCTCCTGATCCAGGGACAGGAGGGCGAATGACAGACCATCCCTACACCCGAGCTCCAAGAGGACCCTGGACCAGATACAGGTTATCAAATATGGCGTGGCCCGGGATAGGGTAGATCTGGTCTGGGTGGACCACGTCCGCCAGCACGGACCCCAGCCGCAGTAAGATGGCCTTGGCTACGATTTTCTAGTCTGTGCTGAGAAGCGAGAGAGGACGCCAATTCCGTAAGTCGCAGAGGTCCCCCTTCTTTGTCAATAAGGCAAGCATGGCTTGCCTGCACAAGAGAGGGAGGACTCCCCTGTGAGAGGATTTGGCCCAGACGGTGACTAGGTCTGGGCCAAGGACGTCCCAGAACATGCAGCAGAACTCCACAGTCAGCCCGTCCATGCCTGGAGATTTGTTGGTGGGCATGTGGCGGAGGGCTTCCGAGAACTCAGCTAGAGTGAGGGGCAACTCTAGCCGGTTTAGGTCATCCACACTGACCGTCGAGAGTCCGTTCCAGACCACTCTAAGCGATAGGATCGGTCAAGTCCAGGGAGAAAAGATGTGCATAAAAGACCCTGGCCCTCCCACACATCTCCGCCGGATCCGTGAGGGGGGTGCCGTCCTCCGCCAGAAGGCAGGTGACGTGCTTCTTGGCCTTCCTCCTTTTCTCCAGGGCGTAGAAGAAGCGGGAGCCACGATCCATCTCCCGAAGGAGGCGGATGCGGGATTGAACAAAGGCACTCCGGGCCCAATGGTTGTCGAGGGCCTGGAGCTCCTCCCACTTCTCCCGGCACACTCTGCAGAGGGATGGATCCTCGGGGCTGACGGCCAGATGCCTCTCTAACTCTAAGACCTCCTGTTCCAACTGCTCTATCGCTGCATTCCTCTGTCGGCTGGCGCCCCAGGTGTAGTCGCGGCAGAAGAGCCGGGTGTGCACCTTCCCCAGGTCCCACCTCTGCCACGCCGAGGGAAAGGTGCGCCTCTGCCCTCGTCAGTCCAGCCAGAACTCCTAGAAGGATGCCATGAAGCCCACATCCTCCAACAAGCTGTTGTTAAAATGCCAATAGGTCGGCCCTGGCCTCTCCGCTCAGAGGGAGGCCGTCATGATGGCAAGATGGTGATCTGAAAATGGAGCTGGCTGAACGCTGGAGTGGGCCCGTGAAAGGTGGAAACATGACAAGTATATGCGGTTGAACTGGGAGTGGCACGACTGATGGGCTTTCACCTGGACGAAAGTGAACGTCGAGACGTCGTCCGGGTGGTGGTCGTGTCAGATGTCCACCAGGGAGTGATGTTTGACGATCTCCCAGAGAGTGTCCGCGGCGGCCAGGCACTGCTTGGTCCCCAAGCAGTCCTGCTCCTCGAGTGTGGTGTTTAAAGTCCCTGCCCAGGATCAGGCACTCATGAGGATCCAAGGAGCCGAGGAAGGCGGATGCCTGCTTATAGAAATGCAGCCGCTCCAGTCTGATGTCGGGGCATAGACGTTAACGAGGTTGACCATGAGCCCCTCCATGGGGACCTGGAGGTGCAGCAGGCGACCCGGCACATCCTCGGCAACCCCTAGCACCGCGGGCCGTAGGTCGGGAGAGAACAGGGTCGCCACTCCAACCGTATGAACTGTGAGGTGGCTAAAATAGACCCTGTCCCCCCACTCCAGCTGCCAGCTAGCTTCGGTGGCTGGATCCATATGGGTCTCCTGCAGGAAAATCATAGAGTACCCCCCATCCCCGGAAGGAAGGAGAGCACCTTGCACCTGCGGAGACCCACCCTACAGCCCTGGGTGTTCAATGTAGCGAAGATGACCGGTGCCATGAGGAGGGCTGGGGGGGATCCTCGCCAGCAGGGATGCTCACGGCCTCCATTGGGCTACGCAGCAAACCATGACTCACCCTGTAAGTGAGCAAGGAGTCACGGAAACCGTGGACCCGCAGGTAGGCTGCAGCAGCTTGCTTCCCAGTCCTTTTACACTCCCCCATGAGGGCCCTTGCGGCCTGGAGGATCTGATGAAAATCTCCTCCATCGCTGGAGTGAAAGCTGTACCTTGTTGCAGGAGCCACGGACATCTTCTAAAAACTCCCACCGCTCCTCTCTCAGTGTATTGGGGAATGGAGTTGCTGATCTTTTGGCTTTCCCCCAGTGGGGCCTCTGTCAAAGCCCCGTGGCCCACCGAGACGGACAGGCAGGGGGCAGATCCCTGACGTGGCGCCCAATGGGCCGCCGCCACATGCCCCGCCTCGATCCCCGGTTCAGTGGGGGCGGCGGTGGGAAGATAGCAGCCCCTAGTGGGTCGGGACAGGGAAACACAAAGGCCGCTCCCTGGGGTTCACTCTCTGGGAAGGGGAAGGAGACAGCCCCAGGGGCGGCAATAATATTGTGGGAGTTGGAGAGGGCAGGGCAGGGGTCATGAATAAGGACAGGGAAAGGGGCAATAATGGGACTGGGGGCCGAAGTTGCTGGGCCACTGGGGGGTGGTACCCCGCTGTTGGGCTTGGGGTCTGTGGGGTGGGAAGGGGAACCTCGGTGATGCCAGGCTCATGCTCTAAGGTAGGTGCTGTGGTCATGGCATCCGTAGGTGGAAAATCAGTGATGGGGGCCCCCACCCGGGAAGGAGGTTGGCTGCCCCGCAACTACGAGGGATTCCCCAGGTGACTCAGATCCCGGCCGCATGGTACTGGCCATCACCTCAAGAGGCTTGGCGGCTGCTGGTGGGGTGCCATCTGTGGCTGGGTTGGTGGAAGAGTCCAGGGGCTCCTCGAAGGCGGCAGTGTAAATAGCAGTTTGCGGGAGGGAATATGGGGAAAGGGGAGCCAGGGTGAGGTTGCCCTGATTGAGGCCCGCTGGCAGAGGGTCGCCCTCCCCCCGGGTGCCCAGGGTCAGACCCAGAGCCTCAATCTCTTCGCAGATGGAAGGGGGATCGCCTTTCCCACTTCTTTCCACAAGCACCCAAAGTGATGCCTGCCTCGGGGTTCGCAGGGGCTTAAGATGGTAAGGGGGCAAGAGGGGCTCCATTGGGGGCTTCCGTAGGAAAGGACTCCAGAGGAGGGGCGTGACACCCTCCGATGCTGCCACGTCTTCCCCAGCTGGCACTGGTGGATGGAACACATCCATGGGCAAAGCAGAAGGCTCGGTATCGGTGCCCCCCTTCCCGGTCTTCCGGGGGCCTCCGCATCAGTGAAAAGGAGCGGAGCTCGAGCCTTCCACTTCCCCTGCACTAGGGCCCAGCCCTCCATGGCATCATCAGGGGACTGGCTAGCAGGGGTTGGGTTGGGGGGCAGGGCAATGACTAGGGGAGGTAGCGGTAGGGTGGCACGAGGGATGGAAGATTCCCCTGGGGTGGGCCCTTTCCCATGCCTAGCGGTATCCTGCCGCACCCTCCTCCACTGGTCCCACCAGTCCGCAAGCAGCGGAGGCAGAGCTCTCCTGCTAGTCTGGGCATGCTCGGGGAGGTACCCCTTGGGCCTGAGTGGGAGCAGTGGTGGGCTGAGAAGGAGGAAGGGCGGCTCTGGTGCCAGATAGCCAGGGGGGCCGGCGATGATGGGGCCAGTGCCCTGCCGGGGCTTGGGGATCCCGTATGCTCCTCCTTGCTGGGCCAAGAGGCAGTCCCTCTGGACATGTCCTATCGCCTGGCAAACATAGCACCAGGCCTCCCCTGTAGAATAATGCACCCGGTAGTGGGCCCCCTGCTAGGGGACCAGGAAGGACCCCTCGAGCGCCTCTCCTTCATGCACTGCTGGCAACAGTTGAAGCTGCACCTGCCGGCGGAATGACAGGACATGGTGGAGGGCGGGGTCTTTGCAGGCCAGTGGGAGAGGGCTGATGATGGAGATGGGTTTCCCCAGGGTAGAATGGACAGGCAGCAGGGTGGCATTGGGAAGGAAAGGAGGGACAGAGGTCAGGAGTATGCGGACACTCAGGTCCTGTAGCAGCTCCAGGGAGATGAACACTCCGTCCCGGCTCTTCTCTGCTGCTGCCTGGGCGGCGGCCTTCGGTGCTAGGAAGATGATGACCTTTCTGTACATTTTGGAGGCTGTCATGATGGCTGTGGGCCCCACCACCCTTGCCAATGCCCCACAGAGGTCTCCACTTGGGACGAAATGGGCCCCAGGAGGCAACAGATGATGTGCTTTCTGGTCAAGGTGGGGAAGGGGCCCCGACCACTGTAGATGGTAGCAGAGGTGGTGGTCGGGAGAGATGACATAGCGCCAGGCATGGGGGCCACCCCCACCTGAGTGTACCCCCTGGGGGCCAGGGCACCTGCAGAGCTGGTGGAGGGAGCAACGGGGAGGAACGCTGTGGCTGGTGGCAGGGCCGCGGCAGCTGGGGCAGCCTCTGCCATAGAAGGCCTGGTCTTTTTGGTGGGGCCCTTACCCTTCTTTTTGCCCTGGCCCTTCTCGCTGGCTGGGGGAGCTCCCCCAGAATCAGAGGGGGCAAGGGACATGGCAGCAGCGGAGGTCATCCTGTTGTCTGACGGTGCCCCACCGGGGGTGGTAACAGGTGCTTCAGCAGGAGTGGGTGAGGTGGAGGCCTGAAGGGTAGATGGGGCAGGGGCACCTCTAGGTATTTTGCTGCCCCAAGCACAGCAGGAAGGTTGCCTTCGGCGGCTTGCCTGCTGGAGGTCCCTGGTCCCGTGGATTCAACGGCAGCCTGTGGGACGTCCGCTGAAGCCGCAGGACCAGCGGACCCTCCGCAGGTCGCCGAAGGCAACCTGCCTGCTGCCCTCGCGGCAGCTGGCAGAGCGCCCCCCTGCAGCTTGCCGCCCCAGGCACGTGCTTGGCTTGCTGGTTCCTGGAGCCGCCCCTGAGATGGGGGGACAGGTGGAGGGGGGGCAGGGGCGTCTGCTCAAGGGGTCTCTCCCACTGTGTCCCCCACCATAGTGAGAGCAGGGGGTGGGGGGAGACAAACTGTGAAGGAGGGCAGGGATAGATGGCCACCACTTCTCTCTGCTAGGCTGCAGGCAGGGGAGGAGGATGCCAGAAGAGGAGGGCTAAAGGGGTGGGTGGGCTATCAGGGACTTGGGGTGGGGCATCAGTTACTGACTCTGATTGGAATTCTGGCTCCTGTAGCTGCACTAAGGGATCGGGGGATTTAACAACATGGGGGAGCGGCTGCAGTGATACAGGAGTCAGACTCAAATGGGGAGGGGCACAAGCGCATGGGAGGGAGCATGGTCACAGGAGGTCGGGGGGAACGAACAGGTTGGAGGCAGGATAGGGAGACCCAGGGGCTGGCTTTAGGGCAGGGGTGGGGCAAACAAAGTTGTAGATTGGGGTAGGGAACCTATGACAGGTGTGCTGAAGGCAGCAGGTGAGCTCATTTTCAGTGGCACTTACACTGCCTGGTCCTGGTCACCCCTCTGGGGTGCTCTGCATTTTAATTTAATTTTAAATGAAGCTTCTTAAACATTTTAAAAACCTTATTTACTTTACATACAATAGTTTAGTTATATATTATAGACTTATAGAAAGAGACCTTCTAAAAATGTTCAAAAGTATGACTGGCACACGAAACCTTAAATTAGAGTGAATAAATGAAGATACAGCACTTCTGAAAGGTTGCTGACCTCTGCTGTAGTGGGAAGCGGGCGGGGCAAACAAATGAACTGAAGCTGAGGCTGGGGAGGGGCAAAGCCTGCAGGGGCAAATAGGGTAGGCAGCAAGGGGTAAAGCTGGGGGCCTGTTGCGAAGGGGAGGGGATCAGTCCAAGGGGGGGGGTGCGCCCATGAGCGCTTGCCCTTAAAGTCAATATTTGGGCTGGCTGTTGCTGCAGGCCCAAATGGTGGAAATGGGCATGGCAAACTAGGCAAGCAGCTCAGTCCCAGAGGCAGGAGCTGGAGGCAGATAGTAAGCAGCCAGTGGGCGTGGTAGAGGGGGCGAAGGGGGACCAGGGGGCAGCCTCCATGTCACACCCCCATGTCCCCACAAACACAATCCAGACCCCAACTACAAGAGCACAGTTTGAAAATTACTCAGTCCTTAAGTGCCCCCTCCATGATGGTCTTCAGAGTCTTTGTGTGCTCCCCCAGCAACAGGTGGTCCTCTTCTTGGGGCTCTAGCAACTCCCCAGCAGCAAACGCAGCAGCTCCAGGTGGTGGTCTGGTGGCCAGGCAGGAGGAACCCCGCTCAGATGGTGGTAATGACCACAGCAGCAATGGCTTGGCTGGGGTCCCTCACTCCCCTCTTCTGAGGAGTGGGCCATCAGCCCCCCCGGGGCTGTATCTGGAGCAACAGGGGCAACGGGAGGTTCAGCAGTCAGCCAGCAACTGGGTAGCAGAGAAGGGGACAGGTGGTGGTGTCTGGCCCAGCCAGGGGAGTAGCTGGAGCAGTAATGGTAAGGGCCCAGTAGCAGGGCTCCCCTGCCCCTGCCTTCTGCCACCTTTCAGGCCAGAGGGCAGCAGGAGAGTGTTAGAAGGGAGCGATCTATTAGTCCCAGATTAAGTAGATCCCTTTTCCCTGTGTAAGGTAATGGGCAGTTCCAGAAGAAGCAGGAACTTGCTGCAACCAATTAAGGCAGGCAGGCTAATTAATACACCTGGAGCCAATTAAGAAGAAGCTGCTAGAATCAATTAGGACAGGCTGGCTAATCAGGGTACCTGAGTTAAAAAGGAGCTCACTTCAGTTTGTAGTGTGCCTGCGAGGAGCTGGGAGCAAGAGGGATGAGGAGCTGAGAGTGAGTAGTTATACTGCTGGAGGACTGAGAAATACAAGCGTTATCAGACATCAGGAGGAAGATCAGGTGATGAGGACAAAGAAGGTGTTGGGAGGAGGCCATAGAGAAGTAGCCCAGGGAGTTGTAGCTGTCATGCAGCTGTACCAGGAGGCACGCTAGACAGTTGTAATCCACCAGACCCTGGGCTGGAACTTGGAGTAGAGGGTGGGCCCGGGTTCCCCCCAAACCTCCCAACTCCTGATCAAACACAGGAGGAACTGACCTGAACTGTGGCTTCTACCAGAGGGGCAGGTCTCTAGACTGTTCCCTTACCCATATGGTGAATCTGTGAGGTGAGCAAATCCGCCAATAAGCACAGGACCCACCAAGGTAGAGGAGGAACTTTTGTCACACACTGGACACATCTTTCATAGATACCTATTTAGCTGTCTTCATGCATTTTTGTTTGAGACTCGTTCACTTAATTTGCATAGCAAAGTTGGGTACTAGAATACCCCCACTCTCCAGACACGAAGAGGTATGTCATTGATGTGCACAAGGGATAAAAAAAAAATCAGGTATTAATGCATTTTGCTGCTAAAGTGGACTATGTATCCTTCCATGGGGTACAGTGTAAGAGAATAAAATATAGGTATACAAAGTGAATGATACTCCTACAGCATTGAAAAATAACTTGTAAATATGGTTGCTGCTCTGCTGATTCACAACAGGGCTGAAAAATGATAAGTACGTAGAGAGCTTGGAAATGAAATATTAATCTTGACTAAGACCAATTTTGTGCTTCCTTTACCAGGGTGTAGTTCTAGACCTGGTTAGTATGTCTGATTGTAAGCATTTAGGCCATATCCTGCGGCTGTTACACAGGTAACTGAATTACCAAGAGTTATAATAGAACAAGAGAAGCCTAATTTGGCCTTTAACTTGTAATAGTGAATATTAATATTTTATTTTATTTTTTTCTCCCCCCAGTGAAGAAGTTTGTAAACGAGGATTCACAGTGATTGTAGACATGCGTGGATCTAAATGGGACTCTATTAAGCCTCTGCTGAAGATTTTACAGGAATCCTTTCCCTGTTGTATTCACGTTGCACTGATAATCAAGCCAGACAACTTCTGGCAAAAACAGAGGACTAACTTCGGCAGCTCTAAGTTTGAATTTGAGGTAATAGCAAGATAGACAAATGTAGACTTACTGCTTAGTCCATGGGGAGTTTTGGTTCAACTAGCTCAGGTTTTTATTACAAATAGTTGAGCTGAACCTTGGCGTTTGGATCGATGGAGAGCTAAATCAAGCTGCAGGACTGCAAGAAGTGTGGGTCTATTTTTAGTCTCATGTTAAAGGAATCTCTGTGTTAAATTCATGAAAAAGATATTGGCCTCTTCCTATGAAGGGAAGAGATTTTTCCACTTAGCCAAGGTAGTGGTAACTGTGTTAATACCAGTATGACATGCGAAGGAAAGCCGCCACCCAGCCTGTGGTCTTGTCCTCCCACTCTGTAATGGGTACTTCAAAACTTTAACCAAAAGAGTCGCCGAAAGGAGTGTAGCTGTTTCTCACGAAGGATGATGAGATGATAAATGTAAACATGAGACATTTTTAAATGATACTACTTAAAAACAAAAGTTAGCTATAAAAACCCATTGTGAACAAGAGACTGGATTTCTGCAGGATTTAGTATCTTGCCTCCCAGGGGGTAGGATTTCCAAAGCTGACTTAAGTGCTCCCCTTGAAATGGAAATATATAGAAAGCAAGAGGCTCTGCTGCCTAGATTTGTGGTGTCTAAGGCCACATGTGCTTAGTAAATAAAGCATTGTGTGTTGCCTTGGTTGTTTTTAAAGTTCAAAATATAAGCACAGAAAATACTAACTAGATGCTCTGAACTGTATTTTCACCATATTTTCCAAATGCATCAGATTTGTGATTGCAATATTCTTCATTGTGTTTTTAGACTAACATGGTATCTCTGGAAGGCCTTACCAAAGTAGTTGACCCCTCTCAACTAACTCCAGAATTTGATGGCTGTTTGGAGTATAACCATGAGGAGTGGATCGAAATCAGAGTTGCCTTTGAGGACTACATTAGCAGTGCAACCCACATGCTGTCCAGACTGGAGGAACTGCAGGATATACTAGCTAAAAAGGAATTGCCTCAGGACTTGGAGGGTGCTCGAAATATGATTGAGGAGCATTCACAATTGAAGAAGAAAGTCATTAAGGCCCCTATTGAGGAACTTGACTTGGAAGGACAAAAGCTGCTCCAGCGGATACAGAGCAGTGAAAGTTTCCCCAAAAAGAACTCTGGGTCAGGGAACGCAGACTTGCAAAACCTTTTACCCAAAGTATCCACCATGTTGGACCGGCTGCACTCAACTCGGCAGCATCTGCATCAGATGTGGCATGTGCGGAAGTTGAAACTGGACCAATGTTTTCAGCTCAGGCTGTTTGAGCAGGATGCTGAAAAGGTAAAAGGGCTGTGGGGTAGAGGGGAAACAAACTTGCATCATCATCTGCAAGGTACTAAGGCTGGTCTTGTCTGATTTAAAAAAAAAAAAAAAAAAGTACCAGTGAAAACTGCAAAATATTCTCGAAGAACTACTAAGTACAACTTTCCATTGAGGTAGCAGGGACTGTTGTATTCAAAGCGGCTTTTAGTATTTTCTGAACTCAGTTTCTAATGTGGATAACTGGTGTTGCAATGAACTTGATTAACTGACAGGGATTTTGAGTGATACACAGACACTTCAGTTGCAGTAAGTTTGTTAGAATGGTATTTTTGCTGGCACAAAATGAATGTGCATACTGTTAAAGAGTAATGTCCCTCTGCTGCAGCGGGATGAATGCAGTGATGCATCATCTCAGTCTCCTGTTAAGTGACACTTGCTCAGTCTGTAAGTGGTGAGAATGAGTTAAACTCTCATGAACTACAGGAAGGGGGAAAAGATGCCTACATTGACATGTTTAAGAGTCCTGTGTTAATTACTGGGCAAGACCGACGTGCTGATTTCCTGAGATTCATTTTTAGTGGTTAATAATATCTCTTTTGAAAAGAGTGCACACCCTAGTTGTGGGGAAGCCTAATGAATGGCCACAGATAGAACACTCACTTCACATTTGTGTTCATAGTATTACCAGGGTTTGTTTGGTAAGGGGTAAAGCATAAAAGCAGTTCTACATCAGAAGATGTGACATAACTAGAAACTGATGACAACTGTATACCTGAACATGAAACTTTCTAGAAAAATGGTAGCTTCTTCCTAAGAGAGGCTGAAATTAGACTGCCAAAACACTTGAAGAGTGGGTTTTGGCCAATTTTCTAAAATGCTCAGGTTATAATTTCTCCTGGAGATGCCACTTATGATCTGTGACCAAAGGAAAATTTATCAAAAAAGGTAAATTAGAAGCTGTTTCTGCCATGCAGGAACTGGGGGGGCGGGAAATGCACATAGTGGTTGGAAAACTCTTAACTACGGTTACATTAGCTCAAAAACAAACACATTCATCATGCCCCATATCTCTCAGAAATTTGTTAATTCAGTTACTCTTGCAGAGACTGAAAGCTTACAAAGCTGCAAATTTCTTGCTATGCTGATTTTGTACAGAGAGCAAATGAAGGAAGAGTTAATGTTTAAGGCACCTAAATATGGCACTTGACAATTTATTTTTCTTATTGTCGTACTGAAAAGCTCCTTATTCATATTGTTAACTCCTGCTTAAAAGTTTTGGTTGTAGGGTTTATGCCAATCACTCAGAGTTCTGTCTTTTCAGTCTCTCAGAAAAAGAATCTCCCAATGACTGGAATAGGTGGGTTACGAGTTGATAAAGCTGAGATTGTTCACCTCTGGGATTTACTTATATGGGTAGCCGTGCTCTGTGGTGATTGATGTTGTTTCGTTGTTCTTGTCTAGACTAGGAAAAAAGGTGTGGGTATTAATTAGATAACATGTGCTAAGCAGCTCAGCAAGTTTTAAAGGGATCACGCTAAAATTGTCTGTGCTAGCTATTATGTTCTCTCTCTACCTGTATGGGCCCTGAGCATGTCACATAGGCCGCAGCTGTGGGTTGAGAACCACTGCCTTAAGAGTACATATTCACAGCACATGAAGCCTAGACTCTGAATCAGGTTTAAGCCCAAACCCATTTCAGTCCACACAGAAATTAATCTAACTAGGCCAGGAACCCTTCTGCACTTGGGCTGGTGTCTGAAGACCAAGTACTGCAGAGTCAAGGATGTCAACAGAACCTATTGGGAACTCCCTATCTTTCTGCCTCTTTTATGAGAAATTCATCTGGGTACTGGGAACTGTAGTGTGCACTTGAGCACACGCAATGGTGCATGACTATGCTACGTGGGGATGGTGCCCCTATACGCCCCCAATCACAGGCACTGCTGGACGAGAGCTGGATGAATGGCAAGAAGTGACCCTGGTGCTGAGGCCAGTAACCGAAGAGGCTATGCCACTGGAATAGATACAGCGTATCCTGGATCCTTACTCAGAGGAGCTGTTTGGGGACAGGCCTTGGAAGCAGCGCGCTCTAGAATCGGCATCAGAGCAAATGCCGAAGCTGGAGCCTGGTAAGCTTCTGCTGCCGTGTCCGTTAATATACGGAAGGGAGGAATGTCTGTTATAAATACCAGCCAGGGTTCGGATGTGCTTCTGTTCATGGCAGAACCCACACCATTCCCTTAGCACCCCCCTGGATACAGTAAAATGAGGAAGAAAGTTAAGCGGTTATGAGGATGGATTAGGGTCCCACAATTAACCTCACATATTCTTCCCCTCTAATACAGTGCATTTTATAAATTAACCATGCCCACACTGTTCTATTAACTGAATCCCTCAAAAAGCTGGCTATTATGAGTCCAAACAAAACAGCAATGTGTAATTTGGTCCATGTCTTTCAGTGCTGTTCTGGAGGAGATCTTCAATGGCCAATGTTTTTTGTGTGAATAAAATACAGTCCACTGACGAAAAGTAACATCTTTTGACCTTGAATTAAAGCATTCCCTTTGATAAAGTGGAAAATATAATTTTTAATGACTGGACAATAATGTGCTCTCCCTCCCCCTCATTCCTCTTTGAGACTCTTCCACCTCTGCAGGGCAAATACACGGCACTAGGAGTGGATCTACCTTCTGCGGGCAATCTGAAAATCTGAGATGGGCTGGTGGGAGAGATTCTAGGTAGAATGAATCGACAGATAGCGTTCCAGAAGCGCCCAATGAAATATCAGAAGGTTAAGGATGAGAGAAGAGTGGAAAGAGAGAACGCTGCACAGTGCGAGCAGGGATTGGCAGAGAGATTCATGGAGCACGCCTCCAGGTTGAAGGAGGAAGACGGAGTGCAGCAGAAGGAGCAGTTTGAGCTATTACTTTTACTCATGGCTACCACGCTGCAGGTTCTACTGTCACTGCCAGCTTTAGCCTTTTGCCCTGAATTCTCTCTACACTAGTGTGTGTCCTGCAGACTGTGTAGCAGTTCAGCAGTTGGCTGGATCACGTCACAGGCAATGGACAGCAGCACATGAAATGGGCAGATGTACCCTCTGGCTTCATCCATTCAAGTCCAGTTGCAGCCTACGGATATAAAATGCCCCAGAAAGTCAAGCAGGGGCCACACAGGAATAGTTGGCCATGTCATTTGGTAACATGCACCTTTCACTGTTCCGGCACAGAACTTGGTTATTGTGTTGTATGTTTTCAGGGCAGCTGGTCTGCTTTTCTGGTTCTTATATTGATGTCTTAATATATGGATTAAATGAATTCCACACAAGGCTACAGTAGCAAGATTTTAAGTTTTATTATATGTAATCTTAAGTGGCAAACATTTAATAAAGGTTATCACATTCCCATTCTCAGTAAATTTCATAGTAAAAATTTACAAACTTCAGAGTAATCCATAAACTGAATTGAAGTACCTGGCCAATGTTCATAAAATGTATTACATCTCCATACATTTATGAACACGTTTCCAGAATTCATATTACCAACACACTTACAGAAAATCCCACAGCTGCCTTTTGCCCATACAGAGCATGACTTAAAATAACACTTTATTCCCCCTTTATGCATGGCATCATGCAAACCTGGTATATGAGCACACAATGCCTCCCTAATTTATGTGGGACATCTGGATCCAGCACCAGTTAGGACAGATGCACTGTCTGGCTGTGTATACCAGTTCAGAAATCCAGGAGTGTCCTGAGTCTACTAAAGAGGTTTCCCCTTGTCCTCCCAGACATTGTGCAGTAACATTTGTAGTGCCTACCACCTTTCAGTACTTTACAGTCCTGATCATCTCTCAAACCTCTGCCACAACAACTTGCACAGTGATTTACCAACTCTAAGCTGGTTAGCCATAGATCTGTAGCAGGCTGGAGTACTAGCTTCCAGATGGCTATAGTGACCTGCTTCTGGACTGTCCTGGCTGCCCTCGTGTGGTTTTACTGGCACTGGAGGATGGGCCATGCTGATTGCATACCTCCAGGAACATCTGTTTCTTCATGCAGAAGGACTGTGCTTTGCTAGTCACCCCAAGTCTGTATGACGATGTGATCCTACCAATCTGTGCTGTGGCCCTGTTCCAGAAGTGCTGGTCTACATAGAGGGAATCTGTGGCTAAGGTAACAGACATGAGCAGCATCAGCTGGGTCGTGGTTGGCACAATCAGTACCCCCTTCTGAGAGGTGCCTTTGGCAGCTCAGGAGGTGCCACTGAAATGTCCACCAGCATCTTGCAGATGCTCTGCCTAATTGGTGAACTAGGACTGGCAGCATGAGATGGAAAAGTTTCTCTGCCAAGTCAGAATCCATGTTGATGACTGGCTGCTGGGAGCATGTGGACTCAAAATTGCTTGGCTGGATGTGTTGGTGGGCTAAAACCATGCAAAATACTTCCTGTCAACTTCCACAGACAGATTTTCCCATAACCAAACTCAGAGTAGCTTCAGCTAGCTAGAGCGCTAGGAACTCTGGGATATGATGCTAAACACTCAGAGAAGCTGAATTTCTGACTTGGGTCTGTGTAAAGCAGTTTGGATGTGCCAGCATGGTTGTAAGGTCTAGGTTTCCAGTGCAGTATGGATGCCCAAGGGCAGGCTTAGAAACATCAAGTCTGCAAGTGTGGGTCACGCAGATCTGAGATTTTCTTCTAAATTTTCAACCTCTTTGATCAGGTATGTCTGGACTGCCCTCACACGGAAGCTGTCACACTCTTGGCTTTTCCTGCTCCTAGCTCCTGACATTCAGCCCAGCCACTTTTAATATATTCTGTGTTCCCAGTTCATAGACTAATGGAGAACTGAAGTTACTAGTGTTGCTTTGGTAACCTACGTATATTAAAGCTGATATTTTGAACTTGGCAGCACTTTTGGTTCCTCGCTGTTCTCTTTCATCAAGGAATCCTTTTCACCCAGCTCAGAGAGCAGGTGGTCTCTTTAGTTTAGAATTATGGAGGAGTTGATGATCACAGCAGGGAATCAAGCTCTGCATCTGTTTTGCTGTGCTGCTTGTTCTCTGTAGGGCTTCACCTTCCACCGGCAAAAACCTGAACAGCTCCCCAGTGTCAAATATATAATACACTGCATGCAACAAATCTAGGTGAATGTTAATTCTGTTAATCCACACACACAGAAAACAGATAATTAAAAGGTGAAGGAAATACTACATGTTGAATGCTGTATTTGAAATCACACTTAACAATGTAGCCAATAATTCAAGATACATCAGTTGCGCCGTGTTCTCACTTAGATGGTGGTTGGGAGTATAACTTGCATTTCCTGCATTTATGTGGAATTTAAACACCTTGGCATTGTCATAATGTGGGATTTTGTGACTTGTATTTAAGACAAAAATGGAGGAAGTTGTGATAGCATACTTGAACATATAGATTTTGTATAATTGCATAGGCTTTAAGCTACACTGCCGTAATTTAAAATAAAATGTGGCAAGGCTTCAGGCAATTACATAACTAAAATTATATTTTTGAGCAGGTATACAGTTAGGCCTTTAATAGCTTGTCTTAATTTTTTTTTTAATTTAGCAAGCCAGCATTGAGAAGATTAGTAACATGAAAATGTCGATGCTTTATAATGTGGTCTTTATTTGTGCGTTACCTGTGAAATATTTTCATACTTCAAGTAAAGATTTTTTTCCTCTAGCCCTAATTTAATGGAGCAGATTTTGCTGCAGCTAGAGTATGGGGTGAAGACAATCTTTGGGCTGAGATCTAGCACAGTGCTTTCAGCCCCCAAAAAAGTCTGAGAAAACTGTGAGATGGTTAACACTGAAATTAACAAAGTAGCAAAAATGAACTGCAACTTCAGGCTTCCTTACTGTAGTGTCTGTGTCTCTCTCACAAAATGCTAAATCACATGTTCCTCATTTATAGCTTGTCATTGCATTGTAAATGAGTGATCTCGTTTTTCTTGTAGATGTTTGACTGGATCACACACAACAAAGGTCTGTTTCTGAATAGTTACACAGAGATTGGAACCAGTCACCCCCATGCTATGGAGCTGCAGACGCAGCACAATCACTTTGCCATGAACTGTATGGTAAGAAACATGACTTGCAAAACAGTTTATTTTGCACAGCTGTTGGATTTTATGGAAACCTTTACAGTCTCTGACGAATGTCAGGCCCATGTTTCTGTGCAAATGCATAGTGAGAGACAGTCTGTGCTCCAAAGAGTTTAGAATCTGAAGAAAGGATGAAAGGGGAAATAGACATGGAGGCAATGTGACTTTACCAAAGTGTCACAGTTCAGTGGCAGACCTATGGTAGAATCCAGGTCTTCTGGCCCCTAGTATCCCAGTATCCTGTCCATTAGACCACATGTCAGTATTGGTGAAAGTACAGCGGACAGATAATGAATAGTTCTTGAGCAACTCAAGCAGTGGAGTCTCAAGTATTGCTTTAGAAATTGCCAGCAACTGCAGAGAAAACACATAGGGCTTTAAATGAAGAATGATACTAGATGGATGCACAATGTGGGCAGAATTAGTTATATGAAAACCCATAAATTGACTCCAACTTGTTCTTGAATGCTTATAAGAAATTTCATTGTTCAGTGAAAGAGCCTGTCAGCTCAGTATTCACAATCCTCAGTTGTTAAAGGGGATCATTTATCTTTCTGACATAACGGAATGAAGTTGAAGTAGATGTTTTCTCATGGAATGGGTACTTACTATCTTCCAATGTGGACAAAAATGGATGTTTTTAAAAAAAAGAACAGATTTTTTTAAAGTTTAAATTAAATGCAGGTTTGTTTTTAAAATAAACCTATTTAAAATTTAACTTGGAATTAACCTATGTTAAAATCTAAACTACTTTAAATTGAATAAAAAATAATTAGTACATGCTTGCCTGCCAAGTTTTAAACAAAATCAGACCACGGAACTGGTGTCAGTTACTGGCTAAGCACCTGGAACCAGAGTTTAAAGTGCTAAACCAGCTATTGACATCAGTAGCCATTTCTGCAGATACACAGGGACTATTTTCTTGATTTCAGTTCAATCACTAAAATTCAAAGCTAAGAAGCCACTTGGGAGTTGAAAAATCAGGAAAGCTTGTTTTCATCTTCAGTTCTGGATTAAAAAGTAGGTATGGGAGGGTGAGATCTAGTAGTTCTAAAATGTAGGTAGGACGTTGGTGTCCAGAAACAATCCATTTGGCTCACTAACTACAGATACTTGCTTTGTTTAATAGATAGATAATTTAAATGCCAAACATGCTTAGATAAACCACAACTTTTTTCTTGTGTATTCAGCACTTAAGATAGTTTTATTGGATAAATTAAATAAAATTCTGTTTTGGTGCATTTTAATTGAATTTAAATTTCCATCCAAATAGAGCTCAACACAAAATAATCTAGTAAATAAGAAATGAATCATTCACTGTTTTCTGACATCATAAAATTGTAAAAATTGAGAATCTGCATAAATGTAAGTTGTTAAATACTTGCTTAATCAAATGAATATAGATACACACTATATCTTCCTTGTTAGCAAAAAAAAAAAAAAAAAAACCTCCACCAGATTTAGTGGAAAGGCTATATTTAGCTGCAGGTCGACATGTTTTAATTATTACCACCCAATACAAATCAGTCTTTCTTTAGGAAAATTCAGAGTACAAATTCAAAACTAGATTAAAATCACTGATTTAAATCAGTTTCCTGCTTGCTAATAAATCATTTTAAATTAATGATTTAAGTTGCTTTGATTTTAAATCAGTCCACCCTGTTCAGGACGAGCTATTCAGTGTAAACTTCCAAGTCTAGGCAAGTGGAAAGGGGTAGAAAAAAATAAATCTATGTATACTTTTATATTGTAAACTTGATGAACTTTTTCAAAAACAAGTGTGATGCTATTAAAAAGTCACACAGTTTGAACAATGAGGAGAAAACAAATTATTGAATATCTGCTCATTCAGAGATCATCCGTTTTGTGTACTGAATGAGGCAGGGGTCCTGTGGAAAAATTAGTATGTGATCATGTAATGAAAGACTGTAAGAGGGGTGGCCAAACGTACTGATTCTCTGAAGTTCCAGAGCTGGGGCACCTGCCGGGGCTCGGGGCTTAAGCCCTGAGTCTCCGATCCCCATTGGGCAGAACCAGAGGTGGCGTGTGAGGGGGCACATGGAGTCACGTGCCACCCCAGATGTTTGCCAGATTTGCTGACCGTGCACGGTCACATGATGCTTCAGCCTGCCCTCCTCCTCCCCCCCGCCCCCCCCCCCCCCCCCCGCATGCAGCTTTTAGAGCCAGCCAGCTGGGAGCTGTCTGTTGGGAGAGCAGTGGCAAACAGCTGTAAGAGCTGCAAGAGGGGGTGTGTGTGTGTGTGTGTGCGCGCGGTGGTTCAGGCTGCTTCGCTGCTGTCTCTCCCCAGGGAACTAAAGGCAGTGGCCTCTCTGCAGCTCCCAAGCTGGTTTGCAGCCTACCTGTCCACCCAGAGCTAACACCTGGGAGAGCTGCAGGAGGGTGTGTGATGGTAAGAGGGTTGGTGACTCAAGTGTTGGGGAGGAGCAACCTTTAAATTGTGGGCCCCCCCCCCCAGCCCTGCAGGCACCAGTCTTCTCTAGCAGAAGCAACTAGCCCCACTGCCCTACACCAGGGCAGAAGCCCCACACTACCTCTCCCCCTCTGATAGGCGGAGAATCGGGGTTGGGGGGGACAGGGAGGGAGGCTCCACAAGCCACATTTTAACTGTAAAAGAGATGCAGTGTGGCTTATGAGCCACAGTTTGGTCACCTCTGCCATATAACTCCAATTTATGCATCTGCACAAGGGGGCCAAATTAAAATTGCACAGGCAACCTTAATTCTGGTATATCTGAACTTCTGAGTGTGTGACTTCGCAACCTTAATTTTCTTTCAACAGTCGTGTGTGTGTGTGTGTGTGTGTGTGTAATTTCCTACCTTTTCAAAAAAGCAAATTCCATCATGTGAGATTATATTGACACCCATGTTATTCATCAGCAGGTTTGGAACATTTAGATCAGCGGGTCTCAGACTGTGGGTCACAATCCCGTTTTAATGGGGTTGCCAGGACTGGCTTAGACTTGTTGGGGCCCAGGGCCAAAGCCCAAGCCCCACCACGCAGGGCTGAAGCCAAAGCCCAAGGGTTTCAGCCCAGTGTATTGGGGCACAGGTTATAGGCCTCCTTCCTGGGGCTGAAGCCCTTGGGCTTTGGATTTGGGAGCCCCAACCCTGGGGGGGCTCGGGCGGCTCAGGCTTGGGTCCCCCCTTCTGAGTCATGTAATAATTTTTATTGTCAGAAAGGGATCACAGTGCAATGAAGTTTGAGAATCCCTGATTTAGATCCACCATGCAGACCTCTTCAGCTAATGGTGTAACTGATAGCAACCGTAGGTTTTCCTAACATTAGAGAGGGACCGGATTTTTTTGCCAGCGGGTTTCAGAGAGATTTGCTTACAGCAGAGGAATGTTGGCTATTAGTTATTTTGGGTTCTATTCCAAGCTCGGTAGGCAACTCGTCTCTAATGGTTAGCTATTTTGCCTCAGCCTAGTCCAGCCTGTCCCACTAGTGATCCCTATCCTACAGGCTCTCATCCCCTCTGAATTAGGGACAGGTTTCCTCCTCCCTGTTGCTTGGGTGCCAGAGTGGTGGGGGTTGACAGTAAGCACAGGAGAGAATCTTCCTACTGTTAGTTCTGGTGTCACAGCAATTTCTGCTCCCAGCTGTAGGAGAAGTCCTGCCGGACTTTGGCAGCCCTGGGCTGGAGCACATTCAGTGCAGATTAAATCTTGTGTGAATTTAGGTGCCAAACTTCACAAGCCTATTCAGTACATGTGCAAACTGCTGTTTTTTCAAATATTACACGTGCACCAACTTTGGATGTTTTTTCATAGGAATAGCTAGTGACCAGACTTAGGGGCTTGTCTTATATATGCAAGTGTACTCCCTCAGCCCTCGAAAAAAGTGTGGGGGCGAGGGTTTCCAATTTTTCACACTTGCTATCTGCTCACCCTAGGAACAGCCGTAGGCACAATTCCAGACACTAGCAAGTCACCTGTCACCTGAGCCTTTGCTCCAAAGCATGGAGGTACAGAGCTTTTCAGTGAAACAGCTGAAAGAATTGTTTCAACATGGGCAAAACATATTTTTCTTTAATCTCAGTTTGAGAAATGGCTGGAGCATCGTGGGTGAAACATACCATCAAGTTCAACCTGAACAATTAAAGTTGAGCAAAGTTAAAGGCAACTGAGAACAGGGTCTTTTCATGGAAAGCGTCAAACAATCTTAATGAACCCTATAAAAACTGCAGTCATCAGTAATGTCACATGCTTTGTAAGCAGTAAATTGACGGTCTCAATTTGAAAAAAATTGTCTGTAATCATACGCAGCTTACATACATTCTGTTTTAAATATTCTCATTTAAAAAAATTGATTTTTCTCTCCGTTGACCCAGCCTGCATCTCCCTGACAAAGTTGGGGGGGTGGGAAGGAAAAGTGATAAAATAACTGCTAGGTATGTACAGCTTTTCTATATGCAAGAGATTTTGGAGATGTAAGTTGTTGCTGAATTCGGTTCTAATGGCTCTGTCATCAGTAGGAGTAATCTAAACCCAAATTGAGGCGAAAATAGGGCTTGCAAATGTAAATTTGTCTCGTAAATGTTTTTGTCCAGAATCTGATTCATAAAAATTCTTTTTCAAGGTTAAATTTCAGAGCAAATCAGCTGAAGGTTCAACAAGACAATAGGATCTTTAAACAAACAAACAAACAACTTTCTCCCCCTTTCCCCCCAAATAATGCCTGAAAAAACAAACTTGAACATCACTAAGTTCCGTATCTGATGATGGCTTCACTGCTGAATGAGGCATAATATATGTTCAGCCAATGGCCTTATCCAGAAAAATGGACAGGCGTAGCTGGTGCTGTACTTCTTAGTTTTCCATTAATCAGAATAAATGCTAGATGGAAGCTTGCTGCCAGCACACAAGCGGGGTCCAGCAATAGTAAAGAAGCTGCGACCTATAGGAGTCTTTATGGGTCCAGTGAGAGATGCTGAGGAGAGGAGCATACACAAGGAGACTGAGTGGGGCCAGTTGCATGTTTTAAGTGTGGATAAAAGAACAAAAAGCAAGCGGCTATTTTAAATCTTATGTAGTTAACCTTCTGTGTAATTATGGGTATTTTACCTGCAGTTCATGTGTTTAGTCTGCAGATGAATAAATTTGACAAGTGCTGAGTCTTTTTCCTTGCAATACAAGAAGTAGCACATGTGCATACATTACCCTTTTTCTGTACTCTAGTGTTGCCCCTAACTGCAGGGTAAACTATTCCAAATGATTCATCTCCAAAGATGAAAAGAACTAACTAGTCTTCAGCACACTGTATTTGGCACAAGTAAAGTACCTATCTGAATACCATTTTAAAACAAAACTATTGAACTTAGTTGTCAAATGGCCCAACACACAGCACCTTGGAAAAAATGCAACCATTGTACATCAGCTAACATTAATCTCTAATTTGATCACAGTGGGCTCTGTTTTCCCTACTTACATTAAAAATGTGCAATGGGAAACAAGGCATTTCCAAACTGGTTTTTTTCTAGGTTCTGCTGTTGAGCCATGTTGTCATTCCACAGTGGGACAGCCAGAGATATGGAATAAACACAGCATGAATCAAGGGAATCCTACAGAACTGGGGGCTTGCAATCACTTGTAGATCAAACCTACCATCTCAAGACAGGCAGCCAGAGGACCTTCCCTTTTGTGCATGTTCAATGTCTGTTTCTGCCTTCAGCAGTTGCAGCACAGCTTATTGCCAGCCTGTTTACTCTGACCATTTGGGAATCATTCAAGTGTTAGAGGTTCTTTAAAGAGCATTGACTCAGTATTATCAACTTGTGAGAGCATGGCTACACTTATCGATTTTCTCCAGCAGCTCGTTCAGTACAGCTGTGGCTCGTTTACAGCTGTGTAGGGCCGCGCGTGCAGTGTGTCCACACTGACGCGATGCTACAGCCGCCTGCGTGGGTGGCCACATTTGCAGCATTTTGCGAGGCTGTTGTGGCAGTGGCCGTGCTTGTGGGCAGCTTATCCCGCCGTTCATGGCTGCAACATGCTTTTCAAAGAGGGGGGGGTGTGAGATGACAGGGAGCTTGCGGAGACAGAGAGAGTGGATTTTGAGCAGACACTGTGACAGCTCCTGCCTTGCATATCAAAGAGGGGTGTGGGTGAGTGTGACAGGGTAGCGGGGACGAGAGAGTGGATTTTGGAGCAGACACTGTGCAGCTCCTGCCTTGCAAATTCTGCCTTCCCCCACCCTCTGTCAATCACTCTTAATAAAAAGTTCAACCAGATAAGCAGCTCTCCGACGGACTCCCCCCCCCCCCTGCTGTTGTCTCCTAGCAAACACGCTTGACTTCAACAGCCTCGGCTCGCTCGCTTGCTGCAGCAAAGAGCATGTGTTGTTTTATAGATAGTCGGGCGAGTACCTCCGGTTTGTGTATACAGGATTGTGGATACCTCCTAATACTGTGGGCCTCCAATAACCAGCTGGTGGTGTCCACACTGATGAGCAGCACTGCATCAGCAGCGCTGGATCGCACACCCGTAGCGGACCAGGTGTACACCAGCTCAGACTGTCAGGGAGCTGCAGCGCTGGCTGAGCTCTGTAAGTGTGGACACCTGGTAAGTTGCAGCGCTGTAACCCCCTCACCAGCGCTGCAACTTGCAAGTGTAGCCAAGCCCTGAGACTTACTTGAATTTAGCGATATTCAGTGTTCTTCTTGAAGCCCTAAGAGTTGATCTTCACAGTGCCCCCATGTGTCCGGCCTACCTTCACTCAGGGAAGCTGTCAGATGCTCACCTATCTCAGCACCCCCAGGTGGGACACTGAAAACTAATTTAAACATTCTTCCCAAAGAAAACAAAATGAAGGGGCTACCCTCCCCCCACCCTCCTGCAGCATGCTGACCCTCTAGACTTTCTCCCTGGAGGCCCTCTTCTTACCTGAGCCACTGACCCCAGGGCTTGCTCCCTGGAGTACTTCCCCCTGGTTGTTCTCCTCAAGCTGGATCCTTATTCCTAGTCTGTCTCCAGGCATCTATCTGGGATTTGGACATGTCCAGGCCCTTTCATAGTAGCTTACTCCCCTCCTGCCTGCTACCCTCTTCCTTCTGTGCCAGTTACAGGAAACACCCTCTCTCCTGCTGCTCTTCTCTCCAGTTGAGCTCTCTCAGGCTTTTGGGGGAATCATCCAGCTCTTACACAGGGGGGCTTATAATTGACCTAGGCTCTCTGATGCCCAGCAGATCAGGATTAGCTAGGGGGGAGGGGAGTAGCTGGTCTGTCATAGGTGAAGCTGAGTCAGACTCCTCCTAAAGTGCTAGGTAGCCTGTAACACCTCAGCTCCTGGAGTCAAAGGATTGTCAATCTGTTTTGATTGATCAAAATTAAGTTTCTAGCTCTTTATGTTTGAGATGAAGAAGCTTGAAAACCACAAACCTTAAAAGCACAGAAGGCAAATAGAAAGAACCCAAAATGCATTTGGTGGAAAAAATTGTTTAGGTCTTTAAGCCAATTTAATTATTTTGGGGGGTCTGAGGATTTTTTTTTTTTTCTTCAGCGCATGGGGTCTGAAAATTTGTTTATCAATCATTTACAAAGACTTCAGTCCATCTTATGTGGAGAAGGAGGGAAGATGTGCTCCATGGCTATGTCTTCTCATTCCATGTGCCCCATGGGCTGCAGATGCTGGCAGGGGTGGCAGAAGTAGCTATGCAAGTGTGTGGGTGGAGGGAGGATGAGGAACATCTTGCACAGCAGTTGTTGCAGCTTCCATTACAAGACTCAGCTTTTTAAAGAGAGCTTTGTGCATGCTGGGGATCCAAACCTTTTCTTTAGGTGCCAGCTACACGCCAGCCTCATCTTGTAGCAGCAACATGCACTGGTCAGGCCCTTGGGATCCCCTGCATTAGCTCAGTCATTATGCCTCCACCTTATCCTTAAAGAGGCAGCTCCCATTTCTCTTATATAAATTTATATAACCATTAACAAAAATATATACAGTAATGAAACTACTGAAAAATTACTAAAAAATCCCATTATAAATCTATTTCTTAAACATCTATTTTAGGAACCTCACACTCTGTTGGCCTTTTTACATCTTCTCACCGCCTCTGCTACCCCTTTTCCTGCACTTTCGAGGGTTTTGCTTTCCTCAAAGCCATGAACATGATCATATAGGCCAGTGTTAGTATTATTTTAAAATTAAATTGGGTAAGAGAAAGCTAAAGCTGAGCTACCTTTGGCTACTGCCAGAGGCTTAGCACATTGCATGCCTGAAAATTCACGTGTGAAGGCTGGGTTTGACACAGAATAGACAATTACAGTAAATTGTGGGTTATATCTACGTTACGTGCCACCGCTCCGCTGCAGCTGGGCCATTGTAGCACCCTAGTGCAGATGCTTCCTACCGTGACGGAAGGGTGTTTTCCATCGATATAGTTAATCCACCTCTCTTGAGAGGCGATAGGCTGACAGAAGAATTCTTCTGTAACTTAGCTGTGTCTACACTGAGGGTTAGGTCAACCTAACTGTGGCTCTCAGGGTGCAAAATTTTTCACAGCCCTGAGCCACGTGGTGAGGTCAGTCTAATTTTTAAGTGTAGACCCACCCTTAATCTCAAGTTTTGTTTTCCCCGTAGACAATGCTAAAAGCTATACTTGCTTATCCTCTTTGCCCTGGGAGGCAACTGAGCCATGACCTGCTAAAATATATTTTAGTTAAGGAATTCTGGATTCCTGTTGTCAAAGCACAGTATCAGGGGTGTGTGGTGTGTGTGTACACGCTAGCCTGTTTCAGAATCACTAAAATTTGTAGTAGTCAAACGCTGTCAGTTTTGTCTGTGAACAAAGAGTCCTAGAACTAAGCGCCCTTAAGGATTTTTGGGAAGCTTTAATCAAAAGCACAGAGGCTGCACTACAGACTCCAGTGGGCCAACAGTTAACTTGGGGCAGAGAGAAGGTACTAAACAAATCTGTTTAAACTCCACCTCGGGGGCTGGTATGAATGAAAACATTAAGAAGGTCAGATGAGGTAAAAGAGCGTTTAAGAACTGAAAGCCACTATGATTTTTTTTCCTATTAAAGATACCTTTTTCAGTCTGAAGTTTTTTACTTCTAACATTTCTTTAATTTACAAACCTGTCACCTGAGACTGATTGATAAGCTACATCTTGAATTTTATACTCCTGTAAGATTCTTTGAGGCTCCAACAAACAAGCGTGGCACTGTTAGTTTTAAACTGCAGTCTTTGTCAGATCACTTTGACATGCTGTGGTTTTTCAAAAGACTAAATGCTAACGCATAATTGGGATAGACACACCTTGGCGTCTCTGTAGACTTCATTATTTTTTGTATTACAGCTTCCCAGGGAGGGGTTTTTATAAAGCATTTCTAGACTAAAGAGTAATTTTCCGTAACACAGCAGGGTATACTGGGTTGGATACTGCAGGTAACTTAAGTAATTACTAATGAGTGACTATAAAACTGTTGACATTGCCCAGTTTTCAGTTGCCTGGGCAGTACCTAGTACTGTGGATCATTGATCCCTAACTGGAACTTCTGAGTGCCATTTCGGATGAATAATTAGTAATTTACCACAAAAGAGACGTAAGGATGCAGTGATAATAGTCCTAGTGACATACACTAAGAGACATCTTTAAAAGTATCATACCAAATGTACACCCCCTATATGCAGAATAGCAGCTTCTGTTTCAGAGCCTGTTTGCTAAACTAACGTTTTATAAAGGGCTTTGGGAATATGTGGGTTAAAATGAAACCTTTAGTGCTTTTGCCAGTTTGTTTCTATTAAGTGCTACAGAGAAGCTGAGATAAATTGGCAGGCTGTCACCTATATTTCCCATGTATACTTGCCTTCTACTGAAATCAGCCCCATGCCAAAGGATGACACATGCTGCTATAGCCGGCCTATGCCTTAGCTTGTTTATCTCTATTTGCTGGCCTTTGCTATGTTGAGCAAGAACCCTTTTTATATAGCCTGTAGAAGAAAAAATCTGGTATTTCCAGACCTATTAGAACCTCTCTCAGATGTTCTGAAGTTTAAAGAGCAAATGCCAGTCTATTAAAGTGCGCTCTGAGTAAGAGGGTTCTAAATGAGACGTATTCTTATACAAACTGCTGCCCTTATTGCATTATTGACTTGAATTTTTTGTTGCTGGCTTTTTTGCTGCCGTTTTGTGCTGCTCCATAGCACTCGTTAATTTTATACTTCTGCAATGCAGTGGAATAATCTGAAAAACACGGCGAAATTGTACTTCTTTCCTTCCTCACTTCCTAAACAGTTGATTAGCATTTGGAAGCTGCAGATTCACTGCATTGTTTGTCATTTAAAATGACCGATTAAACAATAATTTCTTAGTAAAGTTGTTGACGATCGTTGGCCTACAATTATTGCCTATTACAGGGGTCGGCAAAGGTGGCACGCGAGCCGATTTTTGACGGCATGCAAAGCAGGCTGAGCCGCTCAACCTGCCACCGCTCTGGGGTTCCTGCTGCTGGCCCCTTGCCAGGTGGGATCCTGCCACCAGTCCAACTCAGCGTCTGCTGCTGGGCTGAGTGAAGGAACCCCAGGCTGGCAGCAGGCTGAGACCCCAGCTGGCAGTAGCCAGTGGCCAAAACCCCAGAGTGGGGCGGGCTGAGCTGCTCAGCCCACAACTGCTCTGGGGTTCTGACTGCTGGCCCCTTGCCAGCTGGGGTCCCCGCTGCAGCCCCACTCACCTTGCTTCCAGTTGGAGTTCCAGCGCAGGCCCCCTGTCAGACAGGGTCCAGGCCTCTGGCCATGCTCAGCCCTACCAGCCGCCAGCTCCACGCACCTCAGCTGACGATCTGGGGTTCCAGCTGGTTTAACAACTTATCACTCAGAAGCCTGTGTGCAGCTTAAAGTATCCAAATATGTGCCGCCAGACATTGGAAAACTCAGCAAGGAAAAGCAAGGGCAAGGATCACACTAAACTAATAAGATCTGCATTTTAATTTAATTTTAAATAAAGCTTCTGAAACATTTTGAAAACCTTATTTACTTTACATACAATTGTTTGGTTATATATTATAGACTTAGAGAGAGACCTTCTAAAAAACATTAAAATGTACTACCAGCACGCAAAGCCTTAAATTAGAGTGTATACATGAAGACTCGGCACACCACTGCTGAAAGGTTGCCAACCCCTGGCCTATTTACTTGCAGTCAGCTAACGGCACCCATCAACTAATGAGATAACTAAGAAGAAATCCCTGGATGGAGCAGTAGAAAAAGAGAGCATTTGATTCAGTTCAAGAAATACCTGCTGGTTCTCTATTAGCATCACATTTTTATTTTGCATATAGATGTGATAAAGATAGTTGACCATTTTCTTTCACTGAATGCATCTGTCAGTCCCGCTCTATCTGTATCCAAGGTTCAGTTAAGTGTCTTCCTATTGTAGCCACTTGATATTTGAGGAGTTTGTCATCCTCCAGTTCTTCCTTTTTGTCATTCTTCTTTCTCTGATCTGAAATGCTGCTGCTTTCTGTCACAAGAACCAGCTTCTAGGTACTGAGATTTAAATCTTTAGTTGACTTCTCAAATGGTGGCCGGTGCTGTAATAGGGAAAAAATAAAGTACTGGGTGAGACTACTATTCATGTGTGTTCTGGCAGTGTGTATTTGCATACTTTGTAGTACCTTCCGTGCTAAAGCTTCAGAGAACACAATAGTGTAAAAACAGTTATAAGGAATATTTCTTTGACACCCACAGATGAGCCATTCACCCTGGAAGCCTTAGATTTGGTTACCAAAATCATTGCTTTGGCTTCTCTAATTACTCACATTTATGGTGGTAAAAATTTCAGTCCTTCAAGCCCAGCTGACACCATAAGACTAGCTGGGTTATAGAGGTTAGATACACACTTCATATAGTAGTAAAATATTTCTTTCATTCTTTTCAGTTTCTCAGTGTGGAGAAAGGGAAGGGATTTTCAGTTTTCACGATACTTAACATAATTTTCCATTACTCAGCCAAGCCCCCTTGTCAGGCATTTTAACAGGCTTTTCATCACATAGCCCACACATGCTGGATAATCAAATAGAACTTACTTCAATAAGATTTTTCAGATAACAGATAGTTATCCTGTGCTTCTCTAGTCATATATACTGCTGTTCAAAGAGGAAGAGACACAGCCGAGTTAGATTTTGGTTTGTTATAAACTTAGTGGGAAGTACTTTATTTCCAGATATGGTGCAAAGGTATCAAATCACAGAGTATTAGAGAGTGCTACCTTTTTTCCACACTGATCTGTGATGATTTTCAAAAAGCTCAGAAGGCCGGAAAGTGGAACTTACCTGGGCAGAATACAGAGAACCTGGCAATTTAAAAAAGTTCTCTTCCTTGCTCTACTCATGAGCATTGCGTGTATTAGTGCTTGCTGGAGTTTCTTCAGGTAGTTTTTATTACAAGTGTGATGGTTCTCAGGGCACCTAGGACTGAAAGTCACCTTATTACTTCCTGCCTCTTATGAGAGGGAGTCTTTTAGGGGTAGCTGGTGGTCAGCACTCTCCTCTGGGTTCTACTAGCCTTTACTTCACCTTCCAGGTTAACAGGTGCAGTCCAAGTCCAGTGTCCTTTTTGAATTGTTCCCCTGTGATATCCAGCCCCCGACACATGCTACTCATAGAAATTCCAGATACTAAGCATGCAGAGTACCCTGGTTTACCAGTTTAACGTTAAACCTCCACTTCTGTAAACCACACAGCACTTGCAAGCACTTATAATAAAGCAAAAGCAGGCTCATTTAAGAAAGGGCAAAGATTTAATTGGAAGTGGGAGAAAGTGATGAAAGCAGATGGTTACAATACAAAACAAAATTATAAAATGTGAGCCTGGATCTACACTTACTAATAGTTAAATTTTCTATATAATAAAGTAGGCTTTTCCCCCAAAGTTCAGTCCATTGCAGACCTAGCTTTCCTCAGTGAATGGATACGGTGTCTTTCCTTACACACAGTTATACTGAAAGAATCTTTTGTCTTTATTCATAGCCAGGGTGATCTCCTCCTGCTATAATGTTCCTTTTCACCTCCAATTGGTTTCTGTCTTGGCACTTGTCTCTGATAGTTTTCCATTGAATGTTCTGGTATGTGGCAAAGATAAACAAGAGAACCTTGCGTTACCTCGCCAGCTGACAGGTGTGAGGGTGGGTCTCTTGCTTGAGTGGGTCATCATTGAAACACATTACCTCCTGGTCACTAATTTCTACCTCAAGTGCGTAAGCATACTTTCAGTATAAATACATTATTTCTTAAATATTACCCATACGTATCTTTTGCAGTGATTATAAATCTCGATAAGTTTCTGTAGAAAACTTGCATGTTGTTCTTGATGAATAAATATCAGTCAGATGTCTGGTGTAGTGAGTTTGTCAGGTCTGAGGTAAGAGCTGCTTGCAGAGAACGGGGACCTTTTGCCAAGGAACTTCTATGTCACCCGCTAAATCTTCATAGAAATTTGATGAGGTAGTCTCAGTATTTTTCAATGTTATGAGCAGAAAAGTAAACCAAGAGCACTTACTACAGATAACTTTATAGCAGCCTCTCAGATTGGCCCAGAAAAAAAGTGACTGTGTGAAAACAAATGTCCTTTGATGGTTTGGTAAAGATTTTCAACTTCTGGTATATTCTAGAAACTGAAATACATGGTTCTTCTTCAAGTGCTTGCTCATATCCATTCCAGTTAGGTGTGCGAGCGCCGCATGCACGTTCGTCGGAGAAACTTTTACCCTAGCAACACTCGGTGGGCCGGCAAGTCGACCCCTGGAGTGGCGCCGGTATGGCGCCTAATATATACCCCTGCCGGCCCGCCCGCTCCTCAGTTCCTTCTTACCGCCCGTGTCGGTCGTTGGAACAGTGGAGCGCGGCATAGCTGACCTCCACCTACCCTAGCGATTGCTCGTTCTTTATCTTTAGTGTACATAGTTTTTTTTCTCTAGTTCGTTGTTTATTTACTGTTAGTATAGTTGTTAGTAGTGTATATAGTTTAGAGGATCGGGTTCACCCCTTCTCTCAAGAGAGAGATGGTAGGCCAGGTTCAAAAAGGAACCACTGAGGTGTCTCTGGTCTCGATGGCCTGAGTGTCCAGTTCTCCATAAGAATGCGGTGGTCGCGACGGGGAGGGCGGACGTATGACAGGGATGGCCACGGGGGAGCTGAGGCAGATTGGAACCATGTCAGTGGCATCCATAATAACGTTCCTTGCGGTGCCGGCGAACTGGTACCAGAGCCGTGGCGATGTGAAGGAAGGACCGGACCTTAATGGACCAGCGCGGCATGCCGGGAGGTCGACCGGATCGCCGAACATTGAAATGCTGGACCGGCTGCGAGAGGCTCGGCGGTGCCGGATTGGAGCGGTGCCGACGGTAAGACGGAGACCGGGATCTTGTCCGTGCCGCGGTACGACCGGCGACGCGGAATGGAGAACGGTGTGGACTTGCGAGAGGTCGTGGGATCAGTGAATCGGATGCCAGGGAGTCAGGAACGTTCCGGGATCACCGAACGGATCGGCGGGCTCCTTGGTGGCCGGGACGGTGGTCAGCCCATGGCAGGCTTGCCAGCGACTGATAAACCCGCACCAGCGTGCCCGGGGGTTGGGGCAGCTCGGTCTGTAAGAGCGATCAAAGTTCCCAAGGCCTGAGTAGATCTCAGGCGTAGTCGGGACGATGAGCTCTACACGGCACGTGCCGGGGACTAGGCGGCACCGGACTCGACGGCTCCTGGGGGCGCCGGAATCAACGGTGCCGAGGCAGGCGGTGCCTCAGGCTGCTGGCGGAGCCGGGCGATCCGACCTGAGCTGCGCTCTGACTGGCGGCGTGACCGAGGGTACCCGCAGGAGCCTTGAGTCTCTTGCTCCTCGGGGAGGGAGCGTGCCGGCTGGAGGACTGGGCCGGTGACGGGAGTTCCGAGGTGTCTTCGCTGGTGCCGGAACAGACGAAGCACTTGTTCCGGTGCCGTAGACGGTGCCGAGGACGGAGGAGTTAGAGCTGCCTCCATCAAAAGTTGTTTTAGGCGGGAGTCCCTTTCTTTTCTGGTCGGGCTGATTGCCTTACAGATACGGCACCTGTCGAATAGATGGCTCTCGCCGAGGCACTTAAAACAGGAATCGTGCGGATTCTCCTGTGGGCATCGGGCGATGGCAGGTCGCACAGGGTTTGAAGCCCGGTGAACCGGGCATCGGCCCCGGTCGCGAGCGGGAGAGAAGGGGTGAACCCGATCCTCTAAACATATAAATACAGCTACTAACAAACTATACTAACAAGTAAATAAACAACGAACTAGAGAAAAAACGTCCACGGGTTACGAATACCTGTATGTGCACCCAGCCCCCTGCTCGTTGGTGGTGCAGTCAGTCAATGAGCGGGAGCGGCACGGCCAACAAGCCCCCGCTCCAAAGTCTAGGGAGGCCAAACGTATGGACTTACTGGGCCGAAAAATTTACTCTACTGGAGGACTTCAGCTCTGTGTGGCGAACCAGCAGGCCCTTTTAAGCTGTTACTCCTTCAACACCTGGGAGGTGGACGGCAAATTCACGGAGTTGATCCTGCAAGGCTCCCGTCAGGAGTTTACAGCCCTCCTCGACGAGGGAAGGAGGATTGCGAGAACCTCCCTGCAAGCCTCGCTGGACTCAGCGGATTCAGCAGCTAGAACGGTCGACTCTGGCATAGCCATGCGGCGCATATCCTGGTTGCAGGTGTCCGGCCTACCGCCCGAGTTGCAGCACACCATACAGGACTTGCCATTTGATACACAGGATCTCTTCTCGCAGAAAACAGATCCTAGACTACAAAGTCTAAAGGACAATAGGGTTATCATGCGGTCACTTGGCATGCATACCCCTCAAACTCAAAGACGATCATTCCGCCCTCAACCCCAGCGCCCCTTCCCCCGGCCTCGCCAGCGACAGGACTTTGGCCGCAGGCGTGGCCGTGTCAACCGCAGGCAGCAATCGGGCCCTCCGTCAGGCAATAATGCCAGTCCCGCCAAATCATCGGAACCTAAGTCCAATTTTTGAAGGTGTGCCCGAGAGCAGCGTACCAATTCCCTCTCTGGATCCGCTCCAGTTTTCCAACCGGCTTTCCTCGTTCCTCCCGGCGTGGTCCCAGCTAACTACGGATCGTTGGGTCCTGCGTACGGTGGAACATGGATACCGTCTCCAATTCTCTTCTCCGCCTCCCTCCCACCCTCCTTCCTCCCCGTCCCTCTTCAAGGACCCCTCTCACGAGCAACTCCTCCTGCAGGAAAGCTTCTCTCAATCGGAACCATAGAGGAGGTACCAGAGGAGCTCAAGGGCAAGGGGTTCTATTCCCGTTATTTCCTGATCCCCAAGGCAAAAGGAGGTCTTCGGCCCATCCTAGACCTACACGAGCTGAACAAATACATCAAGAAGTTCAAGTTCCGCATGGTGTGCCTGGGGACCATCATTCCCTCCCTGGATCCCGGTGATTGGTACGCCGCTTTTGACATGAGGGACGCATATTTTCATATTGCAATTTACCCTCCCCACAGGAGGTACCTGCGTTTCATGGTGAATCGAGTTCATTACCAGTTCACTGTCCTCCCCTTTGGTCTTTCGTCGGCCCTCGGGTCTTCACGAAATGTATGGCGGTTGTTGCCGCTTTCCTCCGCCGTCGTCGCATTCACGTGTTCCCTTACCTCGACGACTGGCTTATCAGGGGAACCTCAATGGCTCAAGTCATCAGCCATGTCGACACCATAAGGGAGCTATTCGCACGTCTGGGCCTGATCGTCAATCTGGACAAGTCCACACTGGTGCCCACGCAAAGAATAGAATTCATCGGGGCAGTGCTGGACTCCAACCTTGCGACAGCCAGCTTGCCCCCGCACCGCTTTCAAGCCATAGTCTCCCTGGGTCCGGAGCCTGCAGAGGGTTTCCCCTCCTCCGCCCGTAACTACCGCCCTCCTAGGACACATGGCTGCATGTGTCCTCGTTACAAAGTACGCCAGACTACGATTGCGCCCGCTGGAAGCCTGCTGGCTTCGTCTACTGCCCGAACAGGGACGGCCCTTTTAAAGGTTATTGATTGTAACGATCCCACCGGGATCCTCAGCTCCCTCGACTGGTGGAAAGAGTCGCCGCTGGTGTGTGCGGCCTGCGCCTTCCACACTCTCAGCCCCTCGTGTCCCTAACAACGGATGCATCTGCGCTGGGCTGGGCGCACACCTGGGCCCCCAGCGCACCCAAGGCCTTTGGTCACCCCAAGATTCTGACTCACAATCTGTGTTTGAGAGCTCAGGCAGACGCCTGGCGTGCCAGGTTCCCAGCCTCCTACGGCCGTTGTGTTGCAGTATTCACGGACAAACCCCACGACGGCCATGTGTTATGTCAACAAACAGGGAGGCACAAGGTCATTCCCATGGCAGGGAACGATCCCACTTGTGGAATTCGTGTAGCCCACTCCTAGACCTGGTGGTCTCCTTTCTTCCGGGGGTCCGGAACAACGCTCGCAAGAATCACTCTGAGAGGCCTCCTCACACACGAATGGTCCCTCCATCCGACTCCTCCACTCATTCTGTCCGGAGGTGGGACTTTCCCCCGATCGAACCTGTTTGCCGTCCAAGTAAACAGGAAGATGCCAGGTGTTCTGGGTCCCGAAGGTCGCTCTCCGGGCTCCCTGTTGGACGCCTTCAGTGACCCGTGGTCAGGTCGCCTTTGTATGCCTTTTTCCACCGTTCCCTCGTCCACCGAGTATGCTTCAAGGTCCGCAGGGACAAAGCCCGCCCATCCTGATCCGCCAGCTTGGCCGAGACAGCAACTGTACCCAGCCTGTCGACCTGTCCCTGTCGTACCCGATCCCCCTACACTGTGGCCGACCGGACTTGATCACGCAAGACTTCGGCAGGCTTCTCCACCCGACCGCAGATTCTGCCACCGACAGGCATGGTTCCTAACTGGTTAAACCAGTTGGAGCGTGGCTGTTCCGCTTCAGTGCAACAGGTGTGCTGGGGTAGCAGAAAGTCTCCACGCGGTCGACATACCTCGCGAAAGGGAACGCTCGTGCTACTGGTGTGCTCCAGCATGGCACTCCCCATGCTCTGTATCAGTCTCCACATCCTGGATTTATTTGTGGTCCCTCAAGGAGCAGGGGTTGGCTATCTCTTACTACTGCGGTCCACCTCGCTGCCTATAGTCTACCTTGTCGCACCTGGGGTGAAGCTGGGGCATACCATTTTTCTCTCACGGCGATGTGCTTTCCAGGTTTTCTCAAGGGGCTTGGAACGGTTATACCTCAGGTCAAGCCCCTACAACACCTCCTGGGGACTTAACCGTCGTTCTAAGTAGGCTCATGGGGGCCCCCTCACCGTTGGCCACGATGTGCGCTGCTGTACCTGTCCTGGAAGACGGCTTTCCTAGTGCGCTATTACCTCGGCTCGGCGTGTCTCGGAACTCCGCGCACTGATGTGGATCCTCCCTATATCCGTCTTCATAAGACAAGGTACAGCTGCGTCCTCACCGGCGTTCCTCCCCAAGTCGTCTCCGGCCTTCCACGTGAACCAGGACATCTTTCTGCCCGTGTTCTTCCCAAAACACACAGCGTCGAGACGTGAGCAACAGCTCCATACCTTGGACGTCCGGAGGGCTCTCGCATTCTCACATCGAGCGGGACCAAGCCCTTCTGTCTTTCACCGCAACTCTTTGTAGTGGTGGCGGAGCATATGAGAGCAGGGCAATCTCCTCTCAGTGCATCGCATCTTGGCGTCACGTCATGTATCCGAGCTTGCTCTGACTTGCTCAGGTCGCAGCCAGGCCATCTCAACCCCACTGCTACCGTGAGCTCAGGCCGTCGTCTGCTGCTTGTTTGGCGGGCAATGTTCCGTGCAGGAAATCGCCGTGCAGCCACGCTGTCTTCTGTCCACACCGTTCGCGATACCGTTACGCCATGTGGTCAACAATAGAGAGACGACGCCTCGGCTCGCGGTCTTGCATCCGCTATTGTCTCTCTCCGACGCCACCCCTAGGTAAGGCTTGGGAATCACCTAACTGGAATGGATATGAGCAAGCACTCGAAGAAGAAAAGACGGTTACTCACCTTTGTAACTGTTGTTCTTCGAGATGTGTTGCTCATATCCATTCTACACCCGTCCTCCTTCCCCACTGTCGGAATAGCCGGCAAGAAGGAACTGAGGAGCGGGCGGGCCGGCAGGGGTATATATTAGGCGCCATACCGGCGCCTCTCCAGGGGTCGACCTGCCGGCCCACCGAGTGTTGCTAGGGTAAAAGTTTCTCCGACGAACGTGCACGTGGCGTGCGCACACCTAACTGGAATGGATATGAGCAACACATCTCGAAGAACAGCAGTTACAAAGGTGAGTAACCGTCTTTTTCTTCAGTTGCTTGATCTTACTTTTTGTCTGCCAAGTGTTTAGGGTCAGAATAAGAATGTAATTGTGAGATGAATGCAGTGATGCCTAAGATTGCCCAGGTATTAACTCTTCAGAGCAGTGGTTTTCAACCTTTTTTTATTGTGGATGCTTAAAAATTTCAGATGGTGGTGCGGACCCCTTTTGAAATCTTAGACATAGTCAGTGGACCCCCCCAGGGATCTGAGGACCACAGGTTGAAAACCAGTGCTTTAGAGTCTCATTTTCAATTTTTTGGAAGTTAGCCAGTCTTTTACTCATCTGGCTGGAGTTCAGTGGTTAAGCCTGGAAGTAATTTTTTTCAGAAAGTATGTGCAAAACCAGTTCAGTTATTGCCAAATACTGAAGAGGACTTCTGTAATGTTCTGTGGTCTTGAACATCTGTAATGCCTCAATAAGTGGAGGTAAAAACTTGAAGTTTTGAGGGGAGAGAGGGTCCCTAGGTCATGGTTGTCTGGGAACATAAACATGCTGTTTAAAACAAGTGATTAGCAGTCACTTATAATTTTCTAGTGGTTAACTATTTGAATGCCTTCATTTCTCCATTAGTGAAATAGATTTGCTATACAAACCCACTGTGAGGTAAGATGAAGCTTGTATGTTTGCTTTTATTAATGTCTTTGTGAAGTACTAGGCAAGGATTCCTCTGACCACAGTATTGTCATTCGTTATGAGTCAGAAACACAAATTTACAACTGCTGAGAATCCATTGTTGTCAACGGAGCAAGGCTTCTTTATACCAACAGAGGATCTACCCCCAAATATGTACTTTTAGTATATGTAAAACTAGGTTAGCTATGTAACTATACATATGATCATATGTACATGTACTTTTAGTATATGTAATACATTGCTTAGCACATTTTACAAATTCTTTCATGGCTCTATCCTTGTGAGGTTATTTAATTGTATTTCCTAACCACACTCTGCCTTTGTCAACCTTTCTCCACAGAATGTGTATGTAAACATAAACCGCATCATGTCAGTAGCAAATCGTTTGGTTGAGTCTGGCCATTATGCTTCACAGCAGATTAAACAGATCGCTAGTCAGTTGGAGCAAGAGTGGAAGGCGTTTGCTGCAGCCTTGGATGAACGAAGCACCTTACTGGATATGTCCTCCATCTTCCACCAGAAAACTGAACAGGTCAGTAAATGGGACACAGCCAACGAAAGCTAACAAGCTGAAAGTATAAACCAAATTACCTGATTTGACCATGAAACCAGGTTAAAAAACAAATCCAGAAGGCAAGTTAGTTCCATTCTGGACGGGGCTTAAAAGGAAGCAAAGGCTACAGGCAGAAGATTTGATTTCTGCTCAGCTCTACAGTAGTGTAGAACTTCATCATCACTTTTAAGTGGAGCCTTGTTCTCCCTGACTCAAGACTACCTGGGCTTTAAGTCACTGCGCCTTTTGTTCTATACACGAGGCTCCTTAGAAAACTAATACAGTATAGAAATTAGAAAGCAAAAGGCTGTAGGAATTTCATGATTTGGACATAGAGGCTTAACCTGGGGCAAGCTTTTGAGATGATGGAGAAAATAAAAAAATTAGTATGAATATAAAGGTCTTTTTACCCAAACAATCATTTGGCCTGTAATTCCTGACTTTTTGCCTCACACAATGAGAGATGATAATGTTTGTGAATATCAGTCCCAGAATGGTTCAATATTTAAGGAGCATTTCAGGAAATACCTATTGAGTTAGTAAACCTAACTCGCTGGAAAATTAGGGAAAGTAAAGTATTTAAGTGTCTTTCTTTAATCTGGAGTTGAGTGGAGGATATTAACTCAGTGTCCCATAAGAGTACACTTAACTTCCATTGGCATTACATATCCCTGTTCCTGGCTCTAGGCCACCATACAACTTAAAATATCAGTCATCAGCCATGTGAAATAATCTGACCCAGGAAGAAGTAGGCCTAAATATTCCACATTGCCAGGTTAATAGTCTTGATAACTAGAGCATGCTTTTCCCTTCAGGGAATTAGTTGCAGCCTAGTTGGCAGATACATGCTGTTGAGTCTCCCTTCAATATTCCGATTCCTTGTTGGTGTGTGGTGTTAGCTGCTGGTGGTGTTTTTATTGATAGGGAGCACTAGGCTTGTTGAGCGAGGTAAGAAGTAGTGTGTTCAGTATAGTCCCTGTAGCTTGTCTGCAGTTTTCTTCTGCCACATGCCAAACTGAGTTCCAGAAAAATTGCCATTTGCTCATAAATGATTTAAGTAGCTTTTTGGGAATAAGATCGTTTGGCCACAGAAATTTAAGGAGCAGTCTAATTACTAATTGTCGTAAGGTGGATTTTTGCATGTTTACTAAGAGGAGATGCTAGATTCTTAAAACCAAATTGTTTGAGAATGTGAATTCTTTAATTGACAGGCAACCGTACAGTGCTTTCAGCATGCTAATGATGATGCTTTGGTCTAGGGAAGCAAGTAGCTGATCTTAGTCCATTTATGGTAAATAGGTGTCCTTATTACAAGTACAGCTGTTGCTAAGAGAGACCTTTTTTGGCAGTCTCAACAGTGAGGCCACAGAAGGGCGAGTCATAAAGAATAAACTGTTTTCATGCATCTATAAATGTGGTCATTCTAGGTCAGTTTTAGATACTTGATGGGGACAGTGTGGGACTTTACCAGTGTCTGTGCTGTATTTGTTCCCTGGCTAATTTAAAGGTTTGCATCGCTACAGTTGCCAATCTAACACCTTTGAAAAGCACCATACACAAAAACGTAATTACATGTTGGTGTGCCTCCTGACCAAAGTGGAGTGGGTTTTTTTTTGTTTAATGAACTGCATCAGTGTCTGAAATTAGGAATGTATTCCAGTTCACAGAAAGGTTGTTTTGTACCTGGCAGTTAACTGACAATCTGTGACTGACCATGTCCAAGCCATTTTGGGAAGTTACTACGTGCTTCAGTACAGAGTGTACAGAAATGTGAATTGGTGAGAGAGAAGTAAAATAAATTAAAGGAAAGAACGTGGTTTGCAGTCTGCTGGGATTAATTAAATTAGTTTCTTTAATTGCTCCTTCTGCTGTGTTCGTTTGACAGTTAGCTATAATGGATTCTAATACTCTCTCCATAGGAAAACTGACTGTGATTTATCAGCTATCTAATTAGTGATAGGGGATGAAAGTTGAGGTGGGGAAGAAACCATGTGAGAAAGGAATGGTTTGCAACAGCCAGAGACTACAAGTGGTTGCCTTTAAACTGTAACTTGCATTTAGGTCTTTGTTTACATGCAAATATCTTTAGGTCTTTAATTATTTTAGTGCTTCCATATATGCTTATCTGCTTCCCAGATTCAGCACACTTAACTGAGAAGAATATCTCTTGTTTAAGTTGCATCTTCCCTGTAAGCTCACTGTTGTAGTGGATAGCATAATACATTGGGTTTCAACCTTTTTTGCTTCTTTGAGTGATTGCTCATGTGCATTCCACAGTAGGTGTGCGTGCACGGTGCTGGAAGTTTTTCCCCTAGCAGTACCTATAGGGGAGTCCCCCTGGCAACCCTTGGAGTGGCGCCACCATGGGGCAGGATAAGGGGCGCTGCGTGCTCCCCCCATCCTCAGTTCCTTCTTGTCGCCAGTGAAGGTGCTTTGGAACGGCTGTTCTCCAGCTCTCTGCTGTAGCTTTCCCTGTTTGGATTGTCATTTAGTTCGTAGATAGTACCTGTAGTTTAAAAAAAAAAAGAGTGGAGAAGTGTGCCTGAGATGCGGCATGTCGCGGGCTTTAAGTTGTGCGACACTTGTGCCTGTATGTGATCCACGCAGTAGCTGTTTAAACTGTCTTGGGGAAACCCACCTCAGCGACTGCTGCAAGATTTGCAGATCATTTAAGCCTCGGATCAAGAAGGAGCAGGACATATGGCTCTGAGCCATCTTGATGAAGTCGGCCCTGCCTCTGACACTAGTATGCCGCTCCGAGTCGGCGTGGAGCACCACTGCATCGGTGTGCGGCACCCAACGGTGCCCTCCACGAGCCAGCATCGCTCCCCATCCATGGGACGCTCTAAGAAGATGAAGTGATCTTCTCCGTCAAGGCATTGGGGCAAAGCTGGGGGCGAGACTAGACTCAAGTTGGGCAGCTCTCGATCTCCTTGACCTCGTGGTCACCTACTCAAGTTGTGTGGAGTAGCCTAGCCCACTCTGAGCCAGCCTCCCTGGACCCAAGTGGCCACATACCAGGGCCCTCCACACCGTAGGCCCTGCAGGCGGCTCGAGAAGTAATGTCTCTCCCGGTACCAGCTGCACTGACCCCAGCAGCAACCCGGTCCAGAGGCAAGCCGGTACTCAGACTGCCACAGTCGCCAACTGAGAGGTACTGCTCATGGTTAAGGGAAGGTTCCTGATGCCGTTCTCCGCAGAGCGACTGCCCCACTCACAGCCCACAACGGTCCCCGTCGACCCCCACCGGATTGGCTGGGTGCCAAGCAGCAGAGAATCCAGGCACTGCTCTGCATTGAGAGAGCACAGGCCTTAAGATCAGTGTGTGCCCCGCCGGGTCTGGGATAGATGGCACTGGAGGTCACCAGCTCCGAGAAGCCACCATCGCCCCTCGTGATACCAACATCGATGCCACTCACACTCTCCATCCCAGTTGAGGTCCCTGGCACGGCACTGCTCCCGCAGCCCCAGGCGTAGATCGCCGGCAACAGGCCGTGGCGGTTCCACCCGACAGAGCCATTGGCAGAGCAGCCGTTACAGATGGTACTCCTGCTCCTCTACACCGGACTCAGTCTCAAGCCCAGCACCATTCACGACGCTGTTACTCGTCCTCATCCTGGTATAGCAGCTGTTCGTATGCCAGCCTGGTCTCCCCTTGGAGTTGGCAGACTGGGCAAAACTGGCAGGGCAGCCTGCTCTGACGATGCCACAACAAGTGCAGTGGCACTAGCTCCCTGGACAGTGGCCTGGTACCAGTGGACCTCATGGGTGCCGATGCAGCCCATGGTGGTGGCTTGCTCAGGGGCTGGGGCCTCAGAAAGACCATCGGCCTCTCTCTCTCAGCCCCCTGGGAAGGGGTCAGTGGAGTGCTCTTCCCCAGCCCTGTGCTCAGAAGGGAACCAAGTGTTGGGTTCTGCAGCACCGGTGGGGACGTGGAACACCTCGCCCCCATCCTCATCCTCCCCTGATGAGGCAATCAAGGCGCCGCCTCCTCCTGTTCCCCAGGAGGACACAAAAGCCCACCAAGAGCTCTTGAAAATCACTCTCAATCTATTGGCAGAAGAGGTGGATTCCCTCTTTGATGTCCTCTTGGCCACGGCGCCAGCCAGGACGGCCCTCCCGCTCCACAAAGGGGTGGTGAAGATCTCTAATGCCCTGTGGCAGACCCCGTCTTCCCTGCCCCCATATCTAAGAGGGCAGAGCGGAAGTTTTTCGTGCCCACCAAGGGGCACGGATATCTATGCACCCACCCCGTCTCCAACTCCCTAGTGGTCGAGGTGGTCAACCACAAGGAGCACCAGAGCCAACTCACTCCCATCCCTAAGAATAAGGACTCAAGGAGACTAGACTTGTTTGGTAGAAAGCTTTATTCTTCCTTGAGCTTCCAACTGAGGGTGGCAAACCACCAAACCCTGCTGGGCAGATATGACTTTAACTTATGGGACTCAGTGCCAAAGTTCATGGACTCCCTAGAGGAGCATGATAGGAAGGAGTATAAGGCCCTGGTGGAGGAGGGCACAGCTGCCACCAGAGCAGCCCTTCAGGCAGCCTTGGACAGTGTACATGAGGAGGGTGTCATGACTCCTTTTCTCCGGGTTGTCCAGCGAGGCACAGAGCTCCCTGTAGAACCTCCCTTTCAATGGCAAGGCCCTGTTCGTTGGGCAAACACATGAAATTACACGGTCTCAAGGACTCTCGCAGACCTTAGAGACTCTTGGTCTCTATGTCTTGGCCCCAGCCAGGACCAAATTCAAGCCTCAGCAGGCACCCAACCAGGCCATCCATTCCAGATACGACCCTCCTTATAAAAAAAAAAATCTAGGGACTATAAGAAACACTCACAGTGACAGTCTTGGCCTGCACCCCAACCTGGCCCCTCTAAGGCCAAGCAGGTGGGTAAGCACCATTTTTGATGGGACACCCGGGGACTACTTACCAGTCTGCACTAGGGATCCGCCCAACCTACCCTTTTCCAGTCGTCTATGTTCTTTCCTCTCAGAGTGGTTGCTACTGACCTCGGACCATTGGGTCCTCAACACCATTTTCCAGGGCTATACCCTCCAGTTTCTCTCTACTTCACCTACCCATCCTCCCTCCCTTCCCTGTTCAAGGACCCCTCTCAGGGGATCCTACTCGAGCAGGAGGTGAGGCAGCTCCTTCACCTAGGAGTAGCGCAGGTATTACCTGCGGAGTTCAGATACAAAGGGTACTACTCCCGCTATTTCCTTATTCCGAAGGCCAAAGGGGGCCTCAGGCCCATCCTGGACCTTTGAGGCCTAAACCAGTACATGGAAAAACTCAAGTTCCGCATGGTCTCCCTGACCTACATCATTTCCTCTCTGGAGACTGGAACACCGCCCTCAGTCTCCAAGATGCATACTTCCCTATTCACATATTTGAGGACCACAGGCATTTCCTCCGCTTCATGGTAGGACAGGAACATTCTCAGTTCACTGTCCTCCCATTTGGCCTTTCAACGGTACTCAGTCTTCACAAAGTGTATGTCTGTGGTGGCGGCCTACCTCAGGCATTGGGGGCGTGGTCCAGATCTTCCCCTACCTTGATGACTGGCTGGTCAAAGGTGGCTCCAGATCACAGGTACAGGAACACATGTCACTCCTCCTGTCCAAGTGTACCACGTCGAGGCGGCTGGTAAACAACACCAGATCCACGTTGGTACCAATACAACATATAGAGTTCATTGGCGCGATTCTCAACGTGACATCGGCCAGAGTTTCCCTCCCATCAGACAGGTTCGAAAACTTGAGGGAGCTCATCCAGGTGATCACGAGGTTTCCTGTGACAACTGTCATGGTGTGCCTCCAACTCTTGGGTCACATGACAGCGTGCGCATATGTGGTACATCATGCCAGGCTCAGGATGTGGCCCCTTCAGCTCTGGCTGACCTCAACGTTCTCTCAGTCCAGAGAGAGGCTGTACAAGGTCCTCACCGTGCCCAAACCTGTTCTAGCTTCCCTCCGTTGGTGGTCCACCCTGAAGATGCTCCAAGGGGTTCTGTTCAGGAGCTGCCCTCCACCTATAGAATTGGTGTCTGATGTGTTGGACTTGGGGTGGGGATCCCATGTGGGCAACCTCCAGACTCAAAACCTGTGGTCCTTGCAGAACTAGCCCTGCACATAAATGTGAAAGAACTCAGGGTGCTCCATCGGGCCTGCGTGGCCTTCCACTCATGCCTTACAGGCAGGGTAGTCAGAGTTCTCATGGACAACACGGCCTTGAGGTTCTGCATCAACAGGCAAGGCGGGGCTCACTCCTCAGCCTTCTGCCAGGAAGCCCTCCGGCTGTGGGACATATGTATAGCCCATAATATCAACTTGGAAGCCCACCACTTACCGGGCATCCGGAACTCTTAGGTGGATTGCCTGAGCTGGGACTTCTCCCAACACAAGTCGTCACTGCACCTGGAGGTGGCATACATGATCTTCTAGACATGGGGCGCTCCCCAAGTGGACCTCTTTGTGACCAGACAGAACTGCCGGTGCCCTTGGTTCTGCTCCAGGAGGGGCCTGGGCAAGGGTGTGATTTCCGAGGCCTTCCTTCTGTCCTGGTTGGATCAGCTTCTATACTCTTTTCCCTCAATTCCACTGATTGGCAAGGCTCTGGAAGAAATCAAGATGGACAGGGCTCATGTCCTTATGATCGCCCAAGCTTGGCCCAAGCAGCACTGGTACGGGACTCTTTTGATCCTGTCCATTGCCCCCCGTGTCCGCTGCCAATCTGCCCAGACCTCTCTCAGGACCAAGATTGCTTCCTCTACCCCAACCTGGCAGCCCTCCACTTCACAGTGTGGTTGCTCTGTGGCTAGGCTGCAAGGAGAGGACCTGCTCGGAGGGTATCCAGTGAGTCCTCCTGAAAAGCACGAGACCATCCATGCATCAGGCCTACCTGGCAAAATAGTCTAGGTTCTCCCGATGGGCTGCTGATCATGGCATCTCACCAGTGGCTGCCCTGATCCAGCTTATACTCAATTACCTCCTTCATCTCAGAGCCCAAGGCCTAGCGCCCCCATCCGTCAAAGTGCATCTGTCAGCCATATCGGCCTTCTGCTCGCCAGTACAGGGCCACACAGTATTTTCTCACGCCATGGCCTGTTGGATCCTTAAGGGTTTGGCCTCTTTCCTTATGACAGGTCCCCGGTTCAGTGGGACCTGAACTTGGTTCTGGCCAGGCTAACAGGGCCTCCATTTGAGCCACTTGCTACATGCTCCTGGTCCCATCTCTCATGGAAAGTGGCATTTCTTGTGGCAATCACATCTGCTAGGAGGGTCTCGGAGCTCCAGGCCCTGACCTCCGAAACCCCGTACACAGTATTTCATAAAGATATGGTCCAGCTCTGCCCACGCCCTTCGTTCCTCCCTAAGGTGGTCTCTGCCTAGCATATGAGCCAGGACACTTTCCTTCCAGTGCTCTGTCCTAAGCCCCATGTGTCTAGTGAGGAGTGCCACCTCCACATGCTAGATGTGAGATGAGCCCTGGCTTTTTACCTGGAACAAACAGAACTGTTCAGGAAGTCTTTGCAGCTGTTCATCACCACAGCAGAATGCATGAAAGGTTGGCTGATCTCCACTCAGCAGCTCTCCAACTGGATCACTTCCTGTATCTGTACTTGTTATGACCTGGCAGAAGTTTCCCCGCCGCCGTTTGTGAGGGCGCACTCGACAAGGGAGCAGACCTCATCTGCGGCCTTTCTGGCTCATATCCCTATTCAGGACATTTGTAGGCTGCCACATGGTCATCGGTCCATGCGTTCACCTTGCATTATGCGATCATCTCCCAGACCAGGGAAGACTCTGGGTTCGGCAGGGCTGTACTCATCTCAACAGTCTGTGAACTCCTTTCCACCTCCAACACCTGTTGTGGAATGAGCATGAGCAATCACTCGAAGAAGAAAAGACAGTTACCTTTTCTGTAACTGGTGTTCCTTGAGATGTGTTGCTCATGTCCATTCCACATCCCGCCCTCCTTCCCCACTATCAGAGTTGTCTGGCAAGAAGGAACTCAGGGTGGGGGGAGCGTGCAGCGCCCCTTATACCGCACATAGTGGTGCCAGTCCAGGGGTCACTAGGGGCGCTTTCCTACGGGTACTGCTAGGGGGAAAACTTCCGGCACCAGTGCACATGGCGAGTGCACACACCTATTGTGGAACAGACGTGAGCAACACATCTCAAAGAACACCAATTACGGAAAAGGTAACTGTCTTTTCATTTGCAGAACCCTAAAAAAATTTAAAATGACAGTGCAGACCCCTTTGGAAATCTTAGACAGAGTCCGCAGATCACAGGCTGAAAACCACTGGCATAATAGGTTTAGTTGCCTTTGGTGTATGTGACGTGGCATGCGTCTCATGCTTTTATCTTTTTTGGTTAGCTGAAAAATCAAGAAATGGTGTGAGTGAAAGTAAGCTCCAGAAATGAGAAGTGTAATTAGCAGCTGAGTTCACTTCGAAGGTTGCTGACATTAAATAGGCCCAACTTGTGTGTGTGTGTGGCACTCCAGAGCATGCTGTAGAACTGAGAACATAGACTCAGTTACATTGTTTAAAGATAGTTGGTTGTATTATGGAAACTATTTGACTTGTGAACTCACATGTTCACTTATGTTAGATGGTTTTAATCAAATAACACTTCTTTTAAAGGTCCTCCACACTCTTATGTATGAATATCTGTAATGAGTTTTACTTACTGATAGTGTCTTACCATATGTACATTTAGGAATGACACAATGTGGTTTTTCAATTCCTAGTACATGAACAACGTGGATTCATGGTGTAAGGCCTGTGGTGAGGTAGAACTTCCTTCTGAACTACAAGATTTAGAAGATGCCATTCATCATCATCAAGGAATATATGAGCATATCAGTCTGGCTTACTCAGAGGTAGGCAGTTTGTTTATTCTATTAGGCTGATGACTTATTTACAGTATATTTAATTAAAATTATGGTTACATCACCAACTGACAAAAGCCAGAAAACAATCTAAGTTTGGCACTATGCCTTGAAGTATTACACAGAAGGGCAGAGTGTTAGTCTTAACTTTGAATTCTGGCTTTTGCTGGTCTGTTTTTCAAACTCAGACTTGGTTTCTGGCTTTTGCTCTAATGGGAAGAACTTTAAGCTGTCTAACTGGGATACCATAATGCTTCCCCTGCAGGCTTTCTGGCAATGTATGAAGTGGTGGATTTTTTCCATTGTGTATTACTTAATGCCATTAAAAGATGTTCAGATGTATTATGATACTGTCATTAAAATATGTTTTTAAGTGCACAGCATATGTGAAGTTCCTTTGGAAAAGCACTGAATTAGGAGTCAGTACTTAAATGTTTTTAAAACTTTCTAGTTATTGCAAAAAGCTAAAGTGGATTGGAGTAAGGATTGCATTATGCGTTTGGCAAACTAAAATCAGATACCTTGTTCTGCCAGCAGTAAAAAAGCATCTAAAACTAGCCAGTGAACACACACATTCAGGATTTATAATATTTTAACATGTTCAACATCACTGTTAGTTTTCAAAAAGTCATAAAATCCTGACTTTCAGATTTACAACCACAAGGTTGCACTTCTAAGCCAGAGAATGTATTTACAGCTGAGTTACCAACTCTAGGAAACAATTTATTTTGAAAAATGCTGACAGAACACCAATACAGCACAAAAAAATAACATCCATCATAAAGTGTTTCTGGTGTGCTTTAAATATTTCAGGGTCCCAAAAGGGCAGGAAATCAAATGGGTGTTGGCTTCCCTTCATAACTAAAATGTCCCATATTATCCATTTTTCTGTTCAGTCTTTCTCACTCCATCTTCTTTAGTGTCAATGTGTATTATGTGCTTCTGGAGAACTTTTTTTGAAGGGACTTGGGTGAGGTGTTACAAAAGTGAATGAATTGAGGATACTGATGATAAAAGCAATTTTTTAAAAATACGACTTTCAAGAATAAAAATTCTCATTTAGTGTTGAACTCGAACGCTACAAAACTCTGCCTAGTGATGGTTTAGTTTTATGGTTTGAATGAAATGCAGAAATTAAGCAACATACGATGAAAAGTAATTACAAGTTAATTATGTGATGTTAATGATTGTCTCATTTTAAATGTGAGGCTAAGATTCTTTTATTTATATCCCATACTCCCCTTTGGACTTGGCTGAATTGAACGGAGTTCACAAGTTCTCTTTCTTTGTGTAAAACATACCTTGATTTCCCTGTTTTGTGCTGACGGACTCCTTGGAGGAAAGGAGAATGGTTAAGATTGTTACCTGCGACAAACCTGAGCATTGGATGGAAGTTTTAGTGTGTTTAAGACTTAATTTCTTTAGTTTTTAACACCTGGCCTCCCAACAAAAGAAACTTCCTTTTGAAATTTAAAAAAATCCATTCCTTCAAGCTCTTTCAGTCATCCGGTGGATCCTTGCTTTTTTAAAAAAGAGTGAAACGCTATACTCAGTATTCCTGCTAACTCAAATAAAAGCACTTTATGGTGGAGGATAGGGCAGCAGGGCGAATTGTGAAATGATATTCCTACATATAAAGAGCAATAAAGTCTTGACACAAAACAATTAGTTTTTTTCTTCTTGAGTTAATTATGAAACATTGCAAGTAAGTGAAACTTCACTTGAACATCTTATTGTTTGCTAAGGGAAGCAGTGGCAAAATTAGATAGTCTGTCATTTTAGTCTTTTGGTGCTATAGTACCTAATGGCGATGAGTAGGAAAAATGAATTAGACTATATATCCTTTGTAGGCAAGACTTTACTCGGGCAAAATATGTGGAACTTTTGCCTGAGACTGGAAGTTGAAATCTTATGTTTTCAACTTGAGTACAGCTAGGTACCTTCACAGAATCCCTTGAAATAAATGAGGCAAGACTTCATCACAACAGCAATTCCCGCCTCAATGTGATGAAGTACTGACAGTACCTGGAATGCAGAACCAATACCTGGATGCAGAATGTTCAGACATAATTAGTGTGGCGATGCCATGGTACCATCAAGAGCTTGTTACTCAACAGAAAGAGTTCAACTTTACCCTCCTTTAACACAGATGCCAATCCAGTAGTTGTTAATGGGTGATGTATGTGTATCTGAGAGCCTTGAGTTTTAGGTTGTGTTTACACTGCACTTTTATTGGTAAAACTTTTGTCGGTCAGGGTGTGAAAAATACCACACCCCTGACCATCAAAAGTTTTACCGATGAAAGCGCCGGTGTGGACAGTGCTTTGGTTGGCAGGAGAAGCTTTCCCATCAAGAAAGCTACCGCCCCGATTGAGGATGGTTTTATTGTAAAGAGCGGCTACAGGGCATGCCTTCAGTGGCACTGCTGTAGCGGCACAGCCGTGCCACTGTAAGGTGTGTAGTGTAGACATAGCCTTAGTGTACTAGATGATGATTTCTCTTTTTAAAAAACAATGAAATAACTGGTTTATAGCATATACTTCAGTCACTTTAGGATGAATGAATTATGGGAATAGGGGGAAGTATCTCATTAATTCCAGCATTTGTGATTGACCATTTTTTTAAGTATTACACTTACAATGTGTTGACAAATAGATGTATGTTTTCCCTACTTTGTAACCAACTTGAAAACTAAACTTCCTTCTAAGCCTTGATTGTATTTTGCAAATTTGAGATACTAATTACAGTATCCTTTAGTGGGATGAATCCCACAGTGTCTAATGAACATAAACTCAGATATTGGCTATACATGTGGATCGTTTGTATGCCCAATCACTAGAATCTTATAAAATTAATGTGGCATGCATACAATGGATTAAAAACTGGCTAACTGATGGTCTCAACATGTGGTTGTAAATGGAGAATCATCATCAAGCCAGGTGTTTCCAATGGGGTTCCACAGGAACTGGTTCTTTGTCCAACGCTGTTAAACATTTTTATCAATGACCTGGAAGGAAATATAAAATCATCACTGATCAATTTTGCAGATGATGTACAAGTTGAGGGAGGTGTAAATAATGAAGAGGACAGACCACTGATTCAGAAAGATTGTAAACTGGGATCAAGCAAACAATATACATTTTACTATGGCTAAATATAAATGTACATATCTAGGAACAAAGAACGTAGGCCGGAGGTGGGCAAACTATGGCCCGCGGGACCGTCGTGCCCGGCCCTTGAGTTCCCAGCCAGAGAGGCTAGCCCGCGGCCCCTTCCCTGCTGTCCTGCCTCCCCTGCAGCCTCAGCTCGCAATGCCGCCCCAGCGCTCTGGCATGCCGCTCTTGCCGGGCAGTGCAGCAGGCTGTGAGCTCCCGCTGCTCTGAGTGGCATAGTAAGGGGGCGGAGAGTGGTTGGATGGGGCGGAGGTTCAGGTTTGAGGTGGGCAGGGAATGGGGAATGGTGGGAGGTTGGATAGGTATGGGAGTCCTGGGGGGTTTGTTGGGGGCAGGGGTGTGGATGGAGGTCGGGGCAGCAGGGGACAGGGAGCAGGGGGAGTTGGATAGGGGGTAGGGAATCCTGTGAGGGGACTATCAGGGGACAAGAAGCAGGGGGGGTTGAATGGGTTGGAGGTTCTGAGGGGGGCAGTTGGCAGGATATTGGAGGGGGAAGATGGGGCTGGGGGCCAGGCTGTTTGGGGAGGCACGGCCTTCTCTACCCAGCCCTCTGTACAGTTTCATTACCTTGATGTGGCCCTCAGGTCAAAAAGTTTGCCCACCCCTGATGTAGGCCATACTTACAGGATGGGGAACTCTTTTCTGGGAAGCAGTGGGGTTGTAGTGGATAATCAGCTGAACTTGAGCTCCTGGTGTGATCCTGTGCCAAAAGAGCTAATGAGATCCTGGGATGCGTAAATGGGAATCTTGAGTAGATGCAAGACGTTATTTTACCGCTGTAATTGGCAGTGGTGTGACCACTGCTGTGTTCAGTTCTGATGCCCACAATTCAAGAGGGATGTTGATAAATTTCCGAGGGTTTAGAGAAGAGCTACAATAATGATGAAAAGTTTAGAAAATATGCATTCTAGTGACAAATTGAACTCCTTTAGTCTAGCATTACAAAAAGAAGGTTAAGGGAGTGACTTGATCAATCTGTAAATATCTATGTGGGGAACAATATTTAAAAATAGGTTCTTCAGTCTAGCAGAGAGAGGTGTAACACGGTACATTGGCTGGAAACTGAAGCTAGACAAATTCAGAGTGGAAATAAGGAAGGCATCAATTTTTAACAATGAGAATAATTAGCCACTGGATCAATTTATCAAAGGTCCTGGTGGATTCTCTCTCACTGACCGTTTTAAAATGACAATTGTATGTTTTTGTAAAAGATCTACCTGATGAATTATTTTGGGGAAGTTTTTTGTCCTGTATTATACCAGATGTAAGACTAGATGATCAGTGGTCCCTTTTGGCCCTGAAATCTATGAATAAGGTGGAACATATTAAGTATTTATCACCTCACAGTAACTGTGCACAGTAGTCCAGGACAGGATGTGAAGAATATTTTCCCTCATTACTTTACAAGGAAAAAAATTCATAGGTCTATGGTTACCAGACTAATAAATTATGTCAGAACACAGGGGCTGACATCCTAATTTTATGGAAAGTTTCTTGTGGACACTCTACTTAAAAAAATGATCTGGGCCTTCCTTTCTTGACATACCTGCAAGAAAAAATCCAGTCTCTAATATTGTTCTGGTTCATTAATTGAGTTACTGATTAAGAAGGAAAAACATCATCTACTGAACTACCAATTTTTGCTGCATATATAGATGCCTATTTTCTATCCTACTTTACTTTGTAGGATATTCATATTTTCAAATGTACTTTCTTTGGCCATATTACAATATTCTGTGTTTAAACGTAACCACTCAAATAGGTAAGGCGTGTGTGTGGGAATAAAGATGATAAAATGCTTCCCTGTTTAGTTACTGGGAAAAGAGAGAACCTCTGAAACTCTGCAAGGCTGTGGAATATTAGAAAATACACAATAGGAAAGAACCCTGTACCATCTCTAGATTGGGTTGGATTTGAGATATTAGGTCTTAATTGTCTCTAAAGTCTGATTCTTACTGAATGAGAGAGGTCTTTTTTTCTTACTTCACAATTGGAAGGCGTTCTTTTCACAATAGTACAGTTGTGGGCTGTCAGAGCAGTGCACCAAATTCTTCCTACAAATGACAGCATCTTAATTGGAATTAATCTTTAAAATTAATTTCTGAAGCACTTAAACAATGAATATTCAACATTTAATTAAAAGTAACCTCACCTCTTCATTTAATCATTGCTGCTTTTACTTCAGCTAGTGAGACTAAACCAAATAAGTTGCTGTGTTCTTTTGAAATTATTTTGCAGTTTAATGGTTGGGTAGAATCAAAATAGAACTAATAGAATTAACCTGATACTCTGCTACAAGTACTACAGGTTAAAATGTAGCAAGATTTGTTATGTATTTCTCAATATTATGCTTCACAGAAGGACTCCGGCTCTGATAACATCCACATCTTATTCTAATGTTGTCACAAGTAATAGCAAACTTTGACTTAAGCATGCAAAATCAACAAAATTCAGTTAAAATCAACTTTATCCTTAACTCACATCACTTTGACTCTTATTGACAAGTCACTAGAAAAATTAGCTTTATTGGTAGGCCACTGTTTCAGAACAGTAACTTAATGCATACAGTGGACATAGTGCAGAGAAAACTTACATATACAATCTGTTGTAACAGCAGTGTGTTCCCACTCTGGGATTAGAGGTGGAGAATGCTAGCTGCCATATCTTCAATTAATCCTTTCTGTATAATTTTGTAGTATGCATTGTTCATTAACGAGCTTTCGAACAGAAACTTAATTCTTCATCCTTCTTGCCGGTTAGGTGAGCCAAGATGGGAAGTCGTTACTTGACAAACTTCAGCGACCTTTGACTCCTGGAAGCTCTGACTCATTAACAGCTTCTGCTAACTACTCCAAGGCAGTGCATCATGTCCTGGATGTCATCCATGAAGTACTGCACCACCAGCGACAACTGGAGAACATTTGGCAGCATCGGAAGGTCCGCCTGCACCAACGGCTTCAGCTCTGTGTTTTTCAACAAGATGTCCAACAGGTTAGTTTGTCTCCTGACGTTAGTGTTTGTGACCAAATACACTGTTAACAAAGATTAGAAAAGAATTCAAACCAAGCAATTCCTGTATAAATTAGAAAATCCAAGCCCAGTGTTACCAGTCATAGGCAGAGACTCAATCTAGAAGAAAATGAAAAGGTAGATGGAAATAAATTTTTTGAAATAAAGCATACTGTTGGCAAAATGCCACAGTTACAAATCTGTGGTATCTAGCAACCCAATATTAGGTATTCATTTGTGCTGTTTTTAATGTCATGTAGAATGTTTCAGCTTACAGTAATGACAGCACTGAATTATTGGTAATGATCGAGTAGTGATGCTGTGAGGAAGCATGGAAGTTGAGATGCATAGCTTGCATACATCTTAGGGAATGAGTCAGGTGTGTTTTGTTTTGTTTTTGAGAAGAAGAACACTGAGCAGAACACAAGGTTTCTCTGTTTATTTTGAAAAATAGAGGCCATCTTTAACTTTCTCCCTGATAGCCATCTGTGAGAAGCCAAAGTCACTCCAGTTTAATGACTCACCTACAGGTTAGCACTTACAATAATTAATGAGGATACCTGAAGCGGTGGCCAGTACATCCCTCAGCCCATGCTGCTTCTAGCAGCTCCCATTGGCCTGGAGCAGCAGTCTGCGGCCAGTGGGAGCCGTGATCTGCTGGACCTGCGGATGGGGCAGGTAAACAAACCGGCCCAGCCCGCCAGGGGCTTTCCGTACAGAAGCGGTGACCCGTGTTTGAGAAACTGTGGCATAAAGTGACAAGAACTCAGGGCATTGCAATGTGGTCTCACAGCTTTGCTCCCATACTGGGACTTCCCTCGAGCTGATCGTGACAGACAACACCTCAGTCATGTCATTTATCTACAGACAAAGGGGAGCAAGGTCTACAGTGCTGCAAAAAAGAAATTTGCCTTGTCGTCAACTTGGGCAGGGAACAATTTGCAGTCTACTCACTCCTTTCACATCAAAGGCAAAATTGAATGTTATGGCCAACAGGCTCAGCAGGCAAAGTTGGAACAGGCAAAATGGTAACTGCATCCACAGGTGTTCAGTCGGCTGGTAAAGAATTTTGGTTTCCCAACAGTCAATGGGTTTGCCTATTGCCTTTATCACAAGGTTTCAGGTTCTTCTTTTTCTGATGAGATCACAAAGGCACTGCAGCAGATGCCTTGTAGCAAAGATGGCCAAAAGGGGTCAGGAGAGAAGCTGCACTGGTAATTCTGATATACCTATTCTGGCCAATGACGCCTTTGTTCTCTAGTCTCCTTGACATGATACAAAGATTTCCTATCTGCTGTCCATCCAGAAGGGATATGATATTACATGGGGCCACTCATGCATCCGAATCCAGACGATCTAGCCTAGCTACCTGGTTCTTGAACAGAGCCTCTTAAGCCAAAAAGCGTATTCAGAGAGGTAATAGCCACAGTTTTAGCTTCTATAAACAAATCTACTAATTCAGGCCATCCAATGGCGTGGCCGAGGCTCTCCTGTTCATACCCAGTCTCGTCCCTACAGCTGCATAATTACCATAGTTCATGAGTTTATTCAAGATGGACTTTGGCTAGCCCTGGCAGTACAGATGCTCCAGGATCAAGTTGCTGCTTTGTCAAGCATTCTTAAGGAATCAGGCAAGTGGGAGATTTCATCTTGCCCAGATAGTCAGTGTTTTTCTTATGAGAGCAGCATCTCTTCTACATCCTCCTGAAGTGCATAGAGTTCTCTTATGGGATCTTACCTAGTTCCCAGTGCTGTTACAGGCTCTCCAATTTAACCACTTGTAAAGATATCTCATTACTTTGTAACCATTAGAGTGATCATTTTGGTAGCAATTGTGTCGGGTTGCGGAGAGTCTGAGTTGGGTGCTTGGTTCCTGGAACCTCAGTACTGCATCTTACATAAAGCTAAAGTACTTTGAGCCATCCCTGCCTTCACACTAAAGATTAACTTCAGGGTCCACAGAGCTCATGAAATTGTTGTCGCATCCTTCTGTCCAGCTCCATTTCACCCCAAAGAGAAATTATGGCATAATTTGGATGTCTGCAGAGCTCTTCAAAGTATATATTCACTATGCAGCATTTGTCAGAAAGACAGACGCTTTGTGCTTTATCATCTGACACACACAGGGAAAACAGTCTTCCAAATCCATCATTTCCAGGTGGCCAAGGTATTGTATATGAGAAGCGTGCAAGTCAAAGAGCATAACTCCATCGTCCACTATCAGAGCTCACAGCTGTGGCAGCTTCATGGAGGAAAAAAAAATCCAACGCCTTATATGAGGAAATCTGTGAAGCAGCCACTTGGTTCATACTGTCTTCATATTTGATAGGTGGAACTGTAACAGGGTACACTCACCTCTCGTGAGTGCCCTCTTGGCCAAGTGCATGTGCTTGCACTCTCTCTCTGACTGTCCCTGCTCTGGGATAGAGTGGTGTCCAAGGGCTCTGTCCCTGGAGACAATTTCTTCACCCTCCTGGGCTTCCTGGCTACAGCTCTCCAGCTGGGCCACTGTAGTTCAGTTTCCACTCTGGGGTGCCTCAGTGTCCAGGCCACTTTCCCTCGTGGCTAATGGGGGATGGAGGGACCCAGACCCGCCCACTACTCTGGGTCCCAGCCCAGGGACCCTGTAGGTAGCAGACATCTGCTGTGTGCCTTTAACTATATTGCACAGCTTCTCTAATTCCCTGGGCCACTTCTCCATAGCTCCACAGTGTCTTCACCCTTATCTCTGGGCCTTGTAATAACCAACTCATGGCTCCTTCTTGCTGTCCCTGGTTTCTGGCCGCAATGCCCTGTCCGGGGTTTTGTCAGCCAGCCACACCTCATCCACACTCTTACTGCTCCAGCAAGTGACTGAGCTCCCTCTGGCTCTGCGGCTCTTTTTATATTAGCCTGATGGTCCTGACTGGCTGTATTCCACCCAGCCACTCTAGGTAGCTTGAAGGACCCTCTTCACTGTTCTTTTTTGGGGCAGGGTGTGGCAGGGTGAGGAGGCCTCCAGCAGAGGCCTCGGAGAGTCTGGTATACCCCATCACAGGGACATACAGTTATCTTATGCAGTAACTATTAAGTGCCATTTCCTTTTGCATCTGTACATAATTGTATATAATCCTCACCCCACATTTTTTTTCCCCCAGAGCGAATGCTGCTATGAAAATCCCAGTGTCATGGATCTGTAGCCATCATAATGAATAGGGACATTTGTCTGTGCCTGAACTGAAAAATTTCTTTCTTGGAGTGATGGTCCACAGATCCAGCCCACCCCAAATGGGCTGTTAATGGAGAAAAGATACAGGATTAGTAATTGGCCCTCAAAAGGCATTAGTTGAATTCCTTGTTCTGAAGGCGGGTTGTTCTATATAATCTTAATGCTTAGTATTTCTGACTGATGAAGTGGTTAATCTTCCTAGGATATGGAGGTGTCTCAATTGGCAGTCTCTTAGAGATGAAGCCACAGCTATTCTGCCTCTGACAGGTTTGTTCTGCCTCCTAGGCTGCATAGAGCAGAAAGCCCAATGCCATGTGTTTGTGGACCTCATTCCTCCAAGAAAGGAAACTTTTGGTTAAGGCATGGATACATTTTCCTATTACCTTTTGGGTAAGGCATGGATACATTTTCCTAAGGGTCCTGAGCCAGGAAGTGGCAGGGTTCTATTGGGAAGCAGCAACTGCAAGGCTAGCCAGGAGCTGCAGAGAAGCCAGATGCAGAGGGGAGCCCCTAAGAATTGTGTGCAGAGCCATATGTGGAACGGGCTGCGGCAGTGGACATTACAGTTGTCTGTAGGCCTATGAGGCTCTTATCTGGGGGAGCAGCAGTGACTGGGCAGGGAACCAGTACAGAGAGGTCCCAATGAGAGAGACACCACTAAGTGACCCTGACCTGGAAATCTGCAAGCTTCTGTTTGCTTGAATAGAGACAGGACTGGGCACCGCAATACTGAGCCTGAAGAGCCCTGATGATCAGTTGGGCTGAGCTGAGAGGCCTGTGATTACTCACTTCGAACTGGAACTGTTTAAGCCTCTGCGCTTAGGGTACCTAATACACAGGCTTGCCTCTCCTGCCCACTCTAGTAAAGTACGATGTCACTTAGCCATGTGCCTGAGTGGTCATTGGGTTGCAACAGGGCTAGCGCTTGTGAAGCCTAGCTGGCTGAAATACCTACAGTGCTTGTCTCAGAGTCACAGTCCACCTGGCAGGACTAGTGGTATTTTAGGGGTTTGGTGTACTCCAGCACTGCCCAGACCCAATAAGTATCATATCTGTAGAGGACTGAAGTTCTTAATTTCTCTGTGCAGATCTATGTGCTCATTAGCATCAACGGAAACAATTGTAAATGGATGTAATCAAAAGCCTGTATTCCAAGACAAAGTTGGCACTGCAGTGTGGCTGCACAGCACAGGGAATAGGCATTATGTTCTTAGGCAAGGTTGGTTAATTCGAGGCTGGAAGGAAGTTCTGTAGTAGGAGTACCCCACTTGGCTTTTTTATCTTTGGGTACTGTGCTCAGGGGTGAGGGGAGGAAGGGGTCATTGAGTATTACTCTGTAGCAACTGCCAATCATTGTCAATCTTTAGAACAATGTACAATTCTCACTTAATGTGAAGACATTTCTTCTGACAATTTATGAGTAGTGCACTTCAGTACCATACAGTTCAGAACACACAGGGTGGGTTATTTGTTTATGGTGGCACAGTTTTAGAGCAAATGGCATTGTGAAGCCAAATCTAGATCAAAAAAATTAGAACGAGAGATTCAGAATGAGATAAAGAAATACACAGATCTTGTTTATGAAAAGAACTATACAGAAAGTATTGCCCAGCAAAGAGACTCATTATTCATCTTTAACCCAAATTAACAAAGAAATTAGGCCATGTTTATGCTTATAATTTCTGTTACAAAAGATCTAGATTAAGTTTTACTGAAAGTGGATTTTAGTTGATATAAATCTGTTCATAAATCAATAGCTAGTGATTATGGGGTTAACTTGGAGATTTGGCCACACATTCCATTGTATTGTGGGTACTAAGTTGCATGTTGATTAAGATTAATAAAAAACTTGTAAATGAAATTCTCACATACATCTGCCTTTCACAAAATATTGGATATGAGCTGTTGGGAGTAAAACAAACTATGCAGCTTGGATGGGTCTTACAATGAGAGCAAAATTCAACTGAGGCAACAACACAATTAAAATTGGTGCTTTATAATGGTAGAGTTTTTTTGGTTTTGTTAGGGATTTTTGCAATAGATAGAAGACTAAGGCCTGGTCTACGCTACGCCTTTAAATCGATTTAGACAGCGTTAAATCGATTTAACGCTGTACCCGTCCATACAACAACGCTCTTTATATCGATATAAAGAGCACTTTATATCGATTTCTGTACTCCTCCCAGACGAGAGGAGTAGCGCTAAAATCGATATAAACATATCGGATAGGGTATGTGGAGGAAATCAACGCTTAGTGGCCTCCGGCGGATATCACCAAAGTGCACCACTGACCGCTCTGGCAGCAACTCTGAACTCGGATGCAGCGGCAGGTAACAAAAGCCCGCGAACTTTTGAATTACATTCCTGTTTTGTCCGCGGGAGCTTCTGATCAGCAACGGGTGGCGATGCAGTCCAAACAAAAAGAGCCCAGCATGGACCCGTCGGGAGGATACTGAATCTGATGCGCTGGAAGTGGGAGACAAATCTGTTCTAGGTCAAGGCTCGTTACAGAACACGAAATGCCAAACGTTCGAAAAAATCCCAGCTACACAGCGCTGCGTGACAGGCGTAACGGGAAAGCCGAAGAGCAAAGGACGCCAATGATGGAGGGGCGAGGATCCAAGCTATCCCACACGCCACAGCAGTCTCTGGAAAGTTTTGCATTCTATTGGCTGGCTCCAATGTCTGTAAGGCTTAAACCAGTGTCTGGCGTGGTTAGGGAAATAGCTCCTCAGTCCCCCCTCCATGTAAAGAAAAAGAGAAGAAATATCATTTCCTTGACTTCTTTCAGTGTCACCCAGGTGACGATTCGCTGGTTGATAGACGTGATCGCGAGCAGGGCAAGAGCAGTATCCGCTCCCCGTCCCTCCCAGGTGGTAAGACGGACAATATGAACTGAATATCCATCATCGCCATCAGCCCGTGAGTTGCTCCGGCTGGCCTTAGGTGAGGGCTAGCCGGGGGGCTGGTAAAAAGGGAAGAACTCCAGTTATTCCGAGTAGATGGTAACAGAACGGCTGGTAACCGTCTCCTACAAGCAACGGGTGCCTGAGCTTCAACAGCCCCTCCCCTGTCCGTGTAATAGAAAAGATTCTGACTGCCTTGGACTGTCAAGCAGCATCGCTTGTCTCCTCTCCCACCGCACCGCTTATGTCCGCCTGGACTGTCATAGCCCGAGGCTGCCTCCCTCATTATCCACTAACAAGTCTCTGTTCTTAATTCCTGCATTCTTAAACTTCATACAGCAGTGGGGGGACACTGCACTACCCAGAAGGTGGGGGAGGAGGGAAGCAACGGGGGGGTTGTTGCAGGGGCACCCCGTGAAGACGACATGGAGCACGTGCCTGATACACTGATTCCTCTAGTACATTGGGCCCCTTATCTAGGGCAGGACTGACTCATTTAGAAAACCATAAAGGAGGATGATCTTCGGGGAGTCATTCCCAATTTGCTTTGCCCCCCGGCCGATCTCAGCCAGGCACTCATGATAGTTAGCTGACAAGTAGCAGAGGGTGAAGAAACGCGCATCTCAATGGCCAGTTACCCGGCAGTAGACGGTCACGAACGACGTAACCATCTCTGCTAGCATGCAAAAAGCAAATAATGCTGCTGGGGTAGCGCGGAGTATTGCCTCGGTCCGCGGCATCCAGTACACATACGTGCCTGGGAAAAAAAAAAACCGCGATACGGGCTCCATGGTTGCCGGCGAGGCACTCCCAGGGCAAATCCAGGGAAAATGGCGGCGAATCGGATTGCAGCTGTTTGTCCCGGAGGAACAGGAAATGACTGACGACATTGTACCCCAGAAGCCCACCTCACGACAAGGATTCAACCCAGAATTCCAAGGGCGGGGAGACGCGGAACGTAGGGATACTCGGAATAGCGTACGCAAAAGCAACGCTCAGGAAGCGGACGCTAGCCTCGGACCATGGACGCACAACGCCGAATTACTGTGCCTAGTATGGCCGCGTGAAATTGAATTTATAATATCAGTTTTATTAAACCGATTTTAGCTAATTCGATATTATCGCGTAGTGTAGACGTGGCCTATGATAAAGGAAATGATCTGACCAAGAATAGTAGAGAACTAAATGCAGTAGTAAAATTTAAATGCACCTTTTACAACAGGTGTTCTTAAATAAGAGGTAGATATTAGCCTTATTTATATATTTATATTTTATTTAAAGTTAATTTTAGTACTGTTATTACATGCTTGAGGGTTCGGCTCTGGCGGCTACAGTTTCAAGCTCAGTAGAGTTACCTCTGCGTGTTTTAGATCTAGAGCTCATTGGAACACATGAAACCATAGGCAACCAACATAAAAAAGAACAAGGTCCATGCTCTTCTATCAATTTTATTAAAGCTGCCAACAAAGTTATCAATGACACAGCATATACAGCTCCTAAATGGGTCCATGCACCAGTTATAACTTCAGACATACTCACATCCTCCTACATAATGTTAGATTCTGATGGCTCTCTCATGGATTGATCATCAATACGCGGATGGCCCCTGCTGGATTTCTCCCATACGAAGCTCAGTTTTCCCACACTGGGCACCCCCTTTTTGTATTGTCATTCTGTCTACACCTACATTCTGCGCATGTACGTGAAAGTGTCAACCCTCTTTTTTCCTTACTGGTCTGTGTCACCTAGAAACATAAGTTACCCCAAATTCTATAGGCTGTGTATGTTCTCCTTATTCTCAGTAGCACTGATGCACCTGTGGTTAAGACACATGATGGAAAGAGATGTGCTTTTACAGCATTTTTATGATTTAAAATTAATCTTCTGGCTACATTTTCGCAATGTTACGACTTGGTACCTCTTTTCTCATAATCTTAGGGCATCGAGTTATTCCTCAGTCATTTACTTATGTCAGCATTTCTTATCTCTAAGGCCTAAAATAGCTTAGCTAAAATCTTGCAAACCTCAGCCTACAGGTCTTGCACTTCAGTCTATTTTACAAATATCTAATACATGATTCCCTCTAAATAATGATCAATCTTACACTTCTATAATCCTACAAATTAACTCTATTTAACATACAATGGATATAGACATAATATGACATATTAGTTAATCCTAACTCCATACAACAAATGGATAAACTAAAATCATTGGCTACATCTCTTCCCCTTGACAGGATGAGTGTTATCTCAACAAGTTCAGAGATCAGACAAAAGGATGAGGAATAGGGAAATGCAGGGAGGAAAAGCTTTTTGTTTATGTATGAGGAGACATATCTATACTATTTATATTGCTTACTGATGTAAGGTGGAGATCAGAAATTGCTGCTGTTCAGCCATACAAAGAGCTGCAAGTCATCATTAAGGCTAAGATTTTGTCATGGTTGCTTTTAGTAAAAGTTACGGACAGGTCACGGGCAATAAACAAAAAATTCATGGAAGCCCTGAGCTGTCTGTGACTTTTGCTGCAGCAGCTCCATGGTTTCCCCTGCCACGCTGGTGGCTGGGAGCTGGGGGGTTCCCAGGGGCCCACTGGCTGCCAGCTCCAGAGTCCTGCAGCTCCTGGAGCTGAAGCAGAGAATGTCATGGAAGTCTCTGGAAGTCACGGATTCTGTGACTTGCATGACCTCTGTGATATAAATGTAGCCTTAGAGGGCATACACAGCTGCAGAGAGCCATGAATGTACTTGGGTAGAAAACAGACTTGTGACAAGTTTATTCATCGTAGTTAATGGGTTTCTCAAAACTAAATACAGCTCAGTCTCTGTAGAACTCTCAAGATTTAGCATTCAGAATCTGGCAGCAGATATTTTTAGTTGATTTCTGTTAATGTTGTTGGCACCCACCTGTTTGCTTGACATCATCACACACACGCCTCATCTTTCCTTCCTCCTCAAAACTAGTTCCATTACTGGCTGATATTATGAAGAAGAAAAGAAACCAAAATCAAGGGTATGGAACCCAAATATAGGTGTATTCTAGCCCTGTCAGAGGAGCAGTAAGAAAACAGTGGTGGACTCAGTTACAATGAACCCTCTGCAGGAGGCTGCACTAGTAGAGGAACGCACTATGCACAGATCTAGTTTACAAGCTAGGTGAGCATTATCAAACTGTCTTTGAATTATCTGGCTGAGGCCTGTAGTTTTGCATGCTTTGTTCTCACTCTTGGGCCTTGGCCATGTTGCGAATTTGCTCCAATTCCAGGAAGGGATGGACAGCTACCATTGTAGTTGCATTTCTGCGAACTCACAATGTGGATGAGGAAAGTTGCAGTTTCCACTGGTGGGAGGGGGAAGGAGAGGGAACTGGAGGGTTTCCAGCAGCTGCAGTTTTCAGCACACCCTGAAGGAAGAAGTCAGCCATGCACAGGAAACTCCATGAAAGCCCGGGATCCAGCATCAGTCTGTTTCTCCCTCTGGATCCCTGGGCTCTGGGGCGGGGGGT
>NC_133770.1:139609006-139810703 GCF_003597395.2 Chelonoidis abingdonii
GGGGTGGGGGGTAGGGGGTGTGAATGCCTGAGCCTGAGGGGCCACAACTGGCCCCTGTGGGTTAGGCTGTGTGTGTGTCTGGACTGAGGGGTCTGGGCTGGGGACGGGGGCGGCTGGGCTCTGGGGGGAAGGGGTGTGAATGTCTGGGCTGGGGAGGGTGTCCCTGCAGCTGGCCTCTAGAAGGTAGGAGGTCTGAGTGGCCTAGGAGGAGCCATGGCTGGGCTCTGTGGGGGAGGGGGCAGAGAAACCAGAACTGCGTTGTCATAGGGGTTTCTTTAACTCTCTACTCCTGGGGGAATTTTTGTGCCTGTCTATATTATTATAGACATACTTGCTGACAGGTATTTGGAAATTACCAAAATAATTGAAACTGACACAATTATATAGTGTTATTTTGACAAAAAACGTGCAGAATTTTTTAATTTTTGGTGTAGAATTCCTCCTAGGAGTACCACAGGAACAAAGTCCACTCTGACAGGAAGCTCACTGATAGTGCCTTATGTTGCTGAGCCCACCCTTTGCCTTCCCCGTTGTCGTTGTCCTTGTCCAGTGGACAGAAAAATTTATCCTTATGTGCTCAAGTAGCATTTACACTTGTACCAGACCTCTGAACAATAAGAATTTTCAGTGTTTCCCAGCTGCAGAGTATGCTTGTCTTTCAAAATATAATTCATAATAATGAAAATTATTTGCTCTCCAAAACCCTACTGCGGTCTTGAATTATCTACTGTTATGCTAGGTTATTTCCAATCTAGCCCTTTCAACTTTCCTAACTCAGTATGAAGGAAGTTGTATATTTGATTGATCCCTCTGGTTTCGCCTGCTTTTCCCTGCAGGGAGTGTTTAAGTTTTTTTTCTTGGTTCAGGATGATCTGGAGATAGAATCAAATGTCCCTTTAAAAAACAGTGGAGATACTGTATTTTGGGGCAATGTATGTTCATATGAGAGCATTTTAACGGAACAGAGAACTGACATGTCAACATGAATAATAAAGGAAGCTTGTTGCATGATGTAGTTCATTGTTACTCTGTGGTGAAATAGTGATTAAAACTAAAATAGCTGAGATCACTAACTTAGTGGGGTTGCAAATGTTTGGCAGGAAATGTGGATAATATCCCATCTTGATATGCAAAAATAGAAAGGGATGAAAACCAGTTAAAATGAGATGAACTGAAGATATGCAATTGTGTCTCAGGGACTCTAGAAAGAAACATTCATATAAAGAACATAGTTGAATAAGCCAGCAATGACAGCGTACCTGCCAAAATGCAAGTACTCTAATAGACTATATAAAGCCAAGATCAGTAATGGTGCTTTAGAGTACCTAAAAATGAAAACTATACCCCTGCCCGCCCCTCCCCCCCCAAAAAAAAAGAAAGAAAGAAAGGAAAAGAAAAACCTCTAAAAGTGGAGAATGACTTGGTGGGAAGTTTTTCTTAACTCAGATAGTGTATCCAAAATGTTTAAAACACTCTTCTGCAGGCAACTATTTGAGTGTTTGTAAAATTGTGGACACTTCATCGTTTACCATGATGCTAAACCAGACCAAAGGATAACAAATAAAATTATTTAGACTGATTATAACTCAGCTAGTCTAGTGTTCCTTCACACTGGTATTTAGGTGCTAATATTTAGCTGTGAAGGAAGTTCATTTGCCTGTGACCCAGTGTCACTGGTGTTCTAACTCTTATGGTTTTTGTGGCTAAAGTAGCAGTTCCGGGTGTTGTCCTTCACTGAAGGCAACACTGAACTCTTTTGCTAGAATGTGGTGTCCTGAGTGGGTATAAACAGAATAATGTTCTGTTGTGAAGTGCAACTATCATCAGGTGCGGTTTAATCAGGACTAAAGCTGCTGTGTGCTGGCTTCCTGGTCAAGAACTTCCTTTAATTACAGAAAAGACTAGAGCTGGAGATGGTGAACAATGAAGTAAATGCCCCAAAACATGCAAATTTTAATTGTCCAATAAAGACAAAGTACAGTTAGCTGTGATGCTTGTGACCATTAGAGACATTATCAACTGAAAACATAATGTTTGAGAACTAGTTCAGCACAGTTTCAGTTTCTGCACTTGGCCCTGAGTTCCCCTTCTTCAGTCACAAGTTTCCATTTCTAAATTGTTTCTCGCCTATTGCTGTGTGAAGAATCCCCAAAAAATTGGGGAACTGGTCATGCAAGTGGAATTGACCACACACAAAGTATTCTTAAATGCACCAAGTACGCTGGATAAGTAGGTTTTTCCTCTGATCTGTCACAGCAATCCTAGCTGATTTTACTAGCATGTAATACTAATAGGATAAAAAAAAGATGATCAATGAGAGGAATCAAAAGGTACTAATAAAGGAACAGATTGTTAAAAATTAAACAAACTATTTAATTTTGGCTCATGTTAAAAACAGAGGCAGATTATCAAGACTGACTAGAGAGCAGTGGAAGACACTCAAAGGGGAATAAAATTTCCTTGATCTCAGGTTGTCATCCAGGTTACTTAGAGCAGAAAAATGGAGCTGGCTTTGACCAAGAAGGCTTCAAAGTAATAAAATGCAGCAGGCAGCACTTCTGGGCGAATTAGTTTCTTTCAGTTGCATTGAAAGAAAAAGACCATGAAATTGAAGGTAGTAGTGGACAAAATACCTGGCAGAAATGAGTTAGGCCAGAAAGGGTAAATTCTTGTTGCCGGACACATTTACTGAAGTTTGATTAATAAAATATTTAATAATACTTTGGTTTGAAAATGGATGTGAATAGTTTATATGCCAGAAAGAAATTAGAGTTTTTGTTGCATTTCCTCTTAAATATGTATTTGCTTTGGGTAGCATTTTGACCCGTGTGTATGCTGGGCGTGGTTGCTCTTCCTGCTTTTTCTGACTCCCCTTCAGGGACGACTGCTCAGTGAATCTTTTTTTTAAAAGGGAGCACCACTCTTGTTTCGTATTGGATATGGAAAGTCAGACCTGAAATGATGATGACCTTCATTGTGTCACAATTATGTGACTACTGTGGGACATGAAGGTTCCTCTTGCCTTTTCTGATTGCTATGGGAAAGGGTTTCACTGCAGTTGTTAGGCTTAGTTTATTTGAAAACTCTAGACTTCTTTAAATGTGCAGACACTCTGTAAATTTAACACTTATTCTGTGTTTTATTTGTAGCAAACAAATGACAAAATAATTTGGGGGAGGTGAGGAAGAAAAAACTGGGGAGATCACAGCAGCACAACAAAACCAATGAAAGGTCTGGAAAATGAAACCGGAAAATGGGTTGAAATGGGCTTGTTCAGTCTAAAAAAGACAAATGGTCTGTGGATTCCATCACATAGCAGGATTTCAGCAATCTAGCAGCAGTAACCCATTATATTTATAGACTCATAGACTCGTAGGTCAGAAGGGACCAATATGGTCATCTAGTCTGACCTCCTGCACAAAGCAGGCCACAGAACCCTACCCATCCACTTTTATAACAACCCCTAACACATGACTGAGTTATTGAAGTCCTCAAAATTGTGGTTTGAAGACCTCAAGCTGCAGAGAATCCACCAGCAAGTGACCCATGCCCCACGCTGCAGAGGAAGGGGAAAAACCTCCAGGGCCCCTGCCAATCCGCCCTGGAGGAAAATTCCTTCCCGACCCCAAATATGGCGATCAGCTAAACCCTGAGCATGTGGGCAAGACTCACCAGCCAGCACCCAAGAAAGAATTCTCTGCAGTAACTCAGTTCCCATCCCATCCAACATCCCCTCACAGACCATTGAGCAGACTTATCTGCTGATAATCCAAGATCAATTGCCCAAATTAAACTATCCCATCATAACATCCCCTCCATATACTTATCAAGCTTAGTCTTAAAGCCAGATAAGTCTTTTGCCCCCACTACTTCCCTCGGAAGGCTGTTCCAGAACTTCACTCCCCTAATGGTTAGAAACCTTCGTCTAATTTCAAGTCTAAACTTCCTAATATCCAGTTTGTACCCATTCGTCCTCGTGCCTACATTAGTACTAAACTTAAATAATTCCTCTCCCTCCCTAACGTTAATCCCCCTGATATATTTATATAGAGCAAGCATATCCCCCCGGAGCCTTCTTTTGGCCAGGCTAAACAAGCCAAGCTCTTTGAGTCTCCTTTCATAAGGCAGATTTTCCATTCCTCGGATCATCCTAGTAGCCCGTCTCTGAACCTGTTCCAGTTTGAATTCATCCTTCTTAAACATGGGACACCAGAACTGCACACAATATTCCAGGTGGGGTCTCACCAGTGCCTTATATATTTCAAGGCAAGGCTACCATTATTGCATAGTATTTATTATTACCAATTATTAAAAAGTAGGCTCTATCCCAGAGCTGCTTCTGAGATAATCAAATTAATCCTGCTACAGTTAGGTTGGAAGGACTAAGTAGACTAGTGGTCTATCTTTGTGACCCAAATGGTTATGTGATTTAAAAGTGAATCACAGCCCAATCATGAAGCTTTGCTTATTTTTCACAGTAATCGACCTTTATTTTGATTAGAGATGTGATGCATATTGCTATCTTAAAGTAGCCTAGGCCCTGCTAAGAAGGGGAAGTAGGAGAAAATAGTAGCTTGCTAGCTGAAGGAACTGCTTGTTAACCAAGATTTCTACACAACCTGTAACAAATGTCACTGCAGTCCAAATTAAGAAGAGTGCACTCAGTCTAATGACGTTCATTTGTCTATGTGACGTGTAAGAGAAATTTGAAGTTTTAATTCATTTGTTTGTTTATTTGTGACTTGAAGTGAGTGTCTCTGTGGCCTAAGACTAGGTTTTATCTAAATGCAGTAGTAATAATCAGACAACTGGTTCTGAATGAATTTGGTCGATGAATGGATTACTCTTCTGTCGTCAGATTATCTTTGGAAACTTGGAAGGGGCACTATCAAATAGTTTGACCACCCAAGTTCACTTATTTGACAAGAAATACAATCTGACTTCATGGTGAGGGTTGTCCCCAGGAATCTGAATTTGTTTAAATGCACCAGAAAATGCATGAGGGTGAGGGACATCAGCTTATTCCAGTTAAAGAAAGAAGGATCTGATTTTGCAAGGTGCTGAGCGTGCCTTTTACAAGCAGGGGTGGGAACTGAGCCCTGGTCTATGCTACGAGTTTACGTCGAATTTAGCAGCGTTAGATCAATTTAACCCTGCACCCGTCCACACGATGAAGCCATTTTTGTTGACTTAAAGGGCTCTTAATATCGATTTCTGTACTCCTCATCGACGAGGGGATTAGCGCTGAAATGGAACCTGCTGGGTCAAATTTGGGGTAGCGTGGACGCAATACAACAGTATTGGCCTCCGGGAGCTATCCCAGGCCTGGTCTACACTACACGTTTAAATCGATTTAACGCTGTACCCGTCCACACTACAACGCCGTTTATATCGATATAAAGGGCTCTTTAAATAGATTTCTGTACTCCACCCTAAGAACGCCATGTAGCTGGGAGGGTGGGGGAGGAGGGAAGCACGGGGGGGATAGTTGAAGGGCACCCCCTAGAAGGGCAGCAGTCATCGTAGAAGTGGCGTGTCTGGGGCTCTGACCCAGAGCAGCCATTTGCTTCTCTAGCAGGCTTCACATGGCACTGCTGTGGGTCCCTGTTATAACGCGCTGTCCTTCATGGCCTTGGAGATTTTTTCAAAAATTCTGCATTTCATCTTTTGGAACCGGAGTTCAGATAACACGGATTAATCTCCCCATACAGCGATCAGATGCAGTACCTCCCATTCAGTCCATGCTGGAGCTCTTTGCAATTCTGGACCCATGGTCACCTGTGCTGATGAGCTCTGCATGGTCACCTGTGCTGATCAGCGCGCTACGCTGCTCAAACAGAAATGAAATTCAAAAGTTCACAGGGCTTTTCCTGTCTACCTGGCCAGTGCATTGAGTTGAAAGCCCACAGCAATCATAATGGAGCCACTCTGGGGCCATGTCTACACTATGGGATATCATCGAATTAGCCTAAAATCGGTTTTATAAAACTGATATTATAAATTCGATTTCATGCGGCCACACTAGGCACAGTATATTCGGCGTTGTGCGTCCATAGTCCGAGGCTAACGTCGATTTCTGAAGCGTTGCACTGTGGTCGCTCTTCCGTAGCTATCCCATAGTTCCCGCAGTTTCCCCCGCCCCTTTGGAATTCTGGGTTGAATCATTATTGTAGCGGGTGTTCTGGTAAATGTCGTCAGTCATTCCTTCCTCCGGAAAACATCAGCTGACAATCCTTTCGCGCCGTTTTTCCCTGGATTGCCCTGGCAGACGCCATAGCACGGCAACAATGGAGCCCGTTCAGCGTTTTTTCCGGCACCGTATGTGTACGTGATTGCCCGCGGAGAGAGAAGCGATACTCCAGCGCTACACAGCAGCATTCACTTGCTTTTGCATATGATAGCAGAGATGGTTACCGTCGTTCTGTACAGTCTACTGCCGGAGAAAAACTGGCCAATGAGATGACGGTTATCTCTCCCCCTGTACTGTCCGCTGCTATCATGATATGCCCCTGCTGAAATTCGGCCGGGGCGCAACGCAAAAGCAAAATTGGATTGACTCATTGGGACTGAGTCAATCCCCCCTTATGGTTTTCTAAAAAGAGTCAGTCCTGCCTAGAATAAGAGGCAGTGTAATTAGAGGACCAGTGTATCAGAGCACAGCTGCTCCGTGTCAGTATTCACAGGGGTGCCCCTTGCAACAACCCCACCGCGTTGCTCCCTCCTCCCCCAACCTTCCTGGGGCTACCATGGCAGTGTCCCCCCCACTTGTGTCATGAAGTTATAAAGAATGCAGGGAATAAGAAAACAGAGACTTGTAGTGAGAATAAAATGAGGGGGAGGCAGCCTCCCGGGGCTATGACAGTCCAGGCAGTACGGAATCTTTTCTTTACACAGGAAAGGAGGGGGCTGATCAAGCTCAGCCCCCAGTTGCTATGATGAAGACAGTTACCAACCGTTCTGTACCATCTACTGGGAGTAACTGGGAGTCATTCCCATTTTTACCCAGGCGCCCCCGCAGCTTCACCTGAGGCCAGCCAGGAGCACTCACGGGCTGAGGCGACGACGATATCAGTCATATTGTACCGTCTACCACCGGGGAGGGGGAAAGGAGCAGATACTGCTCTTCACTGCTGCAGCATCACGTCTACCAGCACATTCAGTACACATAGGGGTGAACACTGAAAAAGTCAAGAATGATTTCTTTCCCTTTTCTTCACATGGAGGGGGGGAACTGAGGACTATTCCCTGACCACGCCAGACACTGTGTTTGAACTACAGACATTGGGAGCTCAGCCAAAAACAATACTTTTCAGAGACTGGCTGGGACTGTGGATAGCTGGAGTCTCAGTACCCCCTCCATCCATGAGCGTCCATTTGAGTCTCTGGCTTCCCGTTACGCTTGTCACGCAGCGCTGTGTCGTAGCCTGGAGATTTTTTTTTCAAACGCTTTGACATTTCGGTTCTTGTACAGAGCTCTGATACAACATGTTGTATCAGAGCTCTTTACTAAGAAACCCGAACAGTGTCAAAGCGTTTTGAAAATGAAAAATCTACCAGGCACGACAGCGCTGCGGACAAAGCGTAACGGAAAGCCAGAGACTCAAAATTGGACGCTCATGGATAGGTACGGGGGTACTGAGACTCCAGCTTATCACAGTCCCACACAGTCTCTGAAAAGTATGTGTTTTGGCTAGCCTCCCATAGTTGTAGTTCAAACACAGGTGTCTGGCGTTGGTCGGGAATAGCCCTCAGTTCCCCCCCTCCAATGTGATAGAAAAGGGAAAGAAAACATTCTGATTCTTTTTCAGTTGTCACCCTATGTGTACGAATGCTGGCTAGACGTGATGCTTGCGCAGTGAAGAGCAGTATCTCGCTCCTTTCCCCTCCCCGGTGTAGACGGTACAATATACTGATATCGTCGTCGCCCTCAGCCGTGATTGCTCCTGGTGCCTCAGGTGAAGCTGGGCGGGCGCCTGGGTAAAATATGGGAATGACTCCCAGTTATCCCAGTAAGTATGGTACAAGAATCGGTTGGTAACTGTCTTCTTCATAGCAACTGGGGGCTGAGCTTGATCAGCCCCCTCCTTTCCTGTGTAAAGAAAGATTCCGTACTGCCTGGCTGTCATAGCCCCGGGAGGCTGCTCTCCCCTCATTTTATTTCTCACTACAAGTCTCTGTTTTCTTATTCCTGCATTCTTTATAACTTCATGACACAAGTGGGGGGGGACACTGCCATGGTAGCCCAGGAAGGTTGGGGGGAGGAGGAGCAACGCGGTGGGGTTGTTGCAGGGGCACCCCTGTGAATACTGACACGGAGCAGCTGTGCTCTGATACACTGGTCCCTAATCACTTGCCTCTTATTCTAGCAGGACTGACTCTTTTTAGAAAACCATAAGGAGGGGATTGACTCAGTCCCAATGAGTCAATCCAATTTTGCTTTGCGTTGCGCCCCCGGCCGATTTCAGCAGGGGCATTCATGATAGCAGCGGACAGTACAGAGGGGAGAGATAACCGTCATCTCATTGCCAGTTTTCTCGGCAGTAGACTGTACAGAACGACCGGTAACCATCTCTGCTATCATATGCAAAAGCAAGTGAATGCTGCTGTGTAGCGCTGGAGTATCGCTTCTCTCTCCGCGGGCAATCACGTACACATACGGTGCCGGAAAAAACGCTGAACGGGCTCCATTGTTGCCGTGCTATGGCGTCTGCCAGGGCAATCCAGGGAAAAACGGCGCGAAAGGATTGTCAGCTGATGTTTTCCGGAGGAAGGAATGACTGACGACATTTACCCAGAACACCCGCTACAATAATGATTCAACCCAGAATTCCAAAGGGGCGGGGGAAACTGCGGGAACTATGGGATAGCTACGGAAGAGCGACCACAGTGCAACGCTTCAGAAATCGACGTTAGCCTCGGACTATGGACGCACAACGCCGAATATACTGTGCCTAGTGTGGCCGCATGAAATCGAATTTATAATATCAGTTTTATAAAACCGATTTTAGGCTAATTCGATGATATCCCATAGTGTAGACATGGCCCCAGAGTGGCTCCATTATGATTGCTGTGGGCTTTCAACTCAATGCACTGGCCAGGTAGACAGGAAAAGCCCTGTGAACTTTTGAATTTCATTTCCTGTTTGAGCAGCGTAGCGCGCTGATCAGCACAGGTGACCATGCAGAGCTCATCAGCACAGGTGACCATGGGTCCAGAATTGCAAAGAGCTCCAGCATGGACTGAATGGGAGGTACTGCATCTGATCGCTGTATGGGGAGATTAATCCGTGTTATCTGAACTCCGTTCCAAAAGATGAAATGCAGAATTTTTGAAAAAATCTCCAAGGCCATGAAGGACAGCGCGTTATAACAGGGACCCACAGCAGTGCCATGTGAAGCCTGCTAGAGAAGCAAATGGCTGCTCTGGGTCAGAGCCCCAGACACGCCACTTCTACGATGACTGCTGCCCTTCTAGGGGGTGCCCTTCAACTATCCCCCCCGTGCTTCCCTCCTCCCCCACCCTCCCAGCTACATGGCGTTCTTATCCCCCCATTTGTGTTACGAATTAATAAAGAATGCATGAATTTGAAACAACAATGACTTTATTGCCTCTGCAAGCGGAGATCAAAGGGAGGAGGGGAGGGTGGTTGTCTTATAGGGAAGTAGAGTGAACCAAAGGGGCAGGTTTTCATCAAGGAGAAACAAACAGAACTGTCACAACATAGCCTGGCCAGTCATGAATCTGGTTTTCAAAGCTTCTCTGATGCACAGCACTCCCTGCTGTGCGCTTCTAACCGCCCTGGTGTTTGGCTGCGCGTAATCAGCGGTCAGGCGATTTGCCTCAACTTCCCACCTTGCCATATACGCCTCTCCCTTACTCTCACAGATATTGTGGAGCACACAGCAAGCAGTAATAATGATGGGAATATTGGTTTCACTGGGGTCTAACCGAGTTACTAAACTGCACCAGTACACTTTTAAACGTCCAAAGGCACATTCTACCACCATTATGCACTTGCTCAGCCTGTAGTTGAACTGCTCCTTACTACTGTCCAGGCTTCATGACCCCTGGGAGCAAGGGGTAGGCTGCGGTAGGTGTGACCATGCGGTGCTACTGACTGGAAGTGAAGCCTGAGGCAGAAGCCTCCAGCTGGCATGATATTCCAGGCAGGACTGAATCTCCATTAGACAAAACTTGAAGAAGAGAATGACCTGGAGTCATTCTCATTTTTGTCCAAACATCCCCAAGCAACCTAACCAAAGTCAGCCAGCAGCACCCATGGGACGACGACGATGGCTAACAGTCATGCCGTCCATAAGGCAAGGCAAGGGGGTGCTGCTGTGTAGCACTGCAGTACCGCGTCTGCCAGGAGACACATGCTAACAGTGAGCTGAGTGGGATCCATGCTTGCCGTGGTATGTCATCTGCATGGGTAACCTAGGAAAAAAGGCGAGAAACGATTTTTTGCCATTGCTTTCATGGAGGGAGGGAGGGAGGGGGGCCTGACAACATGTACCCAGAACTACCTGCAACAATGTTTTTGCCCCATCAGGCATTGGGAGCTAAACCCAGAATTCCAATGAGCAGCGGACACTGTGGGAACTGTGGGACAGCTACCACAGCACAACGCTCCAAAAGTCAACCCTGGCCTCGGTACTGTGGATGTACACCACTGACTTAATGCACTTAGTGGGGACACACACAATCAACTGTATCAAATCAATTTTCTAAAAAATCAACTTCTGTTAACTCGACCTAATTTCGTAGTGTAGACATACCCTCAACTGAGAGTGACTTCAGTTGTACGTAGATTTAAGAACACAAGTTTGGTATGTATGTATGGTACTATATATAATGCACTAATCAACATAGGCTTAATATCTAGTTGTAGAAGGCTTCAAGGCACTGATGAATCATTGCATTCTTAACATCTTCACTTAGTGTCATCCTCCTGTGCTTGAAGGAGACTCTTGTGGGGGGCACCACACTCATGCACCTTGCTTTGTGATTCCTTGGACAAACAGTGTGTCTTGCCGTCTCAACCAAAGGGCTTGTATGGATCAGCAGACCTAAGATTTTGTGAATATCTGACGTAAATGCAATATGTATTCTATTTATTTAAGTACACCTCTACCCTGCTATAACACGACCCAGTATAACACGGGTTCGCATATAGCGCGGTAGTAGTGGGGCCTCAGCAGCGCTTTAAAGGGTCCAGGGCTCCAACTGCTGTGGGGAGCCCCGGACCCTTTAAATCACTGCTGGAGCCCTGTCGCTGTTACCCTGGGGCTGCGGCAGCAGGGCTTGCCGGCCATTTAAAGGGTCCTGGGGTTCCCCGTAGCCGGAGCCCCTGACTCTTTAAGTCACCGCTGCAGCCCTGCCACTGCTACCCTGATAGAACGGTGTTTTACCTATAACACAGTAAGGATTTTTGGCTTCCTATGACTACGTTATATCGGGGTAGAGATGTATCTCATTTGGATATTGTTAACTTTTTTAAATTTAAAGGTTTATATTTATTTATCAAAGCTCCAGATTCTTTGAGGATGAGAGCTACAAATTGGAAAGGAATGCATACCATCTCAACATGAAAATATTGAACGTGTATATCTTAAATACCATAAGGTGCACTGAATGTTCAGTATGGAAATAAAAAAAATAAATAGATCAGTGGTGCAGATAAGGCTGAACGGATGGATTTTTATGAATGCTGTAGGAATGTCTCATAAAATAGTGGGGAAAATAGCTAGAATGATAGGGAAAACTCTCATACATAAATCAGAGAAATGGAAATATGCTTAACAGCATTTTCTTAATGAAAGGTATGAGTACTGGACTAACTTGGTCTCTTGGTAACAAAGCATAAAATGTGTGGAAAAAAGATAATGGAAGAGTGGTTAGTGTTGATACTAGAAGTACAAGCAAATGAGTGTTCAATAAATGCCATGCATATTTATTTACAGAATTAGAAAAATATTGTATTTGTAATATGAATGTCAACACAACAAATGTGATAAATAAAATATGGGAAGGGGGTTATTACTGTTTGCTTTTTTGTGTAAACAGATGTCTGCTGAACCTAGAAAAGTTTTGGAAATCTTTGTGACCCAGGAGTATTTTTAAAATAGCAACTTCCTCAGGGGCCTTGGAGTTTTAAAACTTACTGCTGAACCTGAAATTCTGAAGTGAATAGGGAAATTGTAAATCAAGCATTCTCCAATGGGGTTGTGTTTATCAGTGCATTATAAACACTTCTGATCATTTACTCAAATTCCCTTTTGGAAGCTTTTATAAAAGTTACCTTACTCTTTTCAGGTGGTGGTTGATGTACTGTAAAAATGAACAGAGTACAGGCATAAATAAAGTGATTTTTTCAATTTAAATCACGCTTTTTATTTACATGTAACTAGTCACTTACACACCTCTGCATATTACAGTCTTAACTTGCTAAAGTGGATGCATGGTTTCCTAATTGCTAGTAAAATACAAGGTTTTAAATAGTTATTTTCTATCAAGAAAATGCACATTTGAAGTGCTTATCAGTGTTGATAAAGATAAGATCCTTAGTGTGGGAGTAACAGAAATAGAAAATTGATAAGCCCTTGCGCTGCTTTCTGATACATTTGAGTTTCCACAAGAAAGCAGAAATGCTTTGACCAGGCTGTAGTCACACATCAGGTCTTTCAGCTTCAAGTCATGGGACTTCTGCTTCTCAGTCAGTGCTACAATAATAGGTTATTTAGGTGCTTAAGAAAATTTCCATCTTCCACGTTTAGCTCTGAAGCCAAGAGTTAAACTTCAGGCTCCTATTTTTGAAAAAAGTTTATTATGTGTATTAAGTTCACAATAAGTTGATTAATGTTTTGAAAGTCTAAATAACTTTTCATATGTAAAACAGAATTGATTTTGTTTTGAAGTGATGAATGTATACCACAAAGTTTTTAATACATAATAATAAATTTAATATTTTTTTGCTCCAATTGCTGCAAATACTTGAGCACGATTAAATTTTAGGTAAGAAGTCCATTGATGTCAATAGAACTATGCATATGTTTAAACTTGTGTACCTGTTTGCAGGATTTGGGCCATAACTTTCAGTATTTGGTTTAGTGCCTAAAACAGTTATATAAAATTCAAATAAAAGCCTTTACCAGTAGTAGCATTTTTTAAAAAAAGAGGTTTTATAATGCAGTAACATTTCTAAATTACTATTTTTACACAGTTATCAATCTCATTTGAAATCAGTGATTGTGGGGGAAAAACAAGTATTTAAAGAATGCATTAAATCATTTCCCTTTGCAGTGCAATTTCATTAAACAGAACTCCAGGGGATATTAGTGTTATGTTCATGAACAGAGAAGTTCAGTAAAAACATACCCCCCCCTTTCTGGAAGGTTGCAACATAGCACTCACTACTTCTCAGAATCCCAAACCCTAACACAAGAACCAAAACCAGAGAAAGCTGGCTGCTCCTTAAGACAGCAAGGCACAGTTTACCCCACCTTGCTCTAACCTAATTATTTGCACGCTGACTGCTAAAGACCCAGATCGCACAATCCCTACCAACCCCCCTAGTTGCAAGGATGATTAGGAACCCTCCTGAAAATTTAAACTGATATCTTATAATTTTAACACCGTTTTCAACACATCACAATCAAAAGGACCTCTTAAGAGTTTCAGAATTCAATGCAAGTGAAATATTTTTTTCCATTTAACGTCCTCTGATTCCAAATGTGCACGTTCTGTGACTTAGGCCACGTCTAGACTACGCGCCATATCGGCGCGTTAAAATCAATTGCTCGGGGATCAATATATCCCGTCTAATCTAGATGGGATATATCGATCCCTGAGCGCGCTTATATCGATTCCGGAACTCCACCAACCCCAACGGAGTTCCGGAATCGACATGGCGAGCCGAGGACATCGATCCCGCGCGGTGAGGACGGGTGAGTAAATCGATTTTAGATATTCGACTTCAGCTACGTTATTCACGTAGCTGAAATTGCATATCTAAAATCGATTTTACCCCGTAGTGTAGACCAGCCCTTAGCTACTTTAAAGGAAAACAATAAAATGAGAGCAATTATGGGAAGAGGTGAGAGAAATAGGTCGCTCATTACTGTGAGTGCCTTGATACTTCAGAATACAGTATGGATTTAAGTGATGGAAATATTCTTCAGCTGACTAACTCAGAAATTGTGATTAGGCTACTGCATTAAGAGTGATCAAAGCATGTGGAAATACTATGCATCAATAGAGACTTTGTACATTAAATACGTTTTTTTCCCCACAAAGTTTCAGTGACTTGTACAAATCTGTAAGAAACTGAATAGCTTTCGCTCTTCAGTTAACTATTATATGCAGTGTTTATTGAAAACTAATAAGGGTATAAATGTAAGAGATATTAATACAGAAATTAAATCAATACATACACAACACACAGGCTAGAAATTTTAATCTTATTTTTAAAAATGTGCAAGAATGTTAGGCACACTTCCATTGCATGTATGAAACAAATGCTACCCAGTATATATACATAGCAAAATAACTGAAAAAAGAAACGCTTGATAGCAATGATACTTAGCAGTTATGACATGTTCTATCTGTGGATCCAAAAGCAGTTTGGCTTTATTTCCATTTTATAGATGGTAAAAGGGAGACAGATTAAGTGACGTGCCCAAAGTTACAGAGCAAGTTTAGTCAGTGGCAGGGCGAGGAATTGGACCCACTTGACTTCAAGTCTAGCATCCCACTCACTTTCCTATATTACCTCCCTCAGAACAGTTGCATGTTCCTAAAACACTCCTTAAAAGAAAATATCAGGGATGCATCATACAGCTTGTACTTTGTTTAACTATTACTGTTCATAGGTTTTGTTCAGAGGCCCCAGGCAGGATCAGGCATCATAATAGTGTGTGCTTTGCATATGCTAAACAAGACAGTCTCTTTCCTAAAGATCGTAAACCTGTAATGCTGCTATAACCAGATACATGCAAATGACAGCATCAAATAGAACCTTGTACATTTTCAGTTATTATATACTTTCATACTGTCATTCATATTGCACTAGTGTCAGAGTAAAAAGGAGAGAGGTTACGTCTTCCAAAGGTGTTTTGGAAAATAACATGATGCACGTACAAAGTACCTCAATGCTGACATTATTTTAGTTTGACAAGCTGTAATAAATTACAGTATTCCAAATGAAAAAAAGTCTTGTAGCAGACTTAATTGCTTCACAACAAGGTGAGTGCGCAAGCATGTGTTCCCGGATCCTGTGAAAACAAGAAATTTCATTCTTCTAAACTGTAACCAGGACATCTAGTAAACATCACCATCCGTTGTCCTTAATGCACAAGAGCAAACTGAACTTATTACCTTTTCTATTAGCAAACACCTTATGGGATAGATGGTTATTAATTACTAAAAGTCTCAATATAATTGGGGCGGGGGAGGAAGAGGCTGGTGCATAAATTATAAGATACTTGACTGCAAAGTCCTGCTAACAAGCAGTTTTAAAATAGTTCCTTTCTGCCCTTAATAAATACCGTAATTTCACAGCCACACTAATTCAGATATAATAGCAAGTGATATACTGATGTTATAAAGCTCCTAAATCAAGACTAGGTTATCGGAAGACCTGATACTGCAAGCATATATCCAGGGTAGGCCCTTTGAGACTACTACTGTTAAGCACAACTTTGGATAGTATTTGTGTAACACATGGTATTGCAATATGAGTCTCTGTCCTTCCCTATCTGAAGGCCTTATACAGCTCCCCCTCACCATAATATTGGAGTGCCTTCCATATACATTCAGTCATAGCAGTCTAGTCCCTAGTGGAGTCTCTGGATCTTCCTTACTGAAGCCAAAACTCTGCTCAGGGTAGGGTTGTGGCTAATCAGCATAAAAAGTTAAAAGACTGCTACTGCAGCAAGCTAATGGAGTGGCTCCTTTGGCTCAGATGGTACACTGTTGCCCAGAAGGCCCCACTGATAACTCTAGCAGGAGATACACAGAACTGTTATTGGCAGGATTATTCACATTGAAAAGTGATTACACCTCTACAAGCAGTCAACTTCCTCGACTGAATCCTTACTGAAATATTTTGCGATATCAGCTGTGGAACTAAGTGACTGTCTGGGAAGCTATACCAGATACCGCACTGCAACAGAGGAGATTAATCTAGGAATTGAAGTTGGAAAGATGGGTACAGGGTAGGGCTTGTCAAGTGATTAAAAAAATTAATCAAATACTGTGTATTTCAATATTTTTGGATGTTTTCTACATTTTCAAATATATTGATTTTGATTACAACACAGAATACAAAGTGTACAGTGCTCACTTTATATTTATTTTTGATTACAAGTATTTGTACTGTAAAAAAAACAAAAGTAAAAAAAACAGTATTTTTCAATTCACCTAACACAAGAACTGTAGTGCAATCTCTTATCATGAAAGTTGAACTTATAAATGTAGAATTATGTACCAAAAAACTTGCATTCAAAAATAAAACAATGTAAAATTTTAGAACCTGCAAGTCCAGTCTGTCCTACTTCTTTTTCAGCCAATTGCTCAGACAAACAAGTTTGTTTACATTTGCAGGAGATAATGCTGCCCGCTTCTTGTTTACAGTGTCACCTGAACAGGCATTCTCATGGCACTGTTGTAGTTGGCATCACAAGATATTTATGTGCCAGATACATTGAAGAGTCATATGTCCCTTCATGCTTCAACCACCATTCCAGGGGACATGGGTCCATGCTGATGACAGGTTCTGCTCAATAACAATCCAAAGCAGTGTGGACCGATCCATGTTCATTTTCACTATCTGAGTCAGATGCCACCAGCAGAAGGTTGTTTTTCTTTTTTGGTGGTTCAGGTTCTGTAGTTTCTGCATCAGAGGTTTGCTCTTTTAAGACTTCTGTTTAGCATATCTGGCATGTAAATATCTTGCAATGCCCGCTACAAAAGTGCCAAGCAAATGCCTTTTCTCACTTTCTAGTGGCATTGTAAGTAAGAAGAGGGCAGCATTATTTCCTGTAAATGTAAGCAAATTTGTTTTCTCTTACTGATTGGCTGAATAGACTTGTAGGCTCTGGAGTTCTACATTATTTTGTTTTTGAGTGCAGTTATGTAACAAAGTCTACATTTATAAACTGCATTTTCATGACAGATTGTGCTACAGTACTTGGTAGAGGTGAACTGAAAAATACTATTTATCATTTTTACAGTGCAAATATTTATAATAAAAAATATACACTTTGATTTCAGTTACAACATAGAATACAATATATATGAAAATGTAGGAAAACATCCACAATATTTTATAAATTTCAGTCATTCTGTTTAACAGTGCAATTAAAATGGCTATTAATCACGATTAATTTTTTTAGTTAATTGCGTGAGTTAACAGCGATTAATCAGTAGCCCTAGTACAAAGATATGAAATAGTGCTAGTTTCACTTTGGGAAAAGTACTGTTGCTCAGTTTTTGTGGCTTTATTCATAGTCCATTTACTTTTCCCCTGAGAAAATCTCCCCACCTGCACCATTTGGAAAGTCAGGGCGTGACCATCACTGTGTGGAGTGCAAAGTTTGCCTCAGTCCTATATTCAGTGCTTTCCATTTACTCCTCTGTTGGCCAAATTCAGTTGTCAGTAAAATCTATGTAAATCTGAATTAACTCTAGAAGTCTAATGTAATTGAGAGCAGAATTTGTCTTTATAATAATAACCCTTCTGCATTCTTAGTTCACCTTAGTTTCACATCTGAAATATTAGAGCGGTCTCCTTGAAACTAGCCAGGAACATTGAAAATGCATCACCAGTAGGTACTCATTTTCCCCCTTATTCCTGCTGACCAAGGAGTTTCTGTCCACTTAAGCATGTCTTGATTTTTTTAAAATTATTGTATACAGAGATGTGCACCAACTGTAGTTAGACCATTGAAGCAGTGAAAAGTCTTTCAATCCTGCTGGTCTCTGGGCTTCATTCTCCCTACACGTGACAGAATCCTCAGCGTCTTCCTCATTTTGTGAAGCCATGTGTTTATGCAACATGTCTGGCTAATATCAGAGGTTTTCATTTCCCTTCTATACTTTTCTGGGGAGGAGGGCATGGACTGAACTTCCCTGCTTGAAGTCTGATCAGGACAAATAGTACAGAAATGTCAAGTAAGCCACTACAGTACATGGAATTCTTGAAAATGTTATTTGGACAGGTTTAATTTAAGACCATTTAAATAGGAGCTCTTTGGAAATGAGGGAAATGTACTGGAATGTGCTAATGAAGTGCATCTGTATAGAACACATGGAACTGAACAACATCTTATTTTCATTACTACTTTTAATTACAATAGTACAATAGTGGTATGTTGGCCCTTTTACTTGCAATTATGTGTGGTTTTGAAACTGTCTTTCAGTTACAAACTAGTGCCCAGAATAGATACTACTGGAGTTGATAAGTTTTGCCTGATTGTGGGATCATAGCTTACATCTGCCTTCTGGGGTCTCAGTGGACCTGGTAAGCTATAGGGGTGCTTTAGAAGTTGGTAAAGTCAAGTAAAATTTGTGGGCATGTGGTGAAGTTCTTAGAGATGAATGTTGTATGCATATTCCTCTTTCTAAATTCCTGTCGGTCTTAATATAGATGAAAACATGAACTTCTGCACAAGACAGGCAACAGCCCAGCTGCTTTCAGCTTAATGCATCATTTTCCTGAAGTTGCATGGTCTTGAAATTGTCACTGAGATTTCTCAAGTAGGGACTGTTTTGTTGTTGTTGCTAAAGATACAAATCTTGAAATAATTAGAAAGTATGAGCTATTGTAAATTCAAAGTTTGGCTTGTGGTTTTGTGCCCAAGAGGGTATTTATTACAGGATATTTACTGTAGTTAGGATTGAAAGGGTTAGATTTTTATCAGTAATGTCAGTAAACCTTGATTTCACCACACACACACTCTAACAAATGAAGAAAAATTTCCATTAACAATAACTGAAATTTACAGATAGGCAAAGTAACAAAAATGCTGCTTGAGAACTTACAAGGGTTTGATTTAAGGATATTTATTTTTTATATTTTGACATGTATAAGATGACTGTTTCAACAGTTACAAAACATTCACTTTTAGAATCTGTCTCTACGGTCATTAAATAATTGTCTGAACTGGCCCCCTGATTTCCCACAACTGTGAACATTTATATTGATAAAAATAAAAAAGCTTTCAAACATTAATATCTGTCAGAATTATTAAAAACAAACACAAATTCTGCTAAGCCTAACTTTACAGTAAGGTTTAAAATTGTTCTCTTTATCTGTTAAACTAAACTGAAGAGAAACACTATTTTCAGAGTCTGTGTTTAATAGATGTGTTTCAAGGCCAGAGCGCAAATCAGTCTTTTGTTTCAACCACCTTTAAGTACAAATTTTATAAATGGATTTTATTAAATCATTATGAAGAAAATGTAATCATTATATGTGTATACTAGACATGACCATGTTTCTTAGTTTCACATTTTTTTGTACCTTCTCCAGTCAACCCTTTCGCTTTCAAAGAACAAAATTAAAGACAATACAAGAATAAACTAGAAAAATGGTAAATTTGATAAATAATTTTTCCTAAAAAAAAAATTATACAACAGCAATATTGTTTTTCTCTATTGTCTCTTTAGTGTTGGACCCCAGACCCATGTCCTAAAGTTATTTATTGAAGTGTGTTTCCTGCCTTAAGTGGCTGTGAATGTGGCATCATGCAATTGCATATTGTGTGTGTCAAGAAGATATGATCTGGAAATCAGTTAACAAACTTAAGCCTTTTTTTTCTAACTGCCAGTCCTGCCAACTCAGATCTTGAAGCTAGAAAGGGATCCTTCTGAGGTATGCACCACCAACAAATAAAAATTACATTTAAAAATGTCGTTTGTAATTATACACATGCATCAAATTATCCATGAGTATACAGTTACAGGATTGGAACTTTAGCAAGAAAATTTGTTGGTCATGCAAAAGGCAGAAAAGAATCCCAGTCCCCATCCTCTTAGGTGTAGTGGTTGTGAGATGCCAGGAGGAATGAAGGGCCTTGAAAATCTTAATTTAGTCAGTAAAGGTGGCAGATTATGTAAATAAGGTGAGATAATGTATAGAATTCAAGCAGGTAGATTTCAGAAATTAGACAAACTCTCAAAATAACTTGGTGTAGACTTTCACTGGAGTAAATGTTAACTACTTAAATTGTGATCATGCAGGTAAGCAGACTGTAAAAGGGTTCACTCACCACTGGCGATGGGTCTGGGGATCAGCTCTCATCTGGCCTCATCTGCTCTTTCTTCATGATTCAGCCCTCTGGCCGGCTCATTGTGTAGTTTTCCCCTTCCAGGGTATTGACGTCTTGCTGGTCCAATTGTCCAGATGTCGCCGTCACCAGTCCTGCGCCACTTCCCGGTGGCTAGTAGGGGAACATAGGCTTGCCTGCTACTCCAGTTTCCAGCCCAAGGATCCTATAATCATCAGTCAAAGTCTGCACTGCCTCTACCCTGGCTGCCGTTTCCCTGGGCTTCTTCCTAGTCTATCCCCTGCTAGCTTTCTTCTCCACTCCTCTTTTGGGTAAACCCCTGTCCTAAGCATAAGTCCCAATTCTGAACCTTAGCGTCCAAAATGTGGGTGCCTGCATGAACCCTCCAAGCTTAATTACCAGCTTGGATCTGATAGCGCTGCCACCAGACAGGCATCAGTGCCTGCTCCACTCTGGTCTCCCCAGACCTTCCCTGGGGGACCCCAAGACTCAGATGCCTAGAGTCACAAACAGGGAAATACCCACTTCCCTTCTCCCTCTTTAACCTTCCCCAGATTTTCCCGCCCTGGGTACACTAGGAGATTTCCCTGCTTCCATTACCTTGAAACACAAACCCAGAGAGATTCAGCGTCTCTCTCCCTCACCCAGAGGCTATGCAAATTCAAGCTTAGTCAATCTAACACCAAAGGGATTTCCCCCTCCCTTCGTTCCTTAGCCTTAACTTAGAGAAAACTCAAACAGTCTTAAAAGAAAGCTTTATATAAAAAGAAAGAAAAAGACATAAAAATGGTCTCTGTATCAAGATGACAATATACAGGATCAATTGCTTAAAAGAAACATGAATAAACAGCCTTATCCAAAAAGAATTACATTTAAAACATTCTTGCAAAATACACACATGTAAATACAAAAAAACAATATAAGCCTATTGTTTTTCTACCTTTGTACTCACAACTTGGAAACAGAAGATTAGAAAACCTGAAGGTAAAAAGATCCTCTGTCAGAGCTGAGAGAGCACAGACAGAACAAGAGACCCACACCCAAAACTTCCCTCCGTGAGCTTTGAAAAATCCGGTTTCCTGATTGGTCCTCTGGTCAGGTGTTTGGTTCCCTTTGTTAACCCTTTACAGGTAAAAGAAACATTAACCCTTAGCTATCTGTTTATGACAACCCTTTTCCTCATGATTAGGATCCTAGGGCTTCTGTTCCCTCCTGGGTTTCCTCCTCTTCTCCTCACTAGGCCCAGAGAGTGAATGCAGTCCCATCTGCTATTAACAAACTTCCTCTTTTTATAAACCTATCCCAGCTGGGCCTCATCTGTAATTAGTGTTTGTAAACTCCAGGGCCTCCCTGCAGGTGCAACTGTGAAGGTTAATTAGCCCTTTCTGAGCTACTGTGGTCCCTCCAGGGCTGATGAGGGGTGAACACCCCATCACGTTGAACTTAGTTAGAGGTGCCTTAACAAATCATTGTGGTGAATTCTTTTTTATTGCATCTGACTTGTATTCTATTTCAAGCTATATTCACACCGTTGTGAATAGCACCATGCTTTTCTGGAAGCGAATGTGTAGAAGGAAAGTGAGTAGTGAATACAGCAGGGATTCTGGATGCTACCGCAGTCTGCTTCCTGCTTTGCCCATTATTTGCTTTGTGACCAATGTCGTAGCTCCTAGGTGCTGCAGTAATGCAGATGTTTATTAATTAAGCTGACGGTGTGCCTTAAGAAGCAGGGCAGTTGTGGTAATTCATTATTTTTCCAGATAGCTGCCTACTTAGGGTTCAGGTTAATTCATAAATTTATATAAAACTTGAAGAGTAGGCAGGTATCTGGAAGGATAGTAAACTATCCCAGCTGTGTAAGTGGTGAGCTAAAAGTAGGCATCCCATGCTCTAGCTCTAATGCTAGTTTATATCATTATTCTAATAAAGAAAATAACTAAATTCTGAAATGTTGTCTTCATAAAATATTTTGGCTTTAAACTACACATAAAGGAAAGACAAATGCACATGAACAAATTATTTATTTTTATAGTCATATTTATTTATTTACTTTGTATTGATGTAACAGTCTGTAAAGTGAAGTCAGAAATGTAGATCCATATGGTGTATTAAGAGCTCTTTAATATATGTACCCGTGTTGTCACTGTCTCCAGTTAATTAGTGCACCTCTCAAAACCTAAATATAACTTTTAAATGCTGTATAAAGAAAAAAAAGACCAGAAAGTGTATCTAGGGGACCTGTAGGTGTGCGCTTCTAAGGCAGCTCTTAAATAAAACTTACCACTAAGGCTGTGTTATGTAGTATTGTGTAGGATATATATAAAAGAGATTCCTCTTGGTCAGGTTGAATTCTGGATGATGTGTATTGTATCACTACCGTGAAGTTTCTCCTTGTTCTGCGTAGCAGTCTTGGACTTGTGGAATTAAATATTGTATAAAGTCTTTCTAATTGTTTAAACTTTCATTGAAAGATTTAAGGTAATGAACTTAAGTTTCTTTCATTTATTTAAATGGCAACTACGAGATGTCCCTTTTCTACCCCCATGAAGAGGATGTGTGTAACACTGTAGAGAATATTGTTAACTGTAGAAACTGTTGTGCAGTATGGAGTCCACAGTTTTACAGGGTTCTTGGTGCAGGTACTGTAGTGTGAGGTTTAAAGATCTAGCTTATTAATACCATAATTGATTATTTTTCTCTTTGAGAGCCTTGTTTTTTTAATTAAAACTTGTGATACAGACATAACTTGTAGCATTAACACCTTTCAGTGAAAATGTGCAACGATCCTAGGATTGGCTTCTTGACTGCTGACCCTTTCATTGATTTTACTACACTGTAGGAGACTAGGAATTCCCTTGAGAAGTAGAACTTAAATGTGCTATCCAGTAAAATGTTCTTCGATCATGTAAAGTCCATTATTGATTTATTACAGAAAAAAATGTTAAATTATTCAAGGCCTTGTGTTCAGTATCTCAAAAAAGTACAAAATTATGCTCCCAGAGTCTAAGCTTTCGTTTAAAAAACACCACCAAAAAACTCTCATGGTTTGTGAAGGTTACTCCGTTTGCATTAAGGTTAACTGTTGCAGTTGTCTCTTAGAGTAGCTCTATGCTGCAATTTAAATATCCGTGGCTAGCTCCTTCCAGGTGACTTGGGCTCTTGGGCCTCTGACTGCGAGGTTGTTTAACTGCAGTGTAGATATTTGGGCTCAGGCTGGAGCCCAGGCTCTAGAAGCCTGCCAGGGAGGAGGGTCTCAAAGCTCAGGCTCCAGCCCAAGCCTGAACATCTACACCACAGTTAAACAACCCTGCAGAGGAGACCCGCAAGCCGAAGTCAGCTGGCATGGGTGTCTTATTGCAGTGTAGACATACAGCCAGTCTCCAAAGAACCTGAAACAATAGCTCTTCAAAAGTGTGAACTTCTTCATTTATCTACAGAAAATTAACCAGTGCCTAATAATGACTGTTTAAATGCCAACCTAAATGTTTTCACTTCTGTACATTAGTGGAAACATCAATCTAATGTGCTTATCTGTAATAGACCCAACATTTCCCTAAGTGCCAAAAGTCCCAACTGTCCTCGTCCAACTGCCAAAACCTCTAACTCTCCTTATTACTTTTGTGGTGCAGTGTAGTTATAAAAATAAATACATACAAATATAGAGGGTATGTAAATCAGTTCTACATCAGCAAAGATAAAATACATACTGTACTGCGTGTTCAATTAATTAAAAACTGGAGTTTAAACTAAATTGCTACAAAATTTCCAGCCTGTCAAATCATAGTGCTACAGAATCCATGGACTCTGCTATAGAACTTAAGGTGTTCTTGCTGTGGAGTCCACTGGGCCTTGTTAGAACTCTGTCAACAAATACTGTAGGAATCAGGTACCTGGGGTGGCCAATAGAAAGGGTCAGCGCTCTGTCTGTTATTGGGGCGGCACATCCAGGTCTTCGGCGGCAATTCGGTAAAAGTGGGTTTTTCTTTGGTTCCCCCCCCACCCCCCTTCGCCACTTGGGGTGGCAAAAAAGCTGGAGCCGGCCCTGCTTTCAATGTAAAGCTTTATTAAAATTTTGTAAAGGGAAAACTGACATCAGAACTATCAATACTGGTCTTCGTAGATTGTTGCATAAATAACTGCTCTTCAATTTCTTTGATAGCTTACTTTTATTGCTTTTTATTTCTCCCACTGCAGGAAGCAGGCTGTGGAAGCAAAACAGAGAAACATGCGTTGAAGCTATATTTAATGCGGTTGTGTTTTTGTTGCAGGTATTGGATTGGATTGAGAACCATGGAGAAGCTTTCCTTAGCAAACACACTGGGGTAGGAAAGTCCCTGCATCGGGCCAGAGCTTTGCAGAAACGCCATGAAGACTTTGAAGAAGTAGCACAGGTAGATGTTTCAAACGTGTTAAACCTACATCCTGTTAAACAATTGAACCTATATCACTGTTCAATGGTGCCTTAAATTGCCTACTTGACATTAAAGGGCTGGGCACACTGAGTGCTCTGGGAAGAAAAAAATGAATCCAGACACCATGCAAATTAAATTCTGAGTGTTTCCTTTTAACTTAACTGCTAGAATAGATTTTTATTTGAGTTTTCAATTCTGCATAAAAATATTGAAAGCAAAAAGCAATGCATCAACTGCAAAAAGTGAAAATGATGCTCTCAAGAATAACAAACAAGAACTCTCTGAAATCTTTAATATCAGACTGGGTGCAGGTAGGCACACCTCATTATTTGTAAAAAATCAAACACTCATCTGATAAACTCAATGTCAGTCAGCTATTCAACATAACCAGTTAAAACAAATGATAGTAAACATTAGTTTTTAACCATGGGTTTAAGCATTCACATCAATCTCATAAATACAACAATACCTTTGTTTGGCTGCAGAAACATCAATATGAAAATTATAACATTTTAATACACAAAGTTGGGACTTAAGGACTTGTGCTTATGTTGCTTGAGTTAAGATTGACGACCATTCTCCCTGTTAAAACATATGAGTTTAACATGTATGCTAGGTGATGAAATGGGATGTAACAATAGATACATTTCTTCTGAGCTGAATGTTTACAATTCAAGTTGTGGTACAGGTTGTGCAGGTACTGGAATTTCCATCCCGTGAAAAACTTCACATTTCTGAGATCAAATAAAATAAAAACTTTAATTCCTAATCAGCACAAAAAGTCAGATATGTGCAGTCTTTCATGGGAGGGACATCTTAAAAATTCTTGCATTTCAGAAGAACCAAAATGGGATTGTTTGAATAATTCCAGTCCCTGCACCCCAGGCTCCAACTTTCCCTGGCTGCTGAGTTTCAAGTCAGGCATGTGTGGAAGCCTGGGAAGCCGGGTAGCCAACGTGCCTGGTTTCCATGAAATCAACATTTTGGTGGAAAACAGTTTGTTCAGAATATTTTCTACCAGATCTAGCATCAAGTAAGATTATGAGTAACATTTATGAATTCAGTTTTTATTCACCCAGAGCTTTTTTAAAAGCATATGGTCTGAGAGAAATGACTGAGCCTGTTGAATGCTTTTGTATGCCTGGATATAGCTTGGATGATAAGGAAGGTGTAACTAGGAATTATTGTGCACCTTGGAAATACTGGATAGTCACAAAAAGGCTTGGAAGACATTAAAGAAATGAGTATATCTGGGTATTATCTTAAAAGAATTTGAGTTGCAATTAGTGAAATCACAGCTTGTAATGTTTGAAAAGAAAAGACTTGGAGAAATAGTTACCAGACAAGAAAGGTACTGTGATACCAGTCATCAAAAATGGGAAAAATAACAACCTGTGTGTAGCTGACACTTAGCTTCAATACACACACTACTGGTGACGCTTGCAGTGTCAGGATTATCCACTAGCCAGTTTTACTGATAAATTATACTGGAAAACATGTATGCTAAGGCAGACCATATATAGTAGGTGTGTCTAAGCTGGTTTGTTTACTAGGGGAATGTTAACGTTTAAATTGGGAGGTTGTGGAGATTTCCCATCTGGTCTTCTTTGCAAATGACTGCTGGAAGTGGCACTGAGACAAACAGAATACTGTGAAGTATTAACAGGATCAGAAGTACAGATTTAATAGACAGTATAGTGGATTGATCAAAGTGTGAGTGAGGGGTCAAATATTGTATGTTTACAAGATGTGGGTTTTGTTTGTATTAGTTTTCCTGTTTAATGCACAAGGTAGCCATTTATGGGCCTGTAATGTTGAGAGCATGTCTTAGAGCAGAGATGGGCAAACGATGGATCCGGCCCATCAGGGCTTTGTATTGTCATCCCTATGGCATCATGGGCCCCTTGCCGCTCCCAGAAGTGGCCGGTACCATGGCCCTGAGGCCCCGCTGCGTGCCGGTGCCACCCCAGAGCTGCTCAAGGTAAGTGGTGCCAGGCCGGAGCCTGCACCCTGAACCTCTCCTGCACCCTGCACCCCACACCCCAACCCCCTACCCTGAGCTCCCACTGCAGCCCGAGCCCCTTGCCATACATCGTACCCCCTCCTGCACCTCAACCCTCTGCCCTAAACCCCCAAGAATGCCCCGCACCCCCTCCTCTGCCCCAACCCCTTGCCCTCAGCCTCTTCCTGCACCCCGCACTCCCTCCCGCACCCTAACCCTCTGCCCCAGCCCTACATTCATGGCCCTGTATGCAGTTTCCCAACCCAGATGTGGCCCTCGGGCCAAAAAGTTTGCCCACCCCTATCTTAGAGCATCTCCACCATCCAGGAACTGAAACACCATGAGAAGACTAGATCTCTCATTATAATATCCTAACAAAGGGCTCAAAGATCCTGAAACAACCTTAGGGCTATACACCGGCGGTGGATTCCATACACACTCTTAATTTTTCATTTATAGCAAATGTATTTTTAGTTTCATGTTCAGAGTCATTACTTTCTGAGTGAGAGAGGCCAGGCCCTCTTTGTTTAAAACGCTGGAGAAGAAGTTCATTAGGTATTTTACACTGTGATACTTGAGCAGAAAGTTTAAAAGAACTAAATGTGACTAAGAGAGAACAGGGTGAAAATATTTGAAGGGTGTAAACGTCTGGGAGAGAGGAATTGATCTAGGCCAGTGATTCTCAGACTTTTTTTTCGCGGACCACTTGAAAATTGCTGAGGGTCTCGGGAGACCACTTAATGATCTTTCCAAATGTTGTTTGTACCGTTAGCTAACTACTGTAAAGCGCTTTGGATAAAAGCACTATATTAAAAAAAAAAAATAAGTAGTAATTAACCTTTTTTGTTCTACAGATAAAAGCACACAACTCATATTTTAATATCAGTAGTCTTACCTTTATAATATGATGGATGTGCCCTCTCTACCTTGCCGCAGCAGCCCCCGAGCTGGGGCTGGGAAGAAAGGGTGTCTCTCCCCTGCCTCGGTAGCCCCTGAGCTGGGGCTGGGAGGAGGGCCTTCTTCCCCTGGCAGCCACAGCCCTGGAGCTGGGGAAAGTCACCTCATTCTCTGGCCGCTACAGCCCTTCACTTTCCAAATTCCCCCCACCCCCTCTTTTCACCCCACTGCCTCCTCCCACCTACCCACTATTCCCCCCAAGGCCACCACCTCACCTTACATGTGCATCTTCTTCAGGGTCCAGGCACCTAATTAGTGGAGCCACGCCTGCACGGCTCCACTAATTAGGTTGCTGGCCCTTCATTCTCTCGTGTGGGCTGCCCAGGCACGCACCTTTGAGGGAACTATCCACGGACCACCTTGAATGGAGCTCTCAGACCACTGGTGGTCCATGAACCTGATCTAGGCAACAAGAGGATTTGTTTTAGGTGTAATATAATGAAACTGAACAAAGGAAAAACTTAAGCCGAATAATAAGGAAAAACTTCCTGATGCTGAGCTCTACTAGACTGAAAAATAATCTCCTCAGGGAAGGGATGGAATCTCTATTGCTTGAGACTTGAAAAACTAGACTGGACAAAGTACTTAAATATACTGTAGCAAACAATCCTTCACTGGCAAAAGGCTAGACAAGATGACCTAATAAGTCTTTTTTTCCATCTCTAACTTCTGGTTCTATGGTGACTGCCAAGACAGGCACACCCGTTGAGATTTTTCCCTTCTCTAAACCAAATATAAGCAGGCCACAAACATGCATCTCTACTTTGTGTATTCCAGATAAGACAGTTGATTTTTATACTTCAGGGCTTAACATAATAATGAATGTGATGTCTCAAATACTCATGCTGTTCACTTGTGTTCGGGCATATGGCAGTTTTTTGCTAGGAGATGCATTATATTCTGTAAGAGTGACTGCAGATGAAAGTTAAATTTGAAGTGTACTTATTCCCTACATACACTTTGAGTTATTCACGTTTTTCCTTTGATCAGAGAACCTGGCCACACTTGGGGTTATCAGAGTCAACTCTACAAAAAAAGATGAGTAGGCATCATCCCCTTGAAATCTCACCTGGCTACATTACTCAGTCATCTGGAGCCACTAGTAAATGCTGAACTATTCGCTTTCAGCTAAGGAGCTGACAAGTTCAGACAGACGATCTGTCCTTTTTTCCTCCTATGCTGTTTCTCTAGGGTAGTTCAGATTCCAGCTCCCCAGGACTACTTAAAAGAATTATAGAATAAGCTAGCCCACAACATGCAAAAAGTGTTCATAATTCCCTGTAACATCAGCAGACATCAGTCTTATCACAGTTTAAGCGTTCTGATGAAAGATTGACACTTTCATCTGCTCACTGTACAGAATAACATTAGTCTTCTACAACAAGGGCAATAGGTAGAAGAAATTGGCCTGCAATATGTTTATGTATCCCATCAATGCAAATGCAAAGGGGATTTGTCACATTAGCTATCTGTTAAAATGCTTTCTTTAACAGTTATGAATAAGGCTAATATTTTATCATAGATATTTTTAGTAAAAGTAACGGATAGGCAATGAAGAAAAATTCATGGAAGCCTGTGACCTGTCCCTCATTTTACTAAAAGTATCCATGACAAAATGGGGAGTTGTGGTGTCCCCACACTACCCATGGTGGCTGGGCAACTGCCCTGGCTTATAGCTCTGGGGGGCCCCCATTGCCTGTGGGGGCTCAGCACTGCAGGGGCTCCCACTGCCCAAGATGGCCGGAAGCTGTGAGATCCCCCTTCCCCCTGAGGCGGCCCAGAGCTGCAGGGTCCCTCTGCTGCCCAAAGCAGCCCAGAGCTGCAGGGTTACCCTGCCACCTGCAGGGGCCCCCCAGCTCCCAGTCACTATGGGTGGCGGGGTGACCCTGCAACTCATAGCCACCCTGGGCTGAAATCATGGAGGTCTCTGGAAGTCATAGAATAAGCTAGCACACAACATGCAACCGTGATAAAATCGTACCCTTAGGTATGAATATATCTACAAAATATGGAGATTGTAACACACATGGAAAAATGTTTCAGTATTACACACACAAAGCCACAAGTGAGTAGTAACAGTTACTATCAAATTGACCAATTTTACCTTCAAAGAAGCAGTGCTAGAGGCTACCCTTTCTTCCCTGCTAGCTAAAATTTCTCATGATCTGTGTTGTACACGTAAGAACATTTACCCCACACGTATAGGATTTTGATTTCAGTTACCTTTAACAGCCCACTTGTAGGGCAAAAGATTTTCAGCTTAAAAAACTTTGAATGTTGACAACTGTTTTGTGTTTATTCACTTATGTATTTGTGGATTGGATTCTGACTCAGCTATTCCTTTTTTTGCAGCTGTGGCTGAGAGATGTCCAATTGTGCATAATGATCTCTGCCCAAGATACATGTATGGTGTACAGGGCAAAAGTCTGTTAGCCATGTGTTTCTGCTACAAAGCCAAGTTAACTTTTTATCTATATGGAGGTTGCAGCTTAACTGAGCTATGCATCTGCTTCCTTGGTTTAGGGACCAAGTCTGTAGAAATCCCTTCCTGACTATGCCCTCCTGAGCCTGTTTGTAGAATAAGTCAAGGCTGAAATAAGGCCTTTATATTTCAACCAGCTCATATGAAACCATTGTAGCATCCTCCTTTTACCAGTTACCTCGTAGCCCTTGTCCGTTTCCTTATATTGGTGGTGGCTGTGACTCTGTGCTATTTTATTTAAATCACATTTAATTTTCGTATGAAGTCTAGATACATTATATTTTGCACTATATAAATACGTAACCGCTGTTCATTTTCTTGAGGGATGGCTCATGAAGGTGACAGCTACTGCAGTCTCTCTGAAAAGTAGGGCTACCAAGCAATTACAAAAAGTAATCATGATTAATCGCACTGTTAATAATAGAGTACCATTTATTTAAATATTTTGGATGTTTTTTACATTTTCAAATATATCCATTTCAGTTACAACACAGAATACAAAGTGTACAGTGCTCACTTTGTTTATTTTTGATTACAAGTATTTGCACTGTAAAAAACAAAAGAAATAGTATTTTTCAATTCACCTAATACAAGTACTGTAGTGAAATCTCTTTACAATGAAAGTTGAACTTACAAATGTAGAATTATGTACAAAAAAACTGCATTCAAAAATAAAACAATGTAAAATTTTAGAGCTTACGAGTCCACGCAGTCCTATTTCTTGTTTAGCCAGTCACTCAGACTAACAAGTTTGTTTACGTTTGCAGAAGATAATGCTGCATGCTTCTTGGTTAGTGTCACCTCAAAGTGAGAACAGGTATTAGCCTGGCATTCTGGCGTTGCAAGAGATTTACATGCCAGATGCGCTAAAGAATCATATGTCCCTTCATGCTTCAATCACCATTCCAGAGGACGTGCGTCCACGCTAATGAGGGGTTCTGCACTATAACAATCCAAAGCAGTGCAGACCGATGCATGTTCATTTTCATTATCTGAGTCAGATGCCACCAGCAAAAGGTTGATTTTCTTTTTTGGTGGTTCAGGTTCTATAGTTTCCACATCAGAGTGTTGCTCTTTCAAGACGTCTGAAAGTATGCTCCACACCTCGTCCCTCTCAGATTTTGGAAGGCACTTCAGATTCTTAAACCTCACATCGAGTGCTGTAGCTATCTTTAAAAATCTCACATTGGTACCTTCTTTACGTTTTGTCAAATTTGCATGAAAGTGTTCTTAAAATGAACAACATGCTGGGTCATCATCTGAGCCTGCTGTAACATGAAATATATGGACAAATGCAGGTAAAACAGAGCAGGGAACATAGAATTCTCCCCAAGGAGTTCAGTAAAAAAATTAATGAATATATTCTTTCTGTAATGAGTGTCATCAATAAGGCTGCAAGTCTATCATGGAAGTCATTGATTCCGTGACTTTCCATGACTTCTGCAGCGACTGGTGCTGACTCAGGTGCTGCCTGAGCCAGGAAGCCCCTGGGCCAGGAGCAGCAGTTTAGTGTGTGGGAAGGGCTAGAGGCAGAGGGTTGGGGAATATGTGTGTGTGGGGGGGGAGGCGTTTACCTCAGGGTGGGGGGCTTCTCAGCTCCCACTGGCATGGCTCTGCAGCTCCTAGGTGGAGGAGGGACCAGGGAGCTCTGCGTGCTGCCTGCGCCCGCAGCTCCCATTGGTTGCGGTTCCCATCCAATGGGAGCTGTGCAACAGGGGCTTGTGGTGGGAGCAGCGGGTGGAGCCCCAAGCCCCTCTGCCACCTAGAAGCTGCAGGGACACATAGAGGGAGTCCCTGCTAGTACTCCGGCACCAGCGGTGCCCATGGACTGTGTTGCCACATGCCCTGCCCCCCCGAGCACCCACGGCCCCCCGCCCAAGTTTTAGTTAGGGGTATACAGTATAAGTCATGGACAGGTCACGGGCCATGAATTTTTGTTTACTGCCCGTGACCTGTACAAGACTTTTACTAAAACTACCCATGACTAAAACAAAGCCTTAGTCATCAACATGGAAGCATGTCCTCAGGAATGGTGTCCAAAGCATGAGGGGGCATACGAATGTTTAGTATACGTATGGCACATAAATACCTTCCAATGCCAGCTACAAAGGTGCCATGTAAATGCCTGTTCTCACTTTCTGGTGACATTGTAAATAAGAAGAGGGAAGCAGTAGTTTCTGTAAATATAAACAAACTTGTTTGTCTTAGTGATCGGCTGAGCAAGAAGTAGGAGTGAGTGGAGTTGTAGGCTCTGAAGTTTTACATTGGTTTGTTTTTAAATGCAGTTATGTAACCAAAAATATCGACATTTGTAAGTTTCACTTTTACGACAAAGAGATTGCAGTACAGTATTGTATGAGGTGAATTGAAAAATACTATTTTGTTTTTCATTTTTACAGTGCAAATATTTGTAATAAAAAATAACACATGATGTCATGTTGATTTCAGTTACAACACAGAATACAATATATATGAAAATGTAGAAAAATATCCAAAATATTTAATAAATTCCAATTGGTATTCTATTGTTTAACAGTGCAATTAAAACTGTGATTAATCATGATGCATTTTTTAATCGCAGTGAATTTTTTTGAGTTAATCACGTGAGTTAACTGTGATTAAGCGACAGCCCTACTGAAAAGTCATGTTAATTTAATACAGATAGTTAAAGCTGATCTACACCATGAATGCCTCTCTGTCTAGTTAGGAAATGGGCATAAACCGCTTCTAGTGCCATGCTGCTACTCTTATCCTCCCAGCCTGCTCGAATAGCCTTAACTGACTGCTAGATAGAAAATCACCTTGCATACTTTAGATCAGTTTTATTAAATCCCTAAAGAGATGCCTTCTCTTTGAACTCTTTTCATTTATCTATCTGTCTTGGGGAGTTCTCCAGCAGAACCCACCATGTTTAGGATCTTAGCTCCTGCACATTGGCATAACTATGTAAGAAAAAACATTTCCACTGGATGTTATTACTAATTGAAGGAAGGTTTACAAAATGAGTTGAGGATTGGCCCTCTTTTTTGCATGCTGTCTAAGGATATAGCATTTGAGTTATTTTTGAAAATGACATCCAAATTACATTAAATCCTTAATTCATCTAGATCATCTTTCAGTTTGCAGAAAGATAAATCTGAAATGCTCAGGCTACATTATGACGAGGATGCTCTCAGAATTCTTAAATAGTATTTCATAAGAATAAATTGTCAGATTTATTATAAAATGGGACACGATCTCTTCAGTCACACAGATGGCTGTGGGTGAGGCCCTTGGTTCCCTAGGTTGTTGCCAGTGTAGCCTTTCAGGTTAAAACTGTGAGCACTGAGCTTCTTTTCTTGCTCATCTGTGAGAGCTTTGGCTGTAGCACTGGGCACATGTAAGTACTGACCAGGAAGTGTTCTGCTCTAACATCTTTTGAGTTGGTGGGTAGTGCACTCCACTACGGTGCGGGTGCAGGTGTCCTCAGGTACAACTTTTTAGAGACTCAGAACCTCCCTTTAGGGTTGGAGAGCGGGAGATGACGCCCATTGTCTGGTGTGTGCACAGTTTAATTCAAAAAGACTAGAGACTAATGTTGTTGCATAAATAATTAAAGAATTTATTATACTGAACAAGTCAAAAAATGGAATAGTTGAAAGCAGTATTTAGTCAGACAAGGTTTTTCATTCCCAAGATGTACAAAAGTTTGTGCTGCTGGCAGATAATACATCGGAGTATTTTGGAATGGCTTTGAATCATGTTTACAGTTAATTTCAAAATGTTAATGTTGATTTTAAAAATTGAGTTAAAACCTGAGCTTAAAGGAACAAGATCAGATGGAACATTAGGTTTGTTAGGGGAAGTGAGAGGGAGGCTATAGGAATGAGTTTTTACAGAAACATGCAAACATTACCCGAGTTTTTTTTATTCTAGTTTGTGTGATGTTGTTTTAAAAAAAAAAAAAATTTTACATCACAAGCACTTTCCAACTGAGCCACTCAAAGCAATTTTGCACACACTAATAAATAAAACCTTTTACTATTTCTACCTCCCTAGCTGAAGTATGTAAGAGACTGTCTGTTCTACATACAGAGCCATAAAGATGAACACATGATTTGTGTAGGAGTTGCCCGGTAACTCAGTGGCAAAGCAAGCAAGGAGAACTCTGATTGCCTAGTTCCTTGTCATGTTTTAGGTCAGGTCTACAATAGAAACTTTGACTGGTATGGTAATATCTGTTAGGGGTATGATTTATTTTCTTTTCCTTTCCATACCAGCTAAAGCCCTAGTGTGGCCACAGTTATACTTGCAAAGCAAGAAGGCTTTTGCCAATACAGTTTTTATGTGAGGACTCAATTAAGCTATACTGGCAAAAGCACTCTTCTGCTCATATAAGCTTCGTCTTTATTAGGAAGGTTTGCTGGCAATGCTATGCCAGCAACCCTTTTCTTGTGTAGACTAGGCCTCTGTTGTCTTCCTCTTTAGTGGCTAAAAGTTCCCCATTAGTGTTTGCAATGTAAACGCTGTGGGACTGTGCTGGTGCGTGAAACTTGCATTTAACTGGAAGTGTAACACACTGAACAGAGAGCCCAGGATGAAAGGTAAATGTAAGCCAGATTTCTGCATTTCAGTTTTAATAAATAAGGAAACATACTTGTTTAAAAATGTCTCCTTTCAGTTCACAGAGGCTCTCTTGGAGGGGAGATTGTTTTCATGTCAGATATTTGGGTCTTTTGGTTCTTGAGGTTTTGATTTTTGTTGTTTAAGTTTTGTGCACTGACTCCTCTCCCTTTTGCAGCTGCTGAACTCTCACTCTTCCTTTCCAAAAGCATCATCAGTAAGCACTCCACTCCTGGGAAACGATCCCTTATGTAGCTTCCAAAATTTGCCTGACTTGGCTGTGCCACACAAACACCAGACTGTTTCACAACTTGTGTCCAGTTACCCCCTGAACCCTCCCACTGTCCTTTCATCCTGCCCCGCCCCCCAGTTACCTGCCTCCCTATGCGCCATTTCAACACCTCACAACTGCCAAATTTATCAGCTTTTGCAAGGAAACCTGAGGATTTTTTTTCTTATCTGTTGACTCTTCACACCTCATTGCTGACAGTTGTATGGTATTTTTTTGAAATGCCCCACTTGAAAACATGGATTAAAACCTTCTCTTTCTGGTCATTGCTCTTGGATAAGTGCTGGGAAAAGCTTTCTAACCTGAGAGTATTTGTTACTGGTGTGTCAGATGGTGTTTAACAATGTTAATTTACAACGTATCAGGGTTTAAAACTGTTCTTCAATCTGGCAGTGGATTTATATTACTAGTCCTGGAAGGAATGGACCAAGTCCTGCATCTTGGACTAGGGTATTTTCAATGCTAGTAGAAATTCTGCTTCACTCGTGATGTGTTTTCATTGCATGGGTAAAACACCACAAAAAACAATGAAGAGAATAAACAACAAATGGTGAATATTCACCATGTTTTATTTGAATGAACTGGATATTGTTCCACTCTTCCTAACAGGAGAAAAACACACATTTCAACTACAAAAGTGAAGTGATGTGAAAGGATGATACTAGTTAAAACGGGACTTCAAAGACCTATAACTCTTTAAGAATTTCCATCCACTACCCCCAAAAGGAACAGTAGCTAGAGGTCCTTTTGTTTTTTATGAAACTGAAGCAAAGTGCAGCAGACATTTATAGATCCTCCCTTTACTCTGGTAATTGTCTATATGCAAAAAATCATAAAAGCATTTTGTTGCCTGGTGTATGTAAGGTGACAGTTTGTCTGCAGATGTTCCTTTTTCTGCAGTGTATTAAAGGACAATGTCAGAGGATTAGACTGTTACCCATCTACTGTAAAGAGTATGAGGTTATTGACGTGAGATTCCAGCAACCTAATGCTTTACTGCTCCATTTTTTCCAGTTTGTTTCTTGCAATGGGCAAGGTATTGTGTCTTTAGATACAGGCCAGCATTACCTTCTGTTCACTTATCTCTGTAAAACCATCATTTTATTTTTCTGCAGAACACATATACCAATGCAGATAAATTGCTAGAAGCCGCCGAGCAGCTGGCTCAGACGGGGGAGTGTGACCCAGAAGAGATTTATCAAGCTGCACATCAGTTGGAAGACAGAATACAGGATTTTGTTAGGCGTGTGGAGCAACGCAAGATCCTGCTGGACATGTCTGTGTCTTTTCACACTCACGTTAAAGAGGTAAGCTGACCACAAACCATAGAAATACCTGGCAAACTTGAAAAGGATGCAAGCCGAGTAATCTTTTCATTGGTATAACATACAGCTCTTACTAATGAGATACGATGAACCCCAACTGTACAGTGAGCATTTAATTCAAAACTGAGCTCAGCTTCTCTTATTCTTCTGACATCACAGTGTTAGCTGTCTCTGTACATTGACAATCCCTGACAACTGTTTATCTGTGAATGCGATGTGATGATTATTTGTATTATGGGAGCTCATATGTAGACATAGTAAGAGACAGTCACTGCCTTGGAGAGAGCTTAAAATCTATATTTACAAGACAGTGGCTCAAGGGATGGGGGAGAGCCAAGGCACAGAAGTCCAGTGACTTTCCCCAGAGCTGGGAATAGAACCAGGCCTCCTGTCCCCCATGTAAGAGCCCTCTCCACTAGACTTTTGTTTCTCTTTGCCGTATACAAGTAGAAATCTTTGTGGAATATTTTTTCAGGTTGAAAGTAGATCAAGGGGAGTGAAGGCACCTCAGATTGCTAGGCATTAACTAAATGGAGTGAGGGGTAATCATTTTAAACCATTTTGCATTGGGCTCCTGAAGTTACTCCTCAAGTAGATTATCAGTGTTTATATTTTTTCCTTCTCCTCCTCTCTCCCCATCCCTGATTCACCATGCTAATAAAGCTTATTAATTATTCTGTTACATTATATCACATAGGGCTGATTGGTCCTGGGCTTGTGAGATTTTGAGCAAATTTTAATTTAGGAAGAACAGTAACGTCTTGTGGAGAAGGAAAGGACGTTATCCAAAATATACTGCATTCTGCAAACTGTCTTATAGGATAGATTTCAGTATGTGAACATCTGTTTCATATATTTTATTAAACAGGAAAAGCAAATGATCTGTGAAAATGTTCATTATTAGATTGCTTTACAATTCTAGACATAAATGTGTTATTCAGCCAGTGGTTTCTGTATTCAGTCTTGCTCATGTTCTCCTCACTTCTCCCCTTTGCAGACCCACACTTGCTGCGTTAATGCAACATGAAGAGAGTCCTTAAAAATTAACTCTCACCTATTATACTTTACGGTATATTTTGGTGTCTCAGTATAGATCTGCTTTCTCTTTTCTCTTGTGTTCCTCTGATATCATCTGGTGCTGCTATGTGTCATAAATGCAGCAGAGATTCTTTTTTCTGTCATCTTCCCAATTCCCATTTTCAATACTAGTCCTCCAAGGTTACATTTTTTCACCTCTTCTAGTTCTTTGTCACTGACTTGAATCTTTGTCTCTTCCTGCTGTCTTCCAATTGCCATAATTTTTGTGTTCTCTGTACTTATCGTCCGTTTGAATTTTCTGCTCTGGTGACCTACCTTGTCAGTTACTGTCTTGGGAAACCCAGGACAATGCTGTGAGGTCAATATCATCTGCGAATCTAAGTTTATTCGCTGTTCTCCCACTTAACTTGGCTCCTCCCATTTAATCTCTCAGTGCTACAGCCACGAATACTTCTAGTACCAAGTGAAACAAATCCGGTGATACCGCACATCCTTTGTTGCATTCATGTGGTCATCCTGAACCATTCCATCAACTTCTTGTCTATTCTCTGCACATTCATCAACTTGCCGTTGATACTTTCTACCAGCTCAATCAATTTCTTGGGAATACCAGACATACTCAAAACTTGCCATAGCCCTTTCTGCCAAGTGGTATCAAAAGCCCATGTGAAGTCTACACAGATCTTGTAGCAGGTTCCGTTGTGTTGTGTGTTTTTCTCTGATGTCGGTCTCAGTGCAACCTGTTCCTCTGCCAGGGCAGCATCCTCATACCTCTCGTTCTCCTCTGCAACATCTTGGGGAACGTGTTTCACAGCACACTCAATAAACGGATTGCTCTATAGTTCTTGCACTCACTCTTATTTCATTTTTTTTATAGATATGTACTTGTTATTGCTTTTCCCCATTCGCTAGTCACTTGCTTTTGCTTGTAAATCTGCAGCAGTGTTGTGACTTTGTTGTCACTTCATGTTACCTTTTTCAGACTTTCTGTTGAGAGCTTTACTTTTTTTAAGAATTCGAAAAACTTCTACGAAATCTAAAATAAGTGATGATAACGTGGGTAAGGCAAGAACTAAGATTGGAGAGAGATGACTGTGAGGGTTTGGACATGTGTCAAGAATGGACCTGGAAAGGATACCGTACACAGTGATACGTACTGAAGCGCAAGGCTGTAGAAATAAAGGAAGACTGAGGATGGGTTAGATCGGGGTCTCAAACTCAAATGACCACGAGGATTAATTACTGCATTGAACCAAGGGCCGCATCACTGACACCCCCCCACCCTCGCTGCCTCTGGCACTGTCCCCATTCCACCCCTTCCATTAGGCCCCACTCCTGCCCCACCTCTTTCCACTCCTTCCCCGAAGTCCCCACCCCAGCGCTGCCCCCAGGGGGTGCAGATAGTGTGCTGGGTCCAGCAGGGGGCTCAGGGCAGAGCGTTGGTGGGTGGGATGCAAGAGGGCGAGGGGTGCGGCAGGTGGCTCAGGGCACGGAGTGTGGGATGCAGTGGGGGTCAGGGCAGGAAGTTGGGGTGCAGGAGGGGTGTGAGATGTGGCAGGGGGCTCAGGGCAGGGAGTTGGGGTGCAGGAGGGATGTGGGATGTGGCAGCGGGCTCAGGGCAGGGGGTTGGGGTGCAGGATTGGTGCGGGGTGTGGCAGGGGGCTCAGGGCAGGGAGTTGGGGTGCAGGAGGAGTTCAGGGTGCAAGCTCCAGCTCGGCGCCGCTTACCTAGAGCAGCTCCGGGATGGCAGTGGCACGCACCAGAGTCAGGGCTGGCTAGCTGCCTGCCTGCGCTGGCCCCCGGCCCTGCGCTGCTCCATTCCAGGAAGCAGCTGGAACCGCGTCCCTGTAGCCTCTGGGGGAGGGGGACGGACTCAGGGTTCCGTGTGTCTGCTATTCTTGCTGCTCCTCCAGGTACCTCCCACGAAGCTCCCATTGGCCGCAGTTCCCTGTTCGCGACCAATGGGAGCTGCAGGGGGCGGTGCCTGAAAGGAGGCAATGCAGGAGCCGTCTGCCTCCTTCCCTCTCCCCTCCTGGCCCGAAGGGGCGTGCTGCCAGTAGCTTCAAACAGCGACACGGGATTTGCAACACCACAGGGGGCAATCCTGCAGGTAGGCAGAGGGACAGGGGGGCAAGGAGCTTGGCAGGCCACATGCAAGAGCCCCGCGGGCTGCATGCGTGTTTGAGACCCCTGGGTTAGATAGAAATGGTGAAGAATGACTTGGAACAAAGAAGTTTAAAGGTTAGTGAAGCTGGTACAAGCAAGAAAGTGGTAAAAAGGCTTCATTCGGCCCCATTGTCACTGCTGAGCTGACAGATGGGAATCGAAGACTAATCCAGGAGAGAAATGGCAGCTTGAGCCGGATGCCATAATATGATGTTACTCTTATGGTTGTTCTTCATAATTCTTCTTTGATTGCTTGTTCACGTCCATACCGCATTAGGTGTGTGTGCACCGCATACATGTCAGAAACTTTTTCCCTTAGTGCCTTCCGTTGGATCGGCAGGGGAGCCCCCTAGAGTGGCGCCTCTATGCTGGTGCACGCATACCCCTGCTGACCCGACCCCCCTCCCCCGCCCTTCTGTTCCTTCTTAGCATCCCTGGTGGCACTGGAACAACTCGCTTGTGAGTTGAAGCAGTTACCAGTAGTTAACAGGTATCTGTAGTTAATAGTTATCAGTAGTTAGCACTTCTTAATAGTAGATAGTTAAGCTTCCTTTGTTTTAGGTGTCTGGAAGTTGTTTCCAGCACCAGCCCTGGGCTGCGGGGCATGCAGCAGTCCCAAGGGTTTAAGGCTTGTGTCAGGTGCTGCAAGCCTATGCTGATCAGTGATCCCCACAACTCGTGTCTCCGCTGTTTGGGGGAATCACACCAGATTGAGCGCTGCAAGATCTGTAAGGCTTTTAAGCCAAGAACCAAGAAAGAGACTTTTGGCTCAAGCAATTACTCATGGAGGCTGCACTGCAGCCTGCGGCCTTGGACCATTCGGCTTTGGCGCCAGAGTCCTTGATGCAGAGTGCCCCGGCATCAGTCCGTGATCCAGCGCCGGTGGGGCACTGTAAGCATACCGCAACAAGAGAGGCCCCGGCACCATTCGACCTCTCCGGCCTGGTCAAAGGGACAGCCTAAAGACAATAGAGGGTGCTCCTCACATAAGAAGGTGGCGTCTTCCAAGGGACTGAGCACTCAGAGGGACAGTGCGGCCCCAGGACATATACTGGCACCAGTGGCTCCAGCGCCGCAGGGCCTGTCGAGCCCTGGGCTAAGTGAGTTGAATGCAGAAGAAGGGCTGGAGGACATCCCAGAACAGCCTTCCACACCAGACACCTTTGAGGTGGCAAAAGACCTCACCGAGCTGTTGGCGGCAAGCCTCCGCCCTAGCAAGGAAAAGCCTCTGGCAACATAACCAAGGGTGCTGTCCACAGGCAAACCGTCAATGGTGCGCCACTCGAGGTCACCAACCCAGCACCGCTGCCGGTCCCGGTTGAGCTCAGCCTCTGTAGACTCCCAGTTACCTTTGACTCAGCGGGACTCAAGGGCACTGGAACCGAGCCAGCATACCGCACCAGCTCTGCCGGCACATCGCTCCCTGGCACCATCACTAAGCCAGCACCAAGGGAACATAAGGCTGCAATCCCCAGTCCCTTGCAGTGATACCAGTCCTGAGAATATTGATACCGATCCTGCTCCTGGTTGGTGAGGAGCCGCTCTCCAGCCTCCCGACAGCACCATGCCACGGCACCGCCTTGGCCTTCGAGGTCGGCATCCTCGGAATCCGAAGTCAACTCGGGCTGCTCCAGCTACGCCCGTAGGGCACCGGGTAGCAGGGAGCCCCAGACCGTATGGCATCCCCAATGGGGCCCGCCAAGACAATAGCCCTTTTGGACACCGTGGGCCTATCAGTAGCAGCAGGGGACCTCCTCCAGAGCTTCGAGGTCCGGCTATTCGGTTCATTGGTCCCGGTCCCCACGCAGGCACCCCACCCCGCCCAAGGAGGCCACAGTGTCCAGGCCACCAGATGCCTCTCTGAAGCAATGGAGAGCAAAAGCAGCACTGAGCCCGGTGCCATCCCGGGGACAATTAACCCAACAGGAGCTGGATGTGCCCCTGGTCTATGAGGAGGGGCAAGAAGGGCAGGTGGAGGAAGCTCAGCAGGCCCTCACTACCTCATCATCCCCAGATGAAGCTGTGGTGGGCACGGCGGTGTTGAGGCCTCCCCCGACTGACCACAAAGCACATCAGGAGCTGCTCCGTAGGGTTGTCCAGAATTGGACCTGGAAGCAATGGAGCAGCAGGATCCTGTGGTGGACATCCCAAGCCCTGAAGACCCCTTCAGAATTGCGCTCCTGCTCATAAAGACAATTCAGTATAACTACAAAATGGTCTGGCAAACCCCAGCCTCCAGTGCACCAACGGCAACGGGAGTGGAGAGGAAGGACTTCGCCCCTACCAAGGGATACCACTTCCTATTTTGTCATTCAGCCCCTTGTTCTATGGTCGTCTCAGCCGTGAATGAAGGGGAGCGTCATGGCCAACAAGCCCTGGTCCCCAAGGCCAAGGAGGCTAAACATTTGGGCTTCTTCAGAAGGAAGGTCATCTCCTCTGGAGGACTCCCATTAAGGATTGCAAACCAGCAGGGGATCCTAAACAGGCACAATTTTAATTCCTGGGCAGCAGTTTCCAAATTTAAAGACTCCTTTCCCCAGGGCTCTCAACCTGAGTTCACGGCCCTCGTGAAAGAGGGAAAGGCAGATGCCAAGACCTCTTTACAGGCCTCTCTGGACTCGGCAGATGCAGCAGCCTGAACAGTCGCCTCAAGTGTGGTGATGAGGCACTCGGTGTGGCTTCAGGCCTTCCGCCAGAGGTCCAGAACACCATCCAGGACCTTCCTTTCAAAGGGTCTGGCCTTTTTTCCGACCAGATGGATGCCAGGCTGCATAGCCTTAAAGACTCCCGGGCAACCCTCAACTCATTAGGAATGCACACCTTGGTGACTCAGAGGAAGCCATTCATGCCCCAACCATCGCAGCAATAGCAGTACCAACCTCGCCCTAGGCAGGAGCCTTATCGCAGAAGGGGAAGAGACAACAGTCGCAGGCAGACTAACACGCGTAATCAAGGCCAGAGCCAGGGCAATCCCCAGCCTGGCAACAAGCAGGGGTTTTGAAGCTGCACTCGAGGACAGCATACCGACCCAGCTCCCGGATACTTCCCCTTGTTTCTTGGACTGCTTGTCCCACTTCTACCAGGTGTGGTCCCGTATAATGTTGGACCGTTGGGTGTTACGCACGACACAAGTGGGTTACATGCTGCAGTTCTCCTTCCCTCCTACCCACCTCCTTTCCCCATCCATTTTCAGGGACCCTTCGCACGAGGAACTCCTTATGCAGGACATACAGTTGCTCCTAGAGGCGGGGACGGTGGGGGAAGTCTCTTGGAAACTAAGGGAGGAAGGGGTTTTACTCTCATTATTTTCTCATCTCAAAAGCAAAGGAGGGACTTCGGCCCATTTTAGACCTTCGCAGTCTCAACAAGTTCTTAGTTAAGGCCTGCTTCCGCATGGTATCCCTGGGCACTATTATCCCATCCCTGGATCTGGGGGATTGATACGCTGCCCTCGACATGAAAGATGCATACTTTCACATCACTATTCACCCCGCTCACTGGCGGTTCCTGCGGTTCACAGGGCGGCGTGCACTCACGTAGTCAAATATGCTCAACTAAACTTCAGGACTTTACAAGCGTGGCTTGCCCAGTTATATCCCCCAGGCAGAGATCCCTAGACCTTGTTATGACAGTTCCTGCCCAGTTGTTGGACTCCCTGCTCTGGTGACTCAGTCAGCTGGTAGTCTGCGAGGGTATCCCCTTCGCCACACCGCAGCCTGCTCTGACGCTGGTGACAGATGCATCAGACCTCACTGGGGAACTCACTTAGGGGACCTAAAGACACAGGGCTTGCGGTACAAGACTGAGATGTCACTCCACATCAGTATGAAGGAGCTCAGGGCGGTTTGTCTAGCCTGCCAAACCTTTCATGCTACGCTGAAAGGTCACAGGGTGACAGTTCTGACAGACAACACCACCGCCATGTTTTATATAAACAAGCAGGGTGGAGTCCACTCCTCTCCCCATTGCCGAGAGGCCCTTCTCCTGTGGGACTTTTGTATATCCTTCTCCATCTATCTCATAACGTCATATCTCGCAGGAGAATGAAACAAGCTAGCGGATAGCCTCAGCAGGTCGTACCGCATGCGCGAGTGGTCGATGAGATTGGACATCTTGTGATCAGTCTTCCAGAAGTGAGGGTTTCCCCAAATGGACCTCTTTGCCACCAAGAGCAACAGCCAATGTCCGCAGTTTTACTCATTCCAGAACCACAGTCCGGGCTCAGTTGCAGATACATTCACGATCCCTTGGAGCGGGAGCATGAGGTATGCCTTTCCTCTGCTCCCGCTCATCCACAGAGTTCTCCTCAAAGTTTGCAGGGACAAGGCGATGATAATTTTGATCACCCCAGCTTGGCCTTGTCAGCACTGGTTTACAACACTGCTAGAGCTGTCAGTGGCCGTCCTGATTGCCCTGTCCCTGCACCGGGATCTCATCATGCAGGATCGCGGGTGCCTGCTCCATCCAGATCTGCAGTCTCTGCATCTCATGGTGTGGAAACTCTCTGGATAAATGCTCTGGAGAGCCAGTGCTCTCTTCTGGTACGGCAGATCCTCCTTGGCAGTAGGAAACGGTCTGCTAGGGTGGCCAACCTAGCTAAGTGGAAAAGATTTTCCTGCTGGTTTGAGCCTAAGCAGATACAGCCACTCCAGGCCACTATTCCAGTCTTCTTAGAATACCTCCTGCACCTCAAGCATCAGGGTCTCTCTCCTTCCTTGATCAGAGTGCATGTAGCTGCCATTTCAGTGTTCCACCCGGGGGAATCCAGATGCTCTGTTTTTTCTAACCCCATGCTGGTACGGTTCCTCAAAAGGCTGGAGAGAGTGTTTCCCTACTCATGCCCACTGGTCGCTCCTTGGAACCTTAATTTGGTCCTTTTCAAGCTCATGGGGCCCCCGTTCAAGCCCCTGGCCTGTTGCTCTCTTCTTCACCTCTCCTGGAAGGCGGCATTCCTGCTGGCCATTACGTCAGCAAGGAGGGTGTCCGAATTGAGGGCCCTAACCTCAGAGTCTCCTTATACAGTTTTTTATAAGGACAAAGTGCAACTTTGGGCACACCCAAAATTCCTCCCTAAAATAGTTTCACAATTTCAAATGGGACAGGACATTTGTTTGCCATTGTTCTTTCCTAAACCACACATGGACCCGAGTCACTGTAGCCTGCACACTCTGGATGTTCGAAGGGCCCGGGCTTTCTATTTGGAACGAACTAAACCTTTCTGCAAGTCAACGCAGTTGTTTGTCGCCATAACTGATAGAATGAAAGGGCTTCCATTCTCGGCGCAAAGTATATTATTGTGGATTGCGGACTGCATCCACGCTTGCTATGAGCTCGCCAAGGTTCCAGCTCCGGCGATCACAGCTCACTCAACTAGGGCACAAGCGTCCTAAACAGTTTTCCTGGCACACGTCCCGATCCAGGAGATCTGTAAAGCAGCCACCTGGTCATCGGTGCACACATTCAAGCCCAGTATGCAGTCAACTAGCAGGCCAGAGATGACTCGGCAGTTGTCAGGGCTGTTCTCCAATCAGTTGCTCCATGATCCCTATCCTCCTCCTATGGTAAGCTTGTGAGTTACCTAATGTGGAATGGATGTGAACAAGCACTCGAAGAAGAAAAAATGGTTACCTACCTTTCGTAATTGTTTTTCTTTGAGATGTGGTGTTCACATCCGTTACACTTCCCACCCTCCTTTCCCTCTGTTGGAGTCTCTGGCACGAAGGAATTGAAGCAGGGTCGGGTTGGCAGAGGTATATATGCACCAGCATAGAGGCACCACTCTAGGGGGCTCCCCTGCTGACCCGATGGGAGCAGCTAAGGGAAAAAGTTTCCGACATCCGTGAACGTGGCATGCACTCACCTAATGTGGAATGGACGTGAACAACACATCTCGAAGAACAACAGTTAAGAAAGATAGGTAACCGTTTTTTCTGCGGTATCTGTTTGCACCAAAAAGAGAGACTGAAGTGCTGTAAAGTATTTAGGTGGACTCAGTGGAGGCAATAGTGAACAATGTGGAATGTAGAGGAAGAAAGTGGGGAAGAGGGGATTTACAAAAGACAGACTTGCCTGTGATTCACAACTCAGGAATTCTGACAAATCAACCCAGATGTGTTGGAATGTTGCCTCTGTGCCTCTAGATGCTATTTAACTTCTTGCTACACAACTTCTGTCTTTTCAGGCATTTACATCTTTCCCCTCTGGATAAGTTTTGCTGTTGTACCTCTGCAGTGTAACAGTCATTTCTGTGGAATCTGGTTTTTTTACCTATTCCCTAAAGGCTTGGTTATGTAGCTGTTAATTTTTGTTAAAGTTAAATGTCATGTTATAGGGTATGTCTGCACTACAGAGCCTATATCAACATAGTTATGCCAGCATGGCCCCCTAGTGTAGGCATGGCCTACGCTGACAGGAATGTTTTGTCAGTATGGGAACACCACCTCTCCGAACAATGCTAGCTGTGTCAAGAGGACACCTCTTCCATCAACAAAGCTGTGTCTATCCAGGGGTTTTGTTGGCATAGCTATGTCAGTCGGGCTGGGGGTTTTCATATTCCTGACTGGCATAGCTATGCTGAGGTAACTCACAAGTATGGACCAAGCCCTAATCTAGTCAACTTTTAAACATATGCAAGCAGGAGAAGTGGAAATGAGTATTCAGTATATCCAGACATGATTAGCTCTTCATTTGCAACATATACAATTTAAACTACTGGGGCAAGTTTAAGGCAAACGTCTCCTATTTGAGTGTCTGGTATTTTCAGGATAAAATTAGGATGCATAAGAAAAGTATGAGAGAAATGATTCCTTTGTTGGCTTATGTTTTTGTTCTGGGTTCCTTCTCAGAGGAGCACTGCTTTCTCAATTCAGTGGCATGTTGCTTGTTCTCAAATCAGGGTGTGGAATGCAGAGATGACTCCACAAAACAGATGGAAGATAAAAATGTGCTAAGCCAAAAAATCCTTCTTGCTACATTGGCATGAGCATTGTACATTTATTAGAAATCGGGATTATAATTATGCACGGTATTTTAAGTGTAATTTTCTGGTGTGCATTTCAGTTGAATAAAAAGCTTATTTTATATGCTTTTTTCCACAGTCCCCATTTTCTTTGCCCTTTCCATATTTTGATTTGCATTCAATTGCTCCTCTCACTGATTTGGGAGATTTAGAAAAATGTTGCCCCTGTATTTTTAGGCCACCGCTTTCTTATAAATGGGTCTCACCTCTGGGGTAAGTGGCTCAAGTTCTGGTGCTCAGGGTTTGCAGTTAGCATTTGCTAAAAATTACAGCACAGCAGCATGTGAGATATTACACACTAGGTATGTTTTTCTACTAGGTATGAGAACCACCATATCTTTGTCTTTGCAAAGTAAGCACATAAGAACTACCAAGTTTGAAGACTGAATTGGAAAGTAACAGTCTGTATCTCAGTGGGATGGTTTGTCCAGTGCACGTGCCAAAGTACTGCAAACTAAAATTCAGATACGGAAGAGAAATTACTAAACATATGTTCATAGTCTTATGTTAATACTAGTACAACCTATTACTGGTCTGAATGGTTTTTTCGGGGAAATAGATCTTGTGGCTGGACAGCATGAATAATAAAAAACTTGTTTACAAGAGTAGTGGTTTAGTTTGAGGTCTGTATGCAGAAATCAGTGGCAAGCTCCACTAGTGATTTCCCAAGGTGTGGTTTAGCACTAGGGTGTGAGTAAAACAACTTTTGGGGTTGGGATACAAATATCCGTTTGAAAGATGAGTGCTGTATGCATAGATGTCTATGCACTCATCATTCTTCCATATGCTGCTATGCAAATACATAATTAAATGGATCCCTCGTCATCCATGATAGGAGGACAATGGTGTAATGGCCATACCAAGTGTTTGTAGCAGTGCCAAAGTGCAGCAAACAAATCGTCTCAATAACTGGAGTAAAGTGTAGAAATACAGATCAGAGGTGAACACAGATTGTAGAGGACGGTGAGTTTTAAAACACTTATTTTTGGCATTTTACACGTAACACTTGTGAATATCCTGTCAAGTTAATTCTTAAAAAGGGAAAGCCTTTGCGCTGTATTTGGTATGTGCTTTTTAGAACAGCTTAGTCAATTCCTTTCTCTCCCTCCCTTCACTTCAATACAGATTTATCACCTTTTCCATTGCAAACTGATGTGCATTCAGGCCAAAATTCGGGAATGCGGGGAGGGAGGGAATACCGTGAGCTAAACGCAATGCAGAAAACCCCTGCTGTCCCAAACTTTGAAATGTAGGACTATAATTGGGGGGGGGAGGGGGGAATTATGGTGGAAGAAGTGAGAAGAACACTTAAGGCTTGTCTGAACAGTGTGGTAGTCCGCACTAGAGGGGTGTAAATTCTAGTGTGCACTAATGTGTTATGCACTAACTGGTGCTTGTGGACCCACTAAAAACTCCCTAGTGCATGTTAATGTAGTTCTGTTGAAACGTGTTTTCAAAAAATTTACACAAAATATTGAAATAATAAAGTTGCTTAAATATGGTCAAATAGTATGTTCCCCTGTTTTTAATATTCATCTCTGTGCACTTTTTGATTTTAAAATCCTATTTCTAAAAGGGGCTTAGATATTTAGAATCTTAAGTCTCACAGAGAGGCCATGGGACTTAAGATCCTGAAATGCTTAACTTACTTTGGCATAGGCTCCTAAGTTACCTATGTCCTTTTAAAAAATTACAAATTGAAAGGACACTTATCGGATACTAGCTCTGAAAGAAGAAGCCTTTACAAATACAGAAGATCTATGGGAATGTTTCTATAACCCTTTAAAATTCCTGTGGAAATAGCTCTTTAAACAAACACTCTACAATGTTTGTTACACAGATATTATAGTGCTGTGCGGACGGCCAAGACCATGCAAGGTAAACTGACAGTTTTTTAAATGGGTATTGTATTAGCGTTTGTGGCATTCAGGCCAGGCCAGGGAGTCATCGGTTATTTTTTTTTTAAAAAAAGCTGTTTAATTTCTAAGGTAAAACTATGCAAATTGTAATGAAATTACAAGGAGATGGAAAGAAATTCCAAATAGTTCTGAAAAATTGCTTGAATATCATAGCATAGGTTAATGACCTGTCATTTTTCTCCCCTTTCACAAAATAACTTAAGAGCGGTTCTTCTGTGGTGTCTTACATAATTGCAGCCTTTCAGTGGCTGTACAGTGTCAGCAATAGCTGAGAGGTTAGGTCAATCATGGAAATATTTAGATTGCCAGGATATTGCAGTGAATAACCTTGTTTAAAAATACTAATAACCATCTTCAAATACTAATCATATGCTCTGAAGATTTTAGGAAAGAAATTGCACAGGAGATGTGCTTGTTTTAGCAGATGTTTCTGAGACCTTATTATATTTATGTATGGAGAAATTTTAAGTTGGTGTAACGTTCATCTGCCAAAGATCCAGGAGCTGCAGCGTTGTGTGTGAGCTCCAAGGCTGATAAGGTGTTATAGCAGAGAAGTGCAGTTGAAGAGGATTGTATTGAGATTGTACTCTTATCTACTTGTACAGTAATTCCTAGAGAAAGCTATTGAATTAAAATAATTCATGCAGGCAGGCAGTGCAGAGCCAGCTCAGCATTAGTAAGCCTCAACTCACCCTGCCAGGACCTCTTTAGCCCAGTAACCAAGTCCTCTGAAACATGGTTCTCTGTGGATTAGGAACAGAGAATTGGGATGCTTCACAGGCACAGGCTAGCTCTTGGCTGGTTTAGGACACAAATTCAGAGGGGTCATCAGCTGACCAGTGGGCTGGGTAACAGACGCCCATAGGGGAGCATGGCCAACACTTCTGAAAATCAGACTCCTTAGTTACCTAGCGTGGAAAAAATTGTCTCGAGGATTAAGAATATTGGAATCAGCTATCACAGTCACGTGTATTCCAGGGGAAAAATATTTTACAAATAGGACTATTAGGTTAGGCCAGGGCTTGGCAGCCTTTGGCACGCGACCAATTAAGGAAAGCCCCTGGCAGACCGGGCCGGTTTGTTTACTTGCAGTGTCTACAGGTTCAGCTGATCATAGCTCCCACTGGCCACAGTTTGTTGTTCCAGGCCAATGGGGGCTGTGGGATGCAGCGGCCAGCACATCCCTCAGCCCGCACCGCTTCCTGCAACCCCCATTGCTGTGGAGCGGCGGACCACGACCAGTGGGAGCCGCAATCGGCTGAACCAGCAGATGCGGCAAGTAAACGAACTGGCCCGGCTACCAGTGGATTTCCCTGACAGGCCGCGTGCCAAAGGTTGCCAATCCCTGGGTTAGGCTGTTTATTTTGGGAATAGAACCTGGGCAAATTTTTCAAAAGTGCCTAAGTCCTATTCTCAGAAGTGACAGGATCCTAACTCCCTTTTCACTTTGAATGAGACTTGGACTCCTAAGTGAAAATGGAAAGAATCATCCCGTGTAACTACTGTATTGTGTTCTGTTGGACTTGATAAAGTTTGCTTATGTCTGAAGACTTTGTAAGCATTATTGGTTGAATTGCTTGGGTTCAAGGAGCCCACTACACATTCGGTCCATTTGGTTTGGTTTACCAAAGTTTGAACTTTGTTCTTTAAATTAATAGTCAGTGTTGTCTATAAATGACTATAGTCATAAGGAACAGATAATGAGCCAGCCTGTGCTGTTTTGTATCTTATTCCTATTGTAAATGATAGGGTTGCACATGTGTCGGAGGAATATGAGTTTGACCCAGTCTCAGTAACTGTGCAGCTATGTGAAAACTGAGTTGTTGGCGTTACTTTACAATATACCTAAGGTAATACATAGATAATGAAATTAAAACACTATTGTTGGAGTATTGTAGTTTTTAAATTATAATTGTAGTAAAGCTGTGTGTTTGGTTTTTTTAAAAATCCAAAATTGTAATTTTTCATTATTTTTCATACAAGTATTTTGTCAAATTAATTTTTCATTGGATATTAGTGAAACTTTTTTGTCTGACAACAACATTATAGGCAAGGGTCTTAGAATATATGCTTAAATGTAAAATCAAAACCTTAATTTTGCATAAGGTATTGCAGCATTACTAGCATATTGTAAATAACCTCAACTATACGTACAATATAATGGGGGCTAATTTAGCTACAACAAATCAGGAAAAAGATCTTGGCGTCATCGTGGATAGTTCTCTGAAGATGTCCAGGCAGTGTGCAGAGGTGGTCAAAAAAGCAAACAGGATGTTAGGAATCATTAAAAAGGGGATAGATAATAAGACAGGGAATATATTATTGCCCTTATATAAATCGATGGTATGCCCACATCTTGAATCCTGCTTTCAGATGTGGTTGCCTCATCTCAAAAAAGATATACTGGCACTAGAAAAGGTTCAGAGAAGGGGAACTAAAATGATTAGGGGGTTGGAGAGGGTCCCATATGAGGAGAGATTAAAGAGGCTAGGACTCTTCAGCTTGGAAAAGAGGAGAGTAAGGGGGGATATGATAGAGGTATTATAAAATTATGAGTGATGTTGAGGAAAGTAATAAGGGAAAGTTATTTACTTGTCCCATAGTGAAGAGAAACTAGGGGTCACCAAATGAAAATTAATAGGCCAGCAGGTTATCAAACAAATAAGGAAGTTCTTCTTCACCACAGCGCACAGTCAACTTGTGAATCCTTACTCTGAAGAGGTTGTGAAGGGCTAGGACTATACAGCTGGTTTAAAAGAGAACTGGAATTAAATTCATGGAGAGTTAAGTCCATTAATGGCTATTAGCCAGGATGAGTGTAAGGATGGTGTCCCTAGACTCGGGTCTGTCAGAGGGTGAGATGGATGGCAGGAGAGAGATCACTTGATCATTACCTGTTAGGTTCACTCCCTCTGGGGCACCTGGCATTGGCCACTGTCGGTAGACAGGATACTGGGCTAGATGGACCTTTGGTCTGACGCATTACGGCCATTCTTATGTTCTTATGTCTTGAAATTAAGCAAAATTTGCTTCCTAATGTCATCAGTTTTCAACAGCATTATAGTTCAGAGTCATATTCAGGGTTTTAGAGAAAATCACAGGTAATGTTCATACTGTATATGAAAGCAACTGTTCAAAGATAATTGGAGTAAGATCTTAATTCTTTCTTGAGGGAACTCAAATAGGAATTATTTTTCCCTTTGGAAATAGTAAATAAAATCAAATTATTAAAAAAAAAAAATAACTCACCAGATTTCATGAACATATGAAGTTCAGACACAAAAATTTGAGAGGTCATGATAAACAACAGAGAGAATGATCTGGGTAAACAAGATACTTGCAAGTTGTTTTATGCATCACACTAAGTGTCTCATGTACTAACAAGAAAAAGTACTCACAGGAGTATTCACACCAGAAGTGAGTTCTCAGCCTCTTTGAACAGTATTTTGGTCATTTGTACAATAGATGTCTGGTAGCTGCAAATGTTAGTGGATAATATGTGAAGAGAGACTCATGTTTAAGAGCTTGGCTCATTCAGTCAGGGAACAGAATGCCATATCATCCAAGGCTATGGCTACACTGCAGCTTAAGTTGAAATAAATTATGTTGCTCAGGGCTGTGAATTAGCCCCCACTCCCTCCCGAGCGACGTAACTTTTGCAGCCTTAAGCACTGATGCAGACAGCAGTATGTCAGGCCGACATAGCTACTGCCACTCATGGGGGCTGGAGTAATTAAGCTGATGGGAGAACTCCCTTCCACAGGCTTAAAGCAGGTACGCCAGAAAGCTTACAGTGGCGCAGCTGCATCAGTGCAGCTGTGCTACTGTAAGCCCTCCAGTATAGCCATAGCCTAAGTAATCAATAATACTATGCAATAGTAAATACTCAGTGATTTGTTATTTACAAGTTAAAGTGTGTTGTGAAAATTAATTGCAAAAAGACGTATAAACATGTTTGCTGAAAAAGTACAAGATGGAAAGGTGGAAGTTTATAGGATAAATTAGTTGTAATGAATAATTCAGCCAGTTGGCGTTGCAAGTTATATGCTCTGTCTGGATTTACTATGGTTCTGTACTTGAGTAAGTGGACAGCATAATTGCCGTAGCTAAATAGGTGACATACTGAGAGCGGATAAATATTTTCCATAGGACGCTGAGATTGTGTTCTGCACTGAGGCTAGGAAAAGTAGAAAATTCAGTTTATTTTCGATGTACTCCTTTGACTGCTATTGTTGATTTTCATGACCACTGCTCAGTGCCATGTACCTTTTATGTATGTGTCACTCAGCAGTGTAAATTTAGCTGTTGAGATACATCTCCCTTCCTTCCTTCCTTCACTCAAGCAGTGTTACCATAGCATTTTCCTCCCAGTGACTACCTCACAGAGCTGCAGATGGGGCTGACTCTGAATTCAGTGCTGGTGGCTCTGATACAATGTAGTAGGAGAATGGGAAAGAGGTAACATAGCAGCATGGATAAAACTCCACTTGTTTTTCCGGCAAGAGAACACCTTCTGTCTGTCATGGGTTCATCAATTTTTGTTTAACATTGAGAACTGAATTTTGTATAAACAGAAGCAAATCTCGTGGGCTTTCTCATCTGTTTGCTTCTCCCAAGGAGATTGATACAAGGTAGTGTCTGCCTGATACCAGTGTTCACTTCTTTTCTCTTGTAGCTATGGACATGGCTCGAGGAGTTACAGAAAGAGCTGCTCGATGATGTCTATGCAGAGTCTGTGGAGGCTGTACAAGACTTGATCAAACGCTTTGGCCAGCAGCAACAGACCACTTTACAGGTTACAGTCAATGTCATCAAGGAAGGGGAGGATCTTATACAGCAACTAAGGTAATGCTTTTTTTTTTTTTTTTTTAAGAGAAGTTGGTGTTAAATCTCTTCAACATTATGTTTTAAAGCATTGGGAACATTTCTCCTTAAGCCTCTTCCTGCATATACTTCCCCCATATAATGGATCATTACTCTCTTGATTTTTTTTGTAAGGGGAAGGGCGAGTATAATCAGCAGTACTATTAGATATATTTCATTCTGTGCAGCTCTTATCTAACCCTTTGTTTACAGGAAGTTAGGCTCACAAACATTACCTTCGCATAAAGGAGAGTTAGCCTCCATAAATTATCTCTATGTGACATGAGTCAGGGGGTATCAGGCAGAGGCACCGTGTGGCATGACAGATTTAAGAATCACTGAACTCTGAGCAGCAGCCCTCTCTAAAGAGACTGTTTGTTTTAAACTGACGCTTGAAGTTCTTTTGAATGTTAGCACGTGACGTGATTGTTTTTTTTCCCCTGTAGAGGCAATGTGAACGTGTGGTCCTGTCCATTACTGGTAGCTTAAATAAATCCTTGGGCACTTTCTGTATTCTGCAGAAGTGGGTGTTACCTCATCTGTGGTGGTGGTGGGTTTTTTTCCTCTTTTTCTTTTTTGGCTTTATGCTCAAGTAAAATCGAATCATGTAATTCAGAATACAACGAAGTATGTAGTCATCATGTCTCATTTCCTCTTCAAAATGAAAAGTTTTAATCTTGACACAAATAGAATGTAGATTGAATATCGGAGGGGGCGGATTTGTCCTAGGCCCCCACGAGAATCTCTGAGGCTCCTCCTCGCCTTCCCCCATCCACCGGCGCCTTAGCACACCGTGTCGAGGAGTGGCCCTGGGCAGAGCTAAAGCAGCATGGCTCCAGCGGGGCCTGAGCTCCTGCCGCTCAGAGCCGCGTGGTAAGGGGCCGAGGCTGCAAGCTGTGGCTGTGTGGCGGGAGCTCAGGTCCTGCTGGAGCCATGCCGCTTTAGCTCTGTCCAGGACAGCTCCTGGATGTGGTGCACTGAGGCTCTGAGAACGGGGGGAGATGGTGGTAAGCGGCATGGAAAGGGGGCAGGGGGTTGGATAAGGGGAAGGGAGTCCCAGAGACAGTCAGGGGACAGAGGTTCAGGGGGGGCAGTCAGGGAACAGGGGGTTGGATCGTGGGCATTCCGGGGGTCTGCCAGGACTCAGCGGGGGGGAGGATAGGGGTCAGGGCAGTCAGGGGACAGGGAGCAGGAGGGGTTGGAGGGGTGGGGTCCTGAGGTGATGGTTGAGAGGGTAGCTTCATTTAAAATTAGCCACTTTAGATTAACAGTGATAGAGGCAAGAGAGCCATGGGGGAGCGATCACATGAGAAGATCAATATCCATCCTATACCACCTACCTTCTTCCCAACGCTACCAAGGGAGACCCCCCCCCCCCACTCCCTTGCATTCCCCAGAGGCTCAGTCGTTCTCAAACTTTTGTACTGGTGACTCCTTTCACATAGCAAACCTATGTGCGACCCTCCCCCCTTATAAATTAAAAACACTTTTAAATATATTTAACACTGTTATAAATGCTGGAGGCAAAGCGGGGTTTGAGGCGGAGGCTGACAGCTCGCAACCCCTAGTAATAACCTCGTGACCCCCTGACAAGATACTGGGCTGGATGGACCTTTGGTCTGACCCAGTATGGCCATTCGTATGTTCTAACCTAAATGAACCCAAAGTTATGGAGACAGATATGAGTCAAGGAAGCCAGCAGAGTATCGGAAACCTGGAAGAATCTCTGACTGGATGCGCTCAGACGTTTGGTCACAAGCTGAGGTGGTTCAAAAGTTTTGGATTTTTTTTAAGCAGAATTTTTTTTATTGTTTCTTTAAACAATCAGGTTTTGACGGAAAATATTTATCCAACCCTTTTAATGAGCTTTAGTCCCTTTTAACACTAGCTGATGCTGAGAACTGGGTTTGTCCCGAGATGCAGAAGGTTTCTTAATTTTTATTTTTCCCAGGGCGGCAAGTGGGGCAATTTGCCCTGGGCCCCACTGGGGCCCCCACAAGAATATAGTATTCTATAGTATTGCAACTTTTTTTATGGAAGGGGCCCCCAAAATTGCTTTGCCTCAGGCCCCCGAATCCTCTGGGCAGCCCTGCTGAATACATGTATTAAACAAGAATATGCCTATATGTTGAATACTGAGGCAGAAAAAGAAATCAATCTAGTATCCTGATGCTTTATTCAATTACTACAGCATAATTTTAATAATTTATCGAAGGACCTTATGTGCTGAAACAAGGCCAGCTTCCTCCTAGTGGTGTTCATATAATGATTTTAGTTAGAGCTTTGTCATGTACGTTTAACAGTTGATTGTATGTAATCCAATTCCTGTTGCTTTTTTTCATAATACCCCTTTTCCTTCCTTTCCACTTTCAATAGGGATTCTGCCATTTCTAGTAACAAGACCCCTCACAACAGTTCTATCAATCACATAGAGACAGTACTGCAGCAGCTGGATGAGGCCCAGTCTCAGATGGAGGAGCTTTTTCAGGAACGCAAGATCAAGCTTGAACTCTTCCTGCAGCTACGCATATTTGAGAGAGATGCAATAGATGTGAGTCTCTGTTTTGTGCATAACATTAATTAAATTTGTTTTAGCCCTATGGGAAGATTCATACTAAAAAGGATGTATTTTGAATCAGGCATATGAAATAATGATTTCACTGGTTTAGTTGTTACCTGAATGGTCTGACGGATTTGCTTTCCTCCAAAATATGGGAGTGGCATGGCCTGAGTGTAGAACTGAAAGCTAAACACTCTTTCATTCTAATTCGAGCTCTGATAAACACACTTTGTGGCCACTGGCAAATTACTTAATCTTGCTGCTACAGTTAATCCGTGTGTAAAATGGGGCATTAAGCTATCGAATTGACTTTTTCACAGGGGTGTAGAGGATGAAATCATTGTAAAGAGCTTGAGTATGAAAAAACACTGTGTTAATGCTATTCAGTAGTAGTTATAACCGTCCTTTCTTCCTCTTCTGCACATCAGATTCTCAGTTGCAGATATATTAAACCTCAAGAGTGCTTCTGAATGGCTGTTTTTGCTGCTCTTGGAAAGCTATAGCTGCTGCAATTAAAACAAACAAAAAGCTATAAAAATATAGCTTTTTGGCTATATGTATTTTAAGTAACTTTACATATCAGATTAATCCACAGAAGAATCTAGATTCCCCATATGTTAGTAAAATGGCCTTTCAAAGATGCTGCTGGGTTAATCATGGATCCTGTAAAAAAATAAAACAACTCAAGCCGTTAACTACTGTTTGATACTATAAATGCGCACAAAAATTCTCAGAAACTTAATGCAGAATTAAGGCTGACCAGTGGTGCCTGAATGTGGAGGGTGGCTAAATTAAACCTATGAAAACAAAGAATTGAAGAGTTAAGGTTCATGCCAACCTCCACAGTGGAATCTTAACTCTGCCCTATCTATGGAGCTGGCAGTAGCCATGAGAAATGACTAGAAAAGTGCTGCAAAGGTTAACGAACTACTGAGATGTGGTAGTTTCTCAGTCTCTTCATGTCTTCAAATCAAGAATCTTATTGGAAGATACTTTAGTCAGACCAAAACTGTTTGGCCCAATGCAAGAGTAACTGGGTGAAATTCTCCGGCCTGCGTTATACTTTGTTGTTAAATATCTGTGTATCTATTATAGAAGATATGAGGGAAAACTAAGAACATGCTAATATTTGCATTGTGCTCCACACACCTGAATTCCACTATTTATCTGCATGCGTTCTACCTATAGTCATTGTGCTAGATGTTTCTGTTCTGAATGGTGGAGCGATTTGTTGGGGCAGCTTGTCAGATCTGTGATGAGTAGAGAGGTGCTTGTGTACCTCGAGGAATCAAATATGCCTCATTTCAGCACTGAGTTTGGTAGCATGTCAATAGAGGTGCACAAAGGTGTCTGTCTGACATAGGGACTGACATACCTCACTGGTCTCAAGGGCTTACTGAGGGTTACATGAAGGCAAAGTCTCAGAAGGAATCTTCAGGGCAAGAGTGAAGGGTGGTTTATGTGGAGTAGGCTCAGTGTTTGAGTATAGGCCGGGTACAGGCAGTTTCTGTTTGCTACATCTGACTTAAACCTGAGTTTTGCCTTAGCTAAGGAAAGGTGTTACACTTCATCCTAGAGTGCTAATGTGCACTGTTGCCAAAGAGTTGTGCAGTATCTATAAAGGCAGAGTATCCTCAGAGAGGAAACAGTCACAGTTGTGTTGGAAGAGTGGTGTGGACCTTAACTTTGCATTTCCTGGTTTTCACCAGGTTTAGCCACTCTCCACCTTCCGGAAAGGTACAAGGCACACCAGGCAGCCGTAACTTTCTGTTAATGACATTTTCAGCATTTAATTACCTTTGTTTAAAAAAAAAAAAAAAATTCACAGCACCTCTGTGACGGGGCGTGCCTCACCATTGCGGCGCCTCCTGCTGGCTGTCTAGGAAATGAGCACGGTCACCTCTATTCCTGAATCCACATGACTCCCAGGACCACGGCGTCCTCTTCAGTGAAACTGCCCTCCAGCTGTGCCACACATTCTATCCCCCCTTCGGGGGGAACCTGCAGTCTACTGTCCAGCCACTTCCTTCAGTGCAAACTGCAGTCCGTGGGCTAGCCCCTTCCTTCAGTGGCTCCAGCACCCTCCTTGCCCTCAGTCTGTAGATCCCTGCAGCCTGCCAGGAGCTGCCTGTAGCTCCCTGGGTCTCTGTCTCCAGCACTGCTCTGCGCAGGGTGCTTGCTGCCCTCCGCCTACAAGGCAGCCACTTCTCCTCCCTTCTCAATCTCCACGGAGTGACTCTCCTTGCTCTGTTCTGCTGCCTTTCTTATATGGGCCAGCCTAGCCCTGATTGGTTGCTCCTATAATCCCTTCTGTGATTGGCTGCCTCTCGCGCATCCTCCCTAAGGCTGCGTTTAGCCTCTTTCTTCCAGTGTGGGGCAGATGCCCCATCACAACCTCCTTTTACTATAGCCCACCTCTTCCTCTCCACTGCCTCTGGCTCCTTAGAAATGATTACTCTGGCTACAGAAGGCACTAGCTGCATGTTGATCCCTTCACTGCCCCCTTCATCATTTCTTCATCTCCCCTCTCTCCGCCTGGCCTGCACAGCCTGGTTCTCCCTTCTCCCCACAGAGAAACTGGCATCAGCATGGGAACTGCAGTTTGAGGAGAGGCTGCAGGGGCTAGCGTGGTGTTTGTGGGGAGTCTTCCGATGTCTGTTCCCCATCTATTTAAAAAACAAAGTAGCACTGACCTGCCTTACAGGGGAGTTGGGAGGGTAAATACAATAAAGATTGCAAGGTGTTCAGATACTACAGTGATAGGGGGCCACCTCAGTCCCTATGATTGGCTGAAGCCCTGCAGCATCCCCACTCCACAGTTCTGACCCCTTCCTTTCTACCCGGCACTGTTCCAACACTCCATGTGCACTGCTCTGACCCACATGTTCCTTCCCCTGTGCTCAGACTTGCCTTCCACTGCTCCAGTTACTCCAGCATTTCCTCCATCACACCCACTGCTCAAACCCTCCCACCCCCACGTACCTGTTGTTTTGAGCCCCACTCTCTCACACCAGCTCCATGCTCATCCTTGCCACTCCGTGCCCCCTGCAAAGTTGAAGGGGATGGGGCTGTGAGCTGCCTGTACCTGCTGGAGGCAGGAAGGGGCAGGAGAGTGCCTCCCCACATCTAGGTGAAGTGTAAGGGACAGGGCTCTGCACATCCGCTTACAGCGTAGGAGACATGTAGAAATGTCCCATTAACGTCATTGAGAAGTTCTCAGCAGAACGAGGGCGCTCTACGGAGATGAATACAGTCTGAATCAATAGCTCTTTGAGTTACTGCTGCATTCATCTAAGTGCCCGTTCTTCACTATTATCAGGCTCCTCCTCTCCCCCTTCCACGTTTGCTGCTCTTGTGGGCCAAGCTCAGCTCCTCAGTTTCCATGCTTTGTGCCTGCTCCAAGCATGTCTCCTCTCAGTTCCCCATCCAGAGGGTCAGGGACCTCCAGATGTTAGCTCACAAAAGCAGCAGAGATTGGTGCTCTGACCTTCTCAGACGGTCATGCTCCCCCCAGATTCCAGCTCATGCTGCAGGGCAGGGAGTGAAGCTTAGAAGTATCCAGAAGGGCAGAGCTCCCTGCATGCTCGTTCACATATGGGGGGTCAGTGAGAGGTGCTCAGAACCTTCCAGAGAGACAGGACTCCCCAAATCCCATCTCACACATGGGTGTGGGCAAGGAGACTGGCTCAGAGTCCCCAAATCCTGGCTCATTCTTGGCACCCAACTGTGTCCCTGAGAGATGGGGCTGTGAATGGGCTCATCCGAGGCTGGAGGAGCAGCGCAGAGGTGGGAAGGGAAGAGTGTGGGGCAAACAGTGTTTGAAGGCTCCCTTACCCTAACAAAGGTGGCTGTCTAGAGTGTTCTCACTTGTCAGTAGCTGTGCGAAAGCTCCGTCCTACAGGGGAAGTTTGGCAAAGGGACAGAGAACACATTCCCTCCATTACCCAACCCACCCCCTTACTGCTCCCACCCCCCCACCTCATCTCCCTGCTGCTGCCCCACAAAAGTGTATAAGAGTCTGAAAATGTTAGGATCAGCTGATGTAAGGAACAGGGGCTGTTGAAAGGAAACCCTTGACCAAACTGGCCAGTAACTTGCTCTTCTTTGATCATACTCACTTCTGTTGCTTAGGAAACAGCTGAAGATCCTGATTGTCTAGAGTCTTTCATCTTCACTTGGTTTAATTCCTTGACAGCAATTCTTAAGTAAAATCAGACTTTTCATTTAGATTTTAGAGCATGGTAAAGTAGAAATTTTGGTGTCAGGGCAAAACTCCCCAAAAGAGCCTTTGCTGGATGCAGGCAGAGAACCGGAAATATGCACAACACACACTCTCTTGAGAGCTGCCAAGGGTGGGGCTTGAACTCACAATGCATGGGAGTTGCTCAGGTTCAGTAAACATAACTTGTCACCTTGAGCCACCCAGTTGCCGTGACAACAGATGGCCTGGAAGCCCTTTTGCTATTAACAAAGTCCTGGTCTTGCTGAACGTATATGCTTGAATCTTTGTGCCAAGTTAGCACAAGCTGATTGGAAGTTCCTGACTCTAAAGTTAATAACTACTTCAATATTGCTTCCCCAGCAGGGTAGTCGGAGCTATGCACTAATTGAGAGCAGTGCTGATTGACTGAGATCTAGCTGGGAAGGATCAGAGCCATAGGTTAAGTCTTAGGTGTCTGCAAAATCATGCTGAAACACTAGTTCATGTCTTCACTGGCAACATTAAAGCGCTGCCGCAGCAGCTCTTCAGTGTGGCTTGTGTAGTTGTGGCTTGTGTAGTCGCTCTAAAAAAACCCACCTCCACAAGGGGAATAGCTATCAGTGCAGGTGCACTGTCTACACTGGCACTTTACAGTGCTGAAACTTGCAGCGCTCAGGGGTGTGTTTTCATAACCCTGAGCAAGAAAGTTGCAGCGCTGTAAAGTGCCAGTGAAGACAAGCCCATAGATGACTTTGTAAAATGCTGCAGTAATGGGGGGCTGTATCTTGGAAGTGTTTGCTCAAATGATCTCATATTTGAACCACTGATATTACCCAGCGTCCACCATGAGGCACAACAAATCAAGCCAATCAGAGGTAGCATGAGGATTTTTAAAGTGCTTAGAGTAGTCTGCTTTTAAACAGAAAGTGATGCTCAGACTTGACCTTGGCACTCAGCTCTGTTAACCATTTGTGGTGTTTACTGTTTTACTTAGCTTTGATAGTGAAAATAAACTACTTGATTTCTCAAGCAATAGCACAATTCTGCAGCATTTGAATCCATGGGTACTGTTATAGAACCATAGAAGAGTAGGGCTGGAAGAGACCTCAGGATGTTATCAAGACCAGCCTCCTACACTTAGACCGTTCCTGACAAGTGTTTGTCCGATGGGGATTCCCCAGTCTCCCTTGGAAGTTCATTCCAGATCTTATCTATCCTTATAGTTAGAAAGTTTTTCCTAATATCTAACTTGATCTCCCTTGCTGCAGATTAAGTCCAAAGCTACCTGTCCAGCCTTCATTGGACATGGAGAACAATTGATCACTATCCTCTTTTTATAACAGCCCTTAACATATTTGAAGACTATTATCAGACACGCCCCCAGTCGTCTTCTCTCAAGACTAAACATGCCCAGTTTTTTTAATCTTTCCACATACGTCAGATTTTGTAAACCTTTTATCATTGTTGTTTGTTCACTCTCGTCTGAACTGTCTCCAGTTTGCTCACGTCTTTACTAAACAGTGGTGTCCAGAATTGGACACAGTATTCTAACTGAGGCTTCACCGGTGCAGAGGAGTGCGGACAATTTACATCCCTTGTCTTATACAACAATCCAGTTAATACACCCTAAAATAATTGCCTTTTTCCCAACTGCATCACATTGTTCACTTATATTCATTTTGTGATCCACCATAACCCCCAGATCCTTGTCAGCGGTACTACCACCTACCCACGTATTCCCTAGTTTGTATTTGTGCATTTGATTTTTCCTTTCTAAGTTAAGTACTTTGCACTTATCTTCACTGAATTTCATCTTGTTGAATTCAGACCAATTCTCCCAATTTTTCAAGGTCCTTTTGAATTCTAATCCAGACCTCTGAAGTGTTAACAACTCCTCCCATCTTCGTGTCATGTGCAAATATTACAAGTATATCATCAACTCCATTATTCTTGTCATTAATGAAAATGTTTAATAGTAGCAGACACATGTCGGATCCCTGCAGTCTGCCACTAGATACACTCTCCCAGTTGGACAGAGAACCATTGATAACTACTCTTTTGAATATGGTCGTTCAGCTAGTTGTGCATCCACCTTGTAGTAATTCAATCTAGACTGCGTTTCTCCAGTTTGTTTATAAGAATGCCATCTGGGACTGTGTCAGAAGCCACACTAAAATCAGATTTTATCACATGTGCTGCTTTTTCCCTAACCACCAGGCCAGTAACCCTATCAAAGAAGGAAATTAGGTTCGTTTGCCATCACTTGTTTTTGACAAATTTATGTTGGCTATTCAACCCTGTTATTCTGGAAGTACTTACAAACTGATGGTTTAGTAATTTGTTCCAGAAACTGAACTCATCAAAGCCCTGGCTCACTGTCTGTGCTGCCATTTATAACTGTGCTAGCTCTGTGTGCAGTGTCTGCGTGCCCTCCTGAGAGTGGACATACCCTAAGGGATCCAATATGGCATACCTCAAAACATGCCCACAATACAGCTTTAAAATACTGTGTGTTTAAGTGGCTAATTTGCATGGTGTCTAGTAAGCAAAGTAACCAGAGGAAAAAAATGCATCCAAGCACATAACCCTTCTACCCAGTGCTTAAGCTGTGATCCTTTCTGATCAGCTTTTTTCCCACATGGCCAGATAAACCCAATAGGTACCAATAGTGTGTCAAGATTTCTGTGCAGCTTTCCTGTGTTCTTGTACCTTTTCAATCCTGAGTAACCCCTTGGCAGATCAGTGTCAGAGTCCCTCACCGTGTTACAACCCCCTATAATAGTGCCAATTTTTCCCATAGCCAGTTAGGCAGCAGCCCCAAGACCTGCATTCTTACTACCCAGCTTACATGAGCACCTCTTAGCTGGGCTATCTGGTTTTCAGTGTTTTCTGCCTCTCTTTCCTCACTGCTGTTGGTCCCCATCTATCTTGCTCCCCAAATCACAATGCCCTAGGAATAGGCTTGTCCTAACAAATTGGTTTGTATGATGATTCTTTTCTCATGCCATTGCCAATTTTCAGTTAAACATATGGGAGTCCAGAAAGGTTTTGTAGTAAACATAGATAATAGGCCCCAGATCATTTGGTGTTCGAGGTTTCTCTGTATGAAACAGGTTTGTTTGAGTCCTCTGGCTGTTCTGTCTTTTTCTAACCTATCACAAGAAAGTAATCCAGTCTGATCAACAGTGAGGCTTGCAGATAGTCTATTGGGATACTGTGCTAACTTTGTATAAATTGCCTTTGTTTTTTTTTAATTAACTGTTTGCAGTTTCTGATAGTTGTTTATACCTTAGGCTTGGTCTACACCCAAAACTTAAGTCGACCTAGTTAAGCGAACCTATGTAGTGTCATAGACAGTGCTTGGTCAGTGGAAGAATTCTTCTGTCGAACTAGCTGCTTCTCTTGAAGGAATGGGCTTACTACAGTGAAGGAAAAAAACCTTCTATCACTGTAGTAAGGGTCTATGCTACGGCAGCATAGCTGCAGTACTGCAGATGTGCTGTTCTAGTGCTTGTCATGTAAACATCCTCCCGATGGTATCAGGTACAAGAGTGCTGCTAATTTTCAAATCGACACATGGAAAAATACTCGCTTGGAAAGAAACAAAATGACTTTGCATTTGATTTGAAGTACTAAAAGATGGTTTGCTAAAATACTATGTAACTGACATTGGAGCTGTGTGAAGAGACATGTAGATCTAAGTAAACTAAGTTTGGGTACACTTAAAAGCAAGATTTCAGAATGTAAGATTGATTGGATAGGTTATATAATTACTGGACTTGAGCGGTATTCTTCATAAAATTCTCAATATACTACTACAAGAGTTTTTTCTTAAGCAGTTAGCTGGTAATGAAACACGCTCAAGAAAACCTACAGTTTCTGCTCACAAAGGTGTGTCGTTATTGGTTAGTTTTATTAATGCATCTGAATGGCGTAGCTGAAGGCTAAACTGGCACACTATGCTGCTATATGACTGTTGTTTTTTACCATTCTTAATATAAGCAAATAGATTTTCTACCTGAGGTGTTATGCCAAAGTTTTTCTTTTACCCATGGTACAAACACTACAATTCTGCTGCCTACAAAGTGATGTGCTTGTAAATTGATATTAAAAGTGCATGTGCGCACACACACACGCACGCTCTACTGTTGGCCTACAGAGCCAGCGCAAACCTCAAGGAGGAATTCCTTACCTCTCAAATTAGCAGAATTTTCTTGCCTGCCTACATAACAAAACTAATAACATCCAAAACTTGCTCAGACAGCCCAGTGTTTGTACAAGTCAGTAATAGTTATTAGTCTGTAGCTTAGACGTTCTGCTGAATGGCTATTATGAAGTTGTTAGCTGGGGAAAGAACAGATGGGGGAAGAAAGCATAGTTCTTCTAACTTGTTTTTGAATTCCTGATCATCTGATTCTCTAGTACAAATGGAACAAGTTGTAGTTATTAAACCCAGTAAAATCCTCTCCTTTCTCTCTATCAGATAATTTCAGACCTTGAATCGTGGAATGATGAGCTCTCTCAGCAGATGAATGACTTCGACACTGAAGATCTTACAATAGCAGAGCAGAGACTCCAGCACCATGCAGACAAAGCCCTGACGATGAATAACCTGACCTTTGATGTCATACACCAAGGACAAGATCTGCTGCAGTATGTCAATGAAGTGCAGGCCTCTGGTAAGATGGATCTGTCCCATCTTATTCCGGTTAATATATTTATTATATTATACTAACAGGGCGTCTGAAAGTGGCATCGATCCCCATTAATCACAATCAAGAGGGGAGTGGACATGTATTCTGCTTGGAAAATAATTCCATAGCATTTTAATAAACTAGATGAAGCATGCTGATCACTCATAAAATAGATCCTACTAACAATTAAAATGCTCAGGTTTAAAGTGGGAGTGGAAGGAACTCTGTAGGATGTGAAAGTAAATAGAAAGATAAATAGAATTAATTGTACAGGGAATTTATTTTGATTACGTATTGACTTTACAAGTAAAAGCAATTCATATTTTAGTTTCTTAATCCTTTTCACTTGATTTTCTTTACAATATCCTCCTGCATTTAACCCTTCACAAGATATCATTATAGACTTTAAGGATTTCTCCTAAGATAATGTTGAGCATTCACTTGCTCATTGTAAAACACCTGGAAATTCTTCGAGATTTACATATATTTTACTAAAATGAAAGTGGTTGGTATATAATAACTATAATATGGAACTCCCCTGGAAATTTCAAATTAATGGATCTCCACAGGTGTGGAGTTGCTTTGCGACAGAGATGTAGATATGGCAACTCGTGTTCAGGATCTGCTGGAATTTCTTCATGAGAAACAACAGGAGCTGGACTCAGCAGCGGAACAGCATCGGAAACACTTAGAACAGTGTGTGCAGCTGCGCCACCTGCAGGCTGAAGTCAAACAGGTATGAGCTAAATATGTTCTGTGCGTTGTGAGTAGGTGTGTGTATATGTTCCATATATAGAGGTGCATGCAAATAAGATAGCTATGTTGTAAGAAAAAAGTGTTTTAACTTCTTATTTTTGCAGGTTTTTGGGCTGAGAATTAAGCATCTAGGACACTCGACTCTCAAAGCGGATAATACCAGTTTAATTGTTGTTAACAATTACTGTTTGCTATGGGACAATGCTGTCTGAAGAGCAGTTAGCCTGTTCAGTTCATTTTTGTGTCTTCCCTGTAACAGACAGTAAAAAATCCTTTGAAATCTTCCCTGAGCTCTGCAGTGAGATTAGCTCAGGTGCCTTGCTTGCATCACTTACCAGTAAGGAGGGATAATGTGTAACAGCAGGGCACATCATATTGGCTGAGCAAAGTGAGGCCTTTCACTCAACTTGATGGCATCTCTCTCTTTCAGTAATCCGATAACTTTGGAATGCTGTGTGTAGACAAATCCAAATTTTCAGAGATGGTTTTAGGTATCGGTGGCCAGAACTCTATTGATTTTGGTGAAATTAGGAAAGCCAGAAGGGGAAAAAGGGGCATACAGAGCCCTTGCACCTGGTGAACAGAGCCAGCAGCTTCAGCCAGCTCTATTTGTCCATAGATCTAAGAACTGGTTGATGACAGCCATTAACATCTTCTAGCTCCTATTAGCACCTTCCAGCTTAATGACAGTCCCCATCTGAGTTCTACCCATTGTCCAAATAGAGTTTAAAATGTTGGTACCCTGGATGACTTACTCCCAGACAGGAAGAAAATGGGGAGACCTGGGTTAAGGAAGACTGGGGAACCTGGGAGTGGGGGGGTGGATCAGTGCACAGAGTCCCTGCAGTATGGAATAGGAGGGAGCGGGGAGCATAAAGAGCCCCTGGCATGGGGGAAGGGGTTGAGGCGGATTGTAGGGAACCCTGAAGTAGAGGGGGAGGATGGGAGGGCTCCCCACTGGGAACTTGTGAAAGGGAATGAAGGAGTGCAAGGAGCCCCTGGTATGCAAGGAGCTCAGCCTGCAGAAGCTGTGAAGTATGTGACCACCCTATTTTAATGTAACTTGAACTATCTAAATGTTTATAGTTGGCCAGTGTGCAGACTGATACACTCTAGGCTGTGCTTGTTAGAATGATTACAGAGTGGAAACTACTATTTTAATGTAAGAGGAATGAGGTGGAAGAGATTTTACAATGATTTAGCTTAGACAGCCATCTGTTGTTTATTACATGCTGTCTTGTGAGGATGTAAGGAAAGTGCCAATTGGTTATGATGTCCAGCCTCCACAATATACTCTTGATTGCAGAGATTCTCTTACCAGCTGAGACAGGATCTTTTCTTTATGAAATGCTGATGGACTAGAATGGTGGTATCAGTTGCCCTACCCCTCCCTTTCCAGTGAGATTGAAACAGTCTCATTTTAGAATATAGGATGCACACTACATTTATGGTTTAATCACATACATAATTCTTACTATAGCATACACTGTCCTGTCACCTTCGTTTGTGTATGAGAGCTGGGGGAACAGGGAATGAGAGAGGAGGAGCAGTTGAAAATTGCATTGACATGTGTTGCTGATCACATGTCCTACAGCAGTTGACAGAGGTATACTGCTGAAAAATATCAGTGTCATGCTTAAGATGTGTTTTCAGGATTTATTCTGTGCACTCTGTGAGACTCTTCTTTTTTCTGAGTGATTAGTAATCCTAGCTAAAGTGGGCATTGCAAGTTTTTTGTAAAACCAAACTACTGAAAACATTTAACATAAGCCTCTTATATAGATGTTAATTGCTGAGATTGGACCCCTCTTCTTCCTGAAGTAAGTTTGTGGGAATCTTTCAGCTGCCTCAAAAAGCAGTTGGATCTGGCCCTTTACAACTAGAGCACATTTCTAGTGTTGTAAATAAAAAACACTTGCCAAGATAGTATTGTTCATACTGCTTAGTCATAAAACAGTAATATTCCCACCCAGGAGATAGGCTGTTTACAGAGCATCTTTCTGGGTGTATATATATATATATATTTTTTGTTGGTCCCTTTAGATTTATGAATGTTCACATGAAAGTGTGCAACCTATAAAGAGTATTTAGATTGCAAGTTCTTCAAGGCAAGTCTCTCTCTTGTTGTTAGTATAGGTCATAACAGAAATCAGGGCCCTATTATGCTTGTCTCGAGGTGATACCTTAATATCAACAATTAAGAACCCATCTCTATTTGTCTAGAGTTTTATATTAACTCTAATACTGTCATTCTTGACCTGTCACGTTTTTCAGAGGTGTTTGAATTTTCAAATAAGTTCATAAACTGTGCTTAATATAAATACTTATTTAAACACACAACTGAGAGGGTGCATGTATATGTTAAACACTTAATTTGTAAGCTTATCGCTCCTTATCCATATAATCTAAAAATGCTTCTCTCAACTTGAGACTGAAGTGTCTGAATCTAAAAGCATGATCTGATACTTTGTATTTGTATGGTCTCCTTAGAATTCTACTAACACCCTTTGAAGTGTTTTGGGACTAGTAACTTTTATTTCTTCTGACTTTTATTATGTTAATACAAATACATGGGGGGGGAGTGCGGGCGAGCGCAATTTTATAGAGGTACTGCTGGTTAGCAGGTTAGCGTTTGTCCTGGAGTGTGGCANGGGGAGGGGGAGATGTTAAACCAGGAAGCAGGACCACTTGCTGTTTCTTCTGAACTGGAAAATGCTTTGTAGCTCAGTAGATCACAGCCTATGCACTATCTGAGAGTAACATGACATAGTAAATCTCCTTTTCAGACTGTTCTGTTTGTATTTTATTGCCGGAAGCCCTGAACACATGGTTTCCAGGGTTAAATTACTGTGATTTCCTGCCCAATTTACTGTTGAACTGGACATAAGCATCCATTACGGTATGGAGAGGCTGTCTCTCTCCAGGGCTAAGATTGTAACCAGCTTTTCATTTTAGTCATGATTTTGAGAGCCCCCCCCCCCGCCTCCAATGTGAAAACTGCTGCTACTGCTGACTTTTTTTCATGATTCATTTACGTATCGCAGCAGTGTGGCATGGTGCCCTGCAAAGAAAAAGGAGTCCATAGCTCAAGCTGTTTACCATCTAATGGAAACAAATAAGCTGTACCTGTGCTGGGTTTAGTTGCCACAATTGTCCCTCAACTCCACCAGTGATAGCAACAAGGGTGGGAGCATTGTGAAAATGAGGCTTTTGCGGCTACCTATATTTTGATCGGAGTTGTCCATCCCTGCTCTGAGCACAGCAAATGAACATGGTGATAAAAACATCCATGGCTGCTGGTGCCTTAATTACTGTACCTCTATCACAGGTGCAGCTTTTTATTTCCAAAAAAAAAAAAAAAGATAAAACCACAAGCTAGAACGATAACGGAAAATGAGGAGGTAGGAGAAGGGCTAAAAGAACAGAGGCTTTAATACATCACATTAAAGATTTGCTTGCTAAATTAAGATGCCTAATAGAATTGGGTAAGGCAAGAGTGGATAAAAGCGGAGAGTGGTATAGAAGAAGGGTTTTGAGATGGGACTTGGAGGGGACTCGGGATGCTTGGTGTGCAAGAAGAGAGAGTGCTTCAGATGTAGGGACTAGTAGAGCTTGACTTGAACTCCAGAGATGTGTGGTGTCTGGCTAGAAGAGAATTTTTTTGGGAAGTGAAAGGTAAACTGGATGCAACACACATCAGACATTGGCTTGAAAAATAAGGGTGGTGTGCTTTTTCCGTAAGTAATCCTATAGTTTTTGCCTCAAGAAACTCAATTTAACCTTTACAAAACTTGCTTCTTTCTCAGTGTCAGCACTCGGGTCTTAACGCTATTTTCAGAAAGTTGATTTTAAATTTTAACTGAGATTTTAAAAAAAAATTGAAAATCTGTGTTCTGATGGTGTTTGTTATATCCATTGACTTCCTGATATCTGTAATGGGGCCACCAGATCTTATAGGGTTTAACATATGTCCCAATCATAGAAGGGGGCTCCTGTAGGGAGGTCCCGACTTGGTCCTGAGCCATTCAAAAGCTCCTATGTTGACATTATACCATAGTAATACTTCACAGCTATAGACTGAAATACATTCTAGCTCGAGAAACCAAGAACAGACACCAAAGTTTACCCGATGAATTCTTAAGACTTTCTAAAAAATAACTACATTTGTTTTATGTCCATTAAAGTAGCATAAACCAGTAGCTTGTAGGCCAGTGTAGTTAGCTAGTTAGTTATCCAGGTCAAATTTATAAAATGGCAAGGAGGGGAATTGCACTTTAGCTCTGCTCCACTGCACCTTATGAGACTATCCATATGCCTTCCAGTCATAGAAGATGAGAAATATTAATGAGGGAGAGAACAAGCTAGCAGTTTCCTTGAACTGGGGAAGGGAGAAACAATCTAATATGAAATGCACCCGGAAGAGCTTTGTGGATCTAATTTATCATCCTCCTTGTTTAGAAACTGTGATATTGAGAACTGTTCATAACAGCTGAGAGGAGATGATGCCCATGTGCAGTTAAACTTTGACAGTATGACCAACACAATTTCTTTGCTGTATTATGCTCTGCATGCTAACAGTTGCCCCATGTACAGGAATAGATTCATCCTCCATGGCACTTAACTTGACAATACATCAGTACTAACTTTCTGTCTTCGAGACTTATACAATTCTCACTCCAGTCTTCCTGGTGAGTTGATTCATGACAAATGTTGGGGAATTCACCACCGTTTTAACTTCTCAAATATACATTAATTAGATTCTCTGTGGCTGCAGATATCATAAGCCCCATATACTCTTCCTATTAGGATAATACTACTTGCTAAATATACCCCACAGCTGCGAACTTGTTAAAATCAGTAAGTGAACCCTCAAAATACCTTGATTTAAAATATTCCTGGCCAAACCGGCAAAAAGTGCAACACTAAAGGTCAGTTACTGGATCTGTGAAGCTTGTTCTGAGTGCAGATACCTTACAGTAGGGTAGGTGGGTTGGTGGGAGCATGAGAACAGAGTTGTAGTTGTTTGAGGTACCGTAACTCTGCATTTCCATGTTTTTCTACATTAACCCTTTTCACTTTGAGACTATATAGAATGTTTACTTTCTTTAACTTCCTTTCTGGTTTCCTGTCCCTGACATTCTTTCAATGTATCATGACAAGTCCATCTTTAAGTGCTTAACTATAGAACTAGATATTGACAGTTAGTCATATAAATATGGTGACATTTTTGACAGCATGGGAGGAGGAAGTGACATATAATATAAACAGAACATAAGTGTCAAGAGAGGTCTTGCTGTTTGTAACTTCCTGAGTTGTCAGAGGGAGAACTAGGCTTGGCGCTGTTCCCCCTGCTGGAGGGGGAAGATCCAACTCCGAGTTACTGTGGTTATGCAACACCCTAACCAGTTACTTGACATTGTGTTTTAAACCCGCTACTGATGTGTATGGATGCTACCACATTTGTATTGCACTGGGAACCAAATGGGATTCTGTTCTTGTGAGAGCCAGACAGTGGGGTTCACACTTGATGGGAGTGCAGAACTACTCACCCATGAACATTCAAAAGTCAGAAGGGAGAGACGAGCCCAAAACATGCATTAACATTAGTCCTTTAGATTGCCTCAATATGTTTTACTTACTCCTTCATTCCCCAGTAAAAGGCTTAATGGATGACTTAAGGGTAGCTCAAGTCCGAGTTTATTGACAACCAAGAATTAAAAACAAAAAAAAAACAAAACCAGTGGTCATTATCTTAGCATTTGTATGTGCAAATAGTCATAAATGTACAGTTACTAAGCCTTATGCTCACAGTTCAAATTCTTGATCTGAAACATGACAGCTAGACAGCTAAATTAATGTGTTAGCTGTTATAAATCGGATCTGTAATTTCACCTAGTGTTATTTTCCAGGCACTGGCAAGGGCATTATATTGTGGAACAAGTCTTATTTCCTTAAGTAGTGTTAATTGCAAATAACTTACTTCTGTGTAATAATAGAAATGGAGCTTTTCTTGCTGATCAGAGGAGGACTTCTAAATTGTGCTGTCTTGTGTTCTGTTTCAGGTGCTGGGCTGGATCCGAAATGGGGAGTCTATGTTAAATGCGGGGCTTATCACGGCTAGCTCCCTGCAGGAGGCAGAACAGCTGCAAAGGGAGCATGAGCAGTTCCAGCATGCTATAGAGGTATAAAAAATGTGGTGTTCATGCCGTTCTCCAATAAGATGGGCTCTTATGATATAGTTCATGGCAAACATTATAAAGCAGGGGCAGGCAAACTTTTTGGCCTGAGGGACGCATCAGGTTTTGGAAATTGTGTGGAGGACCGGTTAGGAGAGACTGTGCCTCCCCAAACAGCCAGGTGTGGCCAGGCCCCCGCCCCATTTTTGTCCCATCCCTCCCCAGACCTCTGCCCCATCTACTCTCTGTCCCCTGACCACCCCCGGAATCCCCATCCCTGACTGCTCCCCGCAGCCCCATTCCAACCCCTCCTCTCATTCCTGACTGCCCCGCCTCCCCGGGAGCCCCCCCCCCCCTTCCTGACTGCCTCCTGGGACCCCTGCACCCATTCAACACCCCTGTTCCCCATCCTCTGACCTCTCCAACACCTATTTACACCCCCGCCCCGACCACTATCCCAAACTCCCCTGCCCTCTATCCACCCCCCTCCCCCGCCTGCTCCCTTATTGCGCTGCTTGGAGCACCGTTGGCTGTCGGCACTACAGCTGCGTTGGCTGGAACCACCCACACCACCGCGCAGCACAGAGCACCAGGTCAGGCCAGGCTCTGCAGCTGCGCTTCCCAGCCACCCAGAGCATTGCGCCAGCAGCATGGGGCACTGAGGCTGGGGGCGAGCCTCCCGGGGCAGGAGTTCAGGGGCCGGGCAGGAGGGTCCAGCAGGCCAGATGTGGCCCACGGGCCATAGTTTGCTCACCTCTTTTAAAAGCAACATGAGGAATAGATTAAGTCCATATGTGCCTTCTAGATAGATCTCTCACCACTTGGGCAACAACAAAAAGGTTAATAACGTGAATGTTTACATTTGGGGTGAATAGACGGAGGGAGGTGAGGACAGTTCCTAGGAAAGGGAGTTTTGAGAAGCAGGGATTCTGACAGTCATGATTCTGCTCTGTGTCAGTGCAGTGCTTTTAATAAGTCAAGGGCAGTGGTAGTTCACTTTATATAAATATTTAAATTGTGTATTTACAAAATGGCTGAGACAGATTTAATCAAACAAAAGACTGTTGCAAACAGTGGTTTAGAATAGGATGCTGTGGGTTTCTAGGTTTTAAGACTAAGCTAATATAATAGATGATAAATTGATTACAAATGGGGAATGTACACAAATTGCATCATTACAAATAAGATAAAAGTTTTCCTAACATGGTCTCATAACTTCAGAGTATTCTGTGTGTAAATTAGTAGCTTTTGTTAATATGTTAATGTGATCTTTACGAGGCCTTCCTAAGTGAACTTGCATTATTAGTATGTTAGTGTTAATCCTGTTGATCCTTTCAGTATACAATTGGACAAAAATGAAAGGCACATTTTAATGCACTATTTTGGCACAAATTTGAATGCACTATTTTGGGAGATAGTGTGTAAAGTTTTGTTCAGTATTTTACTTTTGCTGAACACTAAAATCATGTCTCTAGTGATTGATTAGCTTGTTTGTTTTCAGAAGAAGTCCATTTTACCGTAAATGCCTTCTGTTTTGCCGCCTTTTTGTGGAGTTTTCTGTTTCCCATCTCCGTTTACAGTTTGCAATGTGTGTCCTCACTCTAAGAAAGCTTTGGTGTTGAGTATAACTCTCCTGAGCTATGGGTATTTATCCATGTAGGGATAAATGATGATGAATTTTAATTTGAATATTTTCTGGACAATAGTGCACTTGCATATATTCAAACTTCTTATACATAGGGCTTCCAGATTACAAACAGGTGTATGTTTTCACTGGGGGACAAAATGTTCAGTATTATCATTAACAAATAATCAATTAGTTGGCTCATTTCACATCCCCCTGGATACTTGTTCTATCATTTTCACTCCACATAAGTGTGAAATGGACTGCAAGAAAGTTTGTATGAAGAGAATAATTCTGATATCCAATAATCAAACTGTGATGCTTTGAGTTTCACCCAGACCAATAAGAGGCTATGTCACTGCCTGTCCTATAACCTGTTTGCTGTGTAGCTTTGCCTCAGAGCCCTGAAACCAACAGCCAGCTCACTGCACAGTGGCCTCAGCCTGGCTCCAGCCCTTGCAGGGTGACACCAACAGCCCTTCCAGAACCAAGTTGCCCCTGCAGCATCCAGTCCTTCTCATTGAATCCTCAGAGAAGTTATCAAGTTTGTTGCCTCCAAAGAGACAACAAACAACAACCTGGTAGTTGGCTGAACACCCACACTTGAAATGCTTTTCTAATAAAACAAGAATATGTTTATTATCAAGGAACCTAGTGAAAGAAGAATTAAGTGATTACAAGTAAGAGTGAAAGAGAGAGGGGAAAGGTTACAAATAAAATGCTCTTCTTGTGACTAAAAGTTAATTCTCGCCAGTTACAATCATTGCCTGAGCAATTTCCTTACATACATCAACTTTCATAGGCTCAAAGGGTACTGTACTCGATCGTCCCCTTGGAGACGGACACACAAATGAAAAGGCTTTTTGCATCCCCTTACATATTTCCAAAACTCACTGTTTTGTCCCCAGACTCAGGATGCACCCTGGTGTTTAGGCTTGTGCTGTTCTTCCCATCTCCCTCTTGATTTGTATGTAAAAGGAGCATCTGTTGTTTGGATTCCACAATGCTCAATTTACAGTGGAGATATGTGGAAGGCTGCCTTCCTCCCTGTCTGGGAGAAAACCCATTTCTCCCTTTGTTTGGTCACAGACTTTAAAGCACAATATCAGTAAATATTCCTAATTCCTCATATATTGTTAGTACATATATTTCACAATGATAGTAATCACCAGTGTGTCACCAGCTTTCATCAGAGAGCGTTCTCAATATTATAGCACAGTAGTATTGTGTCCAATCAGTTGATTCAATTGTTTATTCTTTGAGGTTCAGTCCCCGTTCTCCCCTGGGGTATCTGGACCCAGAACATTCCATTTTGTCCACCTTTCCCCTCCATATTCAAAGAGAAAACAAACCTGGAAGCCATAATTATAATCAGTTTATGTACTGTAACTTGGCGAGCATTGTATGGCTTTCATAATCTGTTGCTTTGCAGTTGCTGCACTTGTAGACTGATAGTCACTGTCAATTGTTGCATTTATTTCAGTCTCTGTTGCATTTACTTCATATTTGTTTATCTAGAAAAAGTTATGCTGCAACTTACTGCTGACCCTTTATTTCCTTTGTCTGATATACGTGTGTAGAAAATATCATTGCAAATAAGAAAATGGAACATGGATTTAAAGCAAATGCATTTAAATGTTTTGCAATTAAATATTTTATTTCAACTTATCAGAAAACACATCAAAGTGCGCTGCAGGTACAGCAGAAAGCAGAGGCGATGCTGCAGGCTAATCATTATGATATGGATATGATAAGGGACTGCGCTGAGAAAGTTGCTTCTCATTGGCAGCAGCTGATGCTGAAGATGGAGGACCGTCTCAAACTTGTGAATGCTTCTGTCGCCTTCTATAAAACATCAGAGCAGGTATAGGAACTCTTGAAGACCTATGTCTTGCAGAATAATAAAGGGATTTGTGGTATTTTATTATAAAATTACCTTTGGCTCAAGTGGCAGAGTTAATTAGTTTAGAGCTTAAGTTTATAAAAATGATATTAGCAGAAATGTTGGTATTTTTTAAAATTTTTATTTAGAACTTCCCATGCTGTCTTGGAAACGCTGACAGTATTATATTAAGTAAGGTCTAGAAAAATGAAACTGACTGTAACCAAATTGCAGTACAGTCAGTGAGGTTTTATTTTCTATATTGAGCAGAAAGCAAAAACCACACATAATTGATAAAACAGTGTGTTTGTAAAATGCTTAATTACAAATTATTCATGTTATTAATAACATTCATATAGGATTTCCTCTAAAATGTTCCTCTGGTATTAGATTTTGTCTTTAGTGGTAAGTCAGCTACATCTTAAATCTTCATCTGCTCTTCTTGACCTTGTTTTCTTTCCCTGGTGTTTCAAATCAGAATTAGGTAATTGACTGATTTGGATTTTCAGTTTCTGGAAAGGGCCGCGCCCAGGGAAAGTCTCATATGTGCAGATGTCCTCTCATGTAAGAAAGCACTTCTGATCATAGCTTGATTAAAATCCTATCATCATAAATAAACTAGTATGTTATCACCCATATCTTACTTTTCATCTTCAAAGTGTTTCATGAGTTTTAATCCACATCACATCCTGGGCAGAAAGTGATGGCAGTTTCCCTGTTTTAGAGAGAAAGGATGGAAAACAGATAAATTAAAGACACAGTCATCATCTATGTCAGAGCTGGGATTAGATGTCTAGGGTTCTTGGTTTCAAGTCTCCTGGCTCAAACTACTTCACAGGGTTGTTCATCGGAAATACTAGAGATATTTGTCTCCTTTTGGCTGGTAGGTGTGCAGTGTGCTGGAGAGTCTGGAGCAGGAATATAAGCGGGAAGAAGACTGGTGTGGGGGAGCAGACAAACTGGGTCCCAACTCTGAAACAGACCATGTGACCCCTATGATAAGCAAGCACCTTGAACAAAAAGAAGCGTTCTTGAAGGTAAAGATGTTGTTGGTTACATGTTGGGAGGCATGCAGTTACATCCTCTGCTTCACATATTTTGAATGGACCCGTAAAACCCAAGAAAAACCCAGTGACATGTGTATGGCTTTGTGAGCTCCTGAACGGTTATTACACAGGAAATGGCATATGACTGTTTCTTGTGGTGATTAGAACATTGCCAGTTTATATAAATACCTTTCCAGTTCAACTTCAGCAGATAGCACAGAGAATCGGGCATCCCACTGTGATAGATGTGCAATTGAGACTCACTCTTTTCAGCAGCCACCGCTTCCCAGAACACTTGAAAGAGACTTCTTTAAAAGAAGCAACACCTGTTCAGTACAGTGGCTCTCAATGACTCAAAGCAGCTTCCAGCAGTGCTAGAGCTACAGCGGGGAAACCTGATTCTGTGCTCCTTCTTCTGTGGTATTTTATAATGGCTCTTAAAAACAAAATAATATTCTACACTACAGTAAAGCTCCAAAACACTATAGTGCCACCATGTCTTTGAGTATTACTGTTACAAAATCTGAACCACTGCCTTTATTTTAAAAGTAGAATTGTAACCAACCTGTAAATAAAAAATCACTTAGGAAGAGAAGAGCCAGTTTGGAAGGGGAAAGGGTAGCAGAAGGAGAGTGAGGAGAGACTATCAGGAGAGGTAGACCGGGGAGGGGTGGGGGTGAAGGCTACTGTTTTCCAGAGAAATAAGAAATTCTTAAAATATAGTACAAGAAATTCAACACAACAGCAATCTGAAGAAAAGATGAGGCAGAAGTATTGGGCAACTTGTATTCAATTTTTGCTGATAAGCAAGGTGACTTAGCAATGGTAATATGTCAGTGGCACTTTTAAAATAATTGTGATAGCCTCTACCTGTGGGACATGTGACTGCATGGAAAATACTATATGGTCAGTAAATATACAGAATGTCTATCCTGTGGTGTGGTGTTAAGAGCAGTGGCCATTGACAAGTCAGAATAAAGGATCTTTTAACACTAGCTTTTATCACTTTCATTCTCTACCCCCGTCTGGTCATAAATAAATCTGATAAGTCTGTTGGACGGTAGCACTGAACCCAGTTGCTACTGATCCACAGTTGGGACTGAGCTAAGATAGCAACTAGAAGAATCAAGAAGCAGTTTTGGAGGTCATTGGCTTATATTTAGCCTGCTTGGCTGACCCAGTCTTTTAGATTAAAGGATAAGGAAATTGGCTAAACAAGCAGCTGAAGAATGCTGGGATACATATGTTAATTATTCCTGGATGGATTAAAGATAGACTCTCAGTATAACTAATAAGCAGTAATAGTGGACTGCTATTCATACAGACTGCTTCTGAAATTTCTGGAAAGACGTAACAATACACCTCACTGAAACCTTTGAAAGCCTCTTAGTGTTCGATGCTGAGGTACAAACACCACTGAAAACATGAATTTTAGTATAACTGTAGGGGCAGTGTCAAATGGATCTCTCAGTTGCAAATGTCTGAACTTCTGGGCTGTTATGAGAATATGACCTGATAAATTACTGTCTCTGTGATTTTGTCATTGGTCATATCTGTGCTGTCTTCACCTAACCTTTTAAAGTAGTATTTTAATGTTCCGCTTCATTACAAACAAAAGACGAGGGCTATATATAGTATTTGATATATAGTCAGAAGTTCAGGTTAGGAAGGCAGCTATGCTGGGTCTTGGCAATGCAACTAGATTCTGGCTGTTTTGTTGCCCTTTGGTTTGAATGCTTTTAAGACCTTTTAAAGGGCATGTCGTCTTGCAGTACTTTTGGTTTAATTTCAGCAGAGCAATTATTTTTTCCATTTAAACTAGTGGTGGGTCTTTTACAATATCCAGGTGATTACTGAAAGTTGTGCACTTGGTTTACATAATAATGCCAAATACATAAAAACAATCCACTCTGTGTACCTTGAGCCACACTTAAAAGTATGGAGAAGATGATCGCTTTTAAGTAACTTCAGGTATAAATTGCTTGTAATGCTATTTAGCGTTCAGTGCTAGTCCTGGATTAACTGCTATTTGCTTTGAAAATAGTGATCTTTTTAACTGTTTGTTTGCTCTGTATTGAATAGGACATAGTAAGCAGAAAAAGAAGTGTGTGCGTGTATCTATGTGTCTGTTAATGCCCCATCAAACACAGCAATATCAAATGCTATCAAATCTTCTCGTAGGCTTGTACTCTGGCTCGGAGGAATGCTGATGTCTTCCTGAAATACCTGCACAGGAATAGTGTAAACATGCCAGGGATGGTGACTCACATCAAAGCTCCTGAACAACAAGTCAAAAGTAAGTGTTCTTTTAGGAATTTGGCCTTCATGTGCTGCAACAAATTTGAGAAGATGAGGGTGAGCACGTGCCAGGGAGGATACAGTATTTCAGATTTAACAAAAAATAAGTGATCGCCCTGGTGAAGGTTTAAAATAGCTGGTAACCACTCATCTTCATTTTTCAATTTTAAGAAAGGGAAAATTCTTCTTCGAGTGATTGCTCATATCCATTCCAGTTAGGTGTGTGTGCGCGCCGCGTGCACGGCCGTCGGAGAAACTTTTACCCTAGCAACACTCAGCGGGTCGGCTGGGCGCCCCCTGGAGTGGCGCCACCATGGCGCCACATAAATACCCCAGCTGACCCGGCCACCCTTCAGTTCCTTCCTACCGCCCGTGTCGGTCGTTGGAACAGTGGAGTGCAGTTTACCTGACCTCCGCGTTTTCCCTAGCTAATCGCTCGGTTTTTTTTTTGTTCTTTGTTACTTAATCGTTCTTGTTTTACATAGTTAAAGTTATAGTTGTTAGTGTATTTGTTAGTAATAGTTTTCACGGGGTCTGGGGCTCTTCCCCTACCCCACGCCCGGTACCGTAGCCATGCCTGGCTCGCCGGGCTTTAAGCAGTGTTCGGCCTGCAATAGGCCAATGCCGACAGGAGATCCCCACGACTCCTGTCTTAAGTGCCTTGGGGAATCGCACTTATCTTCTAAGTGCCCCATTTGCAAGGCATTTAAGCCGCGCACGAAGAAGGAGCGGGACGCTAGACTCCGGCAGCTCCTTATGGAAGCGGCATTAGCACCCTCGCCGGCACCGAGTACTAGCCAGCAAGTGAGTGACGCCGCCCCCTCTCGGCACGAGCACGGTCAGCACCGCGAAGGCTCCTCGGCACCGGGCGCAGCCGACGCCGAAGGAACCCCACGCCGCTCCCTCTCTCCGAGGTCGAAGTCGGCTAAGCCTCGGACGGCTCCTCTACGCCCGCACCACAGGCAGAGACTGCAACCAAGGCAGACCGCCCGGCACCGGCCCCGGTTGCGGCGCCGCCTAAACCGGCCCCGTTGACTCCAGCCCCACGAGGGCCGTCGAGTCCGGCGCCTGGAAGCTCCCCGGCACGGCCGTGGTCGAGCTAACCTTGCCTTCGATGCCGGAGACTTTTTCAGCGGCAAGAGACCTCATTGCCCTGACGGACCCGGCACTGCCCGTGCCCTCGGCACCGCCGGTCCGTGCGACTCTCTCCAGAGGCAAGCCGCTCTTTACCACAGCCGCCCTCTGTCACCGCTCCGGATGGCCGCCGCTCGAGGTCCCGCTCCCGTCGCCGCTCCACATCTCGGCGTCGCTCCCGCTCGCGGCCACAGCTCGGCTTCGCGGCACCGCTCACCTCGGCACCGCTTCGCCGTCGCGGCACCGCTCATCATCCGCGCACCATCACGGCACCGCTCACCACGACGCCGGTCCATCTCTCGCCCCCATCCCGCTATTCGCGGCACCGGTCGAGCTCCGGCACCGCTACAGGGACCGTCGTTCACGGAGCCGATCTCGCCATAAGGGCTCGAGGTCCCGGTCGACCTCCCGGCACAGAGCTGGTCGCAGGTCCGGTCGGGGAGCGGTACCGATACGATACCGTACCGGCACCGGTCCCCAAGACCCAGAGCTGCTCGATCTATTGGCACTTCGGTGCCCACGTTTGCGGCTCCTCCGTGGCTGGCCGGTCAGGAGTCGGCCTCCTCGCAGGCCGGTAGTTACTATAGCCGGGACCGAGATACTGACATGGCCGCGGGACTGTTTCAAGATGCACGTCCCCGGATGCAGGACAGCAGCAATGGCCCTTTTGGACACCCTGGGCATACCATCAAGCCCAGGGTGCTCCCTGGTCCGGCCCTACTACTCTTGCTTCGGAGCGCAGGGCGCCGGAAGCCACCGTATCCCGCCCTCCTCCGGCAGAGTCAGAGGACCATGTCATCCATCCTCCAGACTCCCGGAGCATCTCGAGCAGGAACGGCCACAGGAGCACAGTGCCATTCAGGACCCACTCGTCCCGGGATATCCTCCTCCTCTTCCCCGGATGAGGCCGTGGCAGGGTCCTCTTCTTCGGGGCGCCGCCAATAGATCTGAGAGCCCACCAGGACCTTCTTCGCCGGGTAGCTCTCAACATAAACCTCCCGGTAGAGGAAGTGCCGGAGGTGGACGACCCGGTGGTCAGCATCCTGGCCGCTGACACCCCGACGCGTGTGGCCCTGCCATTTATCAGGACCATCCAGGCTGCTACTGATACCCTGTGGCAGACTCCAGCCTCGATTCCGCCAACGGCTAAAGGGGTGGAGAGGAGGTACATGGTACCCTCCGGGGGTACGAACACTTGTACGTCCACCCTCCTCCCTCCTCTTTAGTCGTACAATCTGTCAATGACAGGGAGCGCCACGGCCAACAGGCGCCTGCTCCGAAATCCAAAGAGGCTAGACGGATGGACCTGCTAGGCCGTAAGGTGTACTCGGCAGGTGCCTTACAGCTCCGAGTGGCCAACCAGCAGGCTCTGTTGAGCCGCTACAACTTTAACACCTGGACGGAGGTTGGCCGCTTTACTGAGTTGCTGCCCCGGACTCGCGCCAGGAGTTCGCAGCTTTTGTGGAGGAAGGCAAAAAGGTTGGCAGGACCTCCCTCCAAGCTTCCCTTGACGCGGCCGATTCGGCTGCCGGACTGTAGCCTCAGGTATCACAATGAGGCGAATCTCCTGGCTCCAGGCCTCCAACCTGCCACCGGAACTGCAGTACACCCTACAAGACTTACCCTTTGAGGGCCGGGGTTTGTTCTCGGACAAAACGGACCCTCGGCTGCAAAGCCTAAAAGACAACAGGGTGATCATGAGGTCCCTCGGGATGCACACCCGTGACCCAACGTAGGCCCTTTAGGCCCAACCCCGCCGCCCGTACTTTCCGCCTCGAAACCGGCAGGACTTCAACAGAAGGCGAGGCCGGGGTGGGCGAAGGCGCCAGTCTGGCCCCCATGCGGGGCAGTCTCAAGGTCCCTCTAAGGCCCCACCCGGGCCCAAGGGCAATTTTTGAAGGTACGCCGGGGACGGTCTACCAGACTCAGTTCAGGATCCTTTTCCCCCTTTTCCAACCGCCTCTCCTACTTCCTTCCGGCGTGGTCACATCTTACTTCCGACCAGTGGGTGCTACGCACGGTGAAGCAAGGATACCACCTCCAGTTTGCTTCATCCCCGCCTTCCACCCCCCTTCCCGGTCCCTCTTCAGGGACCCTCTCACGAGCAAATCCTCTGGCACGAGGTGCAATCTCTCCTCACTGCAGGAGCCATAGAGGAAGTTCCGCTACCCGAGAGGGGAAGGATTTTACTCCCGCTATTTCCTCATCCCCAAGTCCAAGGGAGGCTCTCCGACCTATTCTCGACTTGCGGGGACTCAACAAGTGGCTACGCAAGTTGAAGTTCCGCATGGTCTCCCTGGGAACTATTATCCATCCTTGGATCCTGGAGACTGGTACGCCGCCCTCGACATGAAGGACGCGTACTTCCACATAGCGATCTTCCCCCCACGCACAGGAAGTACCTTCGGTTCACAATCAACCAACACCACTTTCAATTCGCTGTCCTCCCCTTTGGCCTGTCTACGGCCCCAAGGTCTTTACAAAATGCATGGCAGTCGTCGCCGCCCACCTTCGCAGGCAACAGATACATGTCTACCCGTATCTGGACGACTGGCTCATCAAAGGCGCCTCGCAAGCCCAAGTCCGTCATCACGTTTCCGTGATCACGGACCTCTTCGGCCGCTTGGGCCTCCTCCTCAATGCGGAAAAGTCCACTCTCATTCCAACACAGAGACTGGACTTCATAGGAGCGACCCTGGACTCCTCCCTCGCCAGAGCCTACTTACCGCAAGCCCGCTTCCTGGCGATCACTTCACTCATACGGCGCTTGCAAGCCGCTCATCTAACCTCAGCTCGCACCTGCCTCGCTCTTCTGGGACATATGGCTGCATGCACTTATGTCACCAAGTACGCCAGGCTCCGCATGCGGCCCTTTCAGACGTGGCTCCACTCGGTCTTCCGTTCCCCCGCGCAGGGACTCCATGGACGTGCTGCTCACGATCCCTCCAGGTCCCCTACGCTCCCTCGACTGGTGGTTGGACCCGTCTCTGGTTTGTGCGGGGATGCCATTTCATCCGCAGCAACCGTCACTAACCCTTACGACGGACGCGTCATCCCTCGGCTGGGGAGCCCATCTAGGTCGCTTGCAGACCCAGGGCCGTTGGTCAGCCGACGAGCTCAACCTCCATATCAAACGTCCGAGAGCTGAGAGCCGTTCGTCTAGCCTGCCAGACATTCCAACAGCACCTTCGTGGCCGTTGTGTCTCCGTCTTTACGGACAACACAACGGCCATGTACTACATCAACAAGCAGGGAGGGACCCGCTCGTCTCCCCTGTGTCTGGAGGCTATTCAACTGTGGGACTTCTGCATAGCCCTCCAGGTGGACCTGGTGGCATCCTTCCTCCCAGGAGTCCGGAACACCCTGGCGGATCGGCTGAGCAGGTCCTTCCTCTGCCACGAGTGGTCGATCCGGCCGGACATCATTTACTCCGTCTTCCAGAGGTGGGGTTTCCCCTCGTAGACCTCTTCGCCTCCACTCGAACAGGAAGTGCCAGGAGTTCTGCTCATTCCAGGGCCTCTCCCCGGATCGCTGACGGACGCGTTCCTCCTGCCTGGAACCACCGCCTGCTTTATGCCTTCCCTCCGTTTCCCTGGTGCACAGGGTCCTGCTCAAGCTCCGCAGGGACAGTGCGCATCTTATCTTGATCGCGCCTGCGTGCCCAGGCAACCCTGGTACACCACGCTCCTGGATCTGTTCGGTAGCCGCTCCAATTCCCCCCTGTGTCCCAGACCTGATCACACAGGACCACGGGAGACTTCGTCACCCAGACCTGCGATCCCTCCACCTCACGGCGTGGCTCCTGCATGGCTGAACGCTGACGAGTTGCGCTGTTCCAATTCGGTGCAGCGCATCCTCCTTAGTAGCAGGAAGCCTCCACCCGCCGGACGTATGTGGCCAAATGGACGCGCTTCACGGCCTGGTGCGCATCGCACGATGCTTCTCCCTTACAGGCGTCAATCCCGACAATCCTCGACTACCTCTGGCACCTTAAGCAGGAGGGCCTGGCGACTTCCTCCCTTAAGGTGCACCTGGCAGCGATATCCACCTTCCATCCGGGAGAGGGTGGTTACTCGGTGTTTTCTCACCCAGTAGTCTCTCGCTTCATGAAGGCCTGGAGCGTACTTATCCCCCCGCTCGTCACCCAGCCCCCTCCTGGGACCTGAACTTGGTCCTAAACAGACTTATGTTACCGCCCTTTGAGCCGCTTGCGACTTGTTCGCTTCTCTACCTATCGTGGAAGACGGTGTTCTTGGTGGCGATCACCTCAGCACGCAGGGTCTCGGAGATCAGAGCCCTCACTGTGGACCCTCCGTACACTGTCTTCCATAAAGACAAGGTACAACTGCGACCTCATCCGGCATTCCTCCCTAAGGTGGTGTCTGCCTTCCATACTAGCCAGGACATCTTTCTCCCGGTTTTCTTCCCGAAGCCTCATGCTTCTCGGCGGGAACAGCAGCTTCACACCTTGGATGTGCGCAGAGCGCTAGCTTTCTATGTGGAAAGGACCAAGCCCTTCCGGAAGTCTCCGCAGCTCTTTGTGGCCGTTGCGGAGCGGATGAAAGGTCTACCAGTCTCCTCCCAGAGGATTCCTCTTGGGTCACGGCCTGTATTCGCACGTGCTACGCGCTAGCTCATGTTCCCCTCGGACGCCTTACAGCGCATTCCACCAGGGCGCAAGCTTCCTCAGCGGCCTTCCTGGCGCACGTGCCCATCCAAGAGATTTGCCGTGCTGCGACCTGGTCATCGGTCCATACTTTCGCCTCACACTATGCGTTGGTACAACAGTCTCGAGACGACGCAGCCTTTGGAGTGGCGGTACTCCAGGCTGCCACGTCTCACTCCGACCCCTCCGCCTAGGTAAGGCTTGGGAATCACCTAACTGGAATGGATATGAGCAATCACTCGAAGAAGAAAACAAGGTTACTCACCTTTGTAGCTGTTGTTCTTCGAGATGTGTTGCTCATATCCATTCCACACCCACCTTCCTTCCCCACTGTCAGAGTAGCCGGCAAGAAGGAACTGAAGGGTGGCCGGGTCGGCTGGGGTATTTATGCAGCGCCATGGTGGTGCCACTCCAGGGGGTGCCCAGCTGACCCGCTGAGTGTTGCTAGGGTAAAAGTTTCTCCGACGGCTGTGCACGCGGCGCGCACACACACCTAACTGGAATGGATATGAGCAACACATCTCGAAGAACAACAGCTACAAAGGTGAGTAACCTTGTTGTCTTGCACCTAAATAAAGTTTGATTGTTATCAATTTGTATATTTCAAACTTAATGTCATGTTTAATTTGCAAATAGAGACTTAAATGCATTGCTGCTCTTGAGTAAACACAATAGTTTATTTTTGTATCATGCTCTTCATACAGAAGTCTTGAGAATTCCACAGCCAATAAGTCTGTATAAGCACATTTGGTAGTCTGGGCTATACCAAAATGCAATGGGAATTATGTGTTGGGAGAACACAAAACTGGGCCCCTTGACAATGGCCTACTGAATCTGTGGACTAGTTTAAAGCCACTTGATTGAGCATAGGATAATAGAGAGGCCCAGGTCGTAGGGTTAAAATGGCTCTATTAAAGGTACAAATGTATGTGTAGTTGTGGTGGTGGAGAAAAGGAGATGGATCTTGAGATGGGATTTGAAAATTGTCAGTATTCATTTAGGCAGAGCAAGACTTTAAAGTGGTACTGGTCCACTCGGGTGAGGAATGTGAGAGATGTTAGTGCCTATAGTGAAAGAGTGGATGGAGAGAGAACAAAGATCAGTGATATTACACCAACAGACTTAAGTTCAGAAAATAAATGAGGTAAGAAACATGGAGTTGAATGGGATAGAACTCAGAGAAGGTTTGGAACAATAAGGATCTTTCTTCAATAGATTTTTGAGTTATGATTGCTTGTTTGCCAATTTTGGTTCCCCCAACCACACTTCAACTATGGCTAAACATTTGGGGTAGACCGGTACAGTGTGTACAAGTATTACCGAAGGAAGGGTTGTCCCCTCATTGCACTGCAGGTTGAAGAACTTTCTGCAGTTGGTTCTTCACACAGTCTAGCTATGTTGAAATTGAAAGCTAAGCCACGTTAAATTATGTTTGTGGATATCAGCAGCCATCTGAGATGGTTTTGGCTATGGAGGAAATGAATTGTGGGTTTCAGACAAATACATGGTTTGAAATGGAAGACTGCAGAAGGTCACAAGGGATGGAGTCACACCACTGAATATGAGAAGGATAAAACATGAATTATTTTATGGAGAGGTTAAGACAATGTACAGTATGGCCCCATATTAAATATATAGCTTATATAAGGAGTTTTTCTTACAACTTCATGGTTTTTTTTCTTTTAAGTAAGAATTTGAAAAGGTGCAGTATAGCAACAAAGACTTTTAAACTACTTACATTTAATCTGATTGCTATTGGTACATTCACAGTAGGTGTGCAATCAACTCACTTACTGTAAATCAGAAAGATTTAAGTGAAGAAAGAGGAGAAATACCAATCAGTGTCCTCCAGGGTATTACTGTACCTGTACTGTACTTTTCATGGTATCCTACATCAGTGGCTTTCAGTCTTTCCAGACTACTATACCCCTTTTTGAAGTCTGATTTGTCTTTCATATCCCTAAGTTTTACCTCTCTTAAAACTACTTGCTTGCAAAATCAGAGATAAAAATACAAAAGTGTCACAGCACACTATTATTGAAAAATTGCTTACTTTCTCATTTTTACCATATAATTATAAAATAAATCAATTGGAATATAAATATTGTACTTACATTTCAGTGTATGGTATATAGAACAGTATAAAAAATGTCTGTATGAAATTTTAGTTTGTACTGACTTTGCTAGTGTTTTTAATGTAGCCTGTTGTACAACTAGGCAAATATCTAGATGAGTTGCCTACCCCCTGGAAGACCTCTGCGTACCCAGAGGGGTATGCATACACCTGGTTGAGGATCACTGTTGAACATAGTTACTGGCATGCTCAGTTCAGACATACAAGTCACAGAAGACAATAACTTAAATGTAGGAAAAACTAAATCTTCAATAACTTACATGTAGGCAATATACGCCTTTCATCTGAGTAAATTCTTCGTCATTTTCATAAAACAATGTAATGGTGCTGAAAAGATGTATTGAGGCACACTGAGGTTTTTTTTCTTTGTAGGACTCAGCAATGCAGTGGTAGCTGAACAGCTAATCATAGAATTTATAGGGAATGTAGGTGTAGAAGGTAACTGCAAAGGTAATCTAGTCATTGTGTGATTTAGAAACCTGAATGTGACATGATGGTTTTCTTTTTCAAAGTGTATTTAAGAAAAACAAAAGGAAGGAGTACGATAAAGGACTGTAATAAATCCGTAGATACATTTCTTGTCAAATGCAAGCTGTAATACGTTTCAGAGTCATTGCATTCCCTCTTGTTCACAGAAGAATCTGACAGCTTGAAATGCTGTCTGCTTTGCAAGCCTGTGCTCTGTTAACAGAGATTAAAACTTTTAGCATAAATTTAACATTGGAAAAACGGAACAAATCTTTGAGGCTTTCTACAAACCTATAATTCAAATTTTAAAAGGCTTTGTCCAACAACACACTGGATGCCTATTTCATAAAATTAAATGAAGTATTTAGAACCCACTGAATGGAGGAAGGTTAGCTGCGAATCCTCTTCCTGGAAGATGGGAATCTTGTTGAAAGGCTTACAGCTGTAGCTGACTGAAATGTTCATCCTCTCCTGTTGCCACAAATCCTTTCCCCTGTACACGGTCCCAGTAACCAGATTGTATACGAAGAGCACTGCACGGGCTGAGGTTGAGGGAGGAATTCTTCTCCAAATTTCCACAGTGACATGGAACCAGTCAAGTCTGGTACTGAAGGCTTAAAAATATGTTCATCTCTACTGCTGTGGCATGTCCCTCCCTCCCGCTCCCTCACCTTACACCAGACACCTACTTAATGAAGGAGGTGGCTGGGTGATCCTCTGTCTTTTATCCATTACTTTTGCTCCTGTCTCAGGAAGGCTTCAAGAGGTGCAGTTTGTGGTACCTGGAAAACAAATCAAAACAGTTTAGGAAACACGCTGTTATCCTAATCACCTCTGGAAGAAGAGGCATGGGAGGCCACTGTTAATAAAAGGGGTTATAATCAGGAGATGGAAATAGGCAAAGCTGCTTGTCAGCAGCTGAATTGAACACACTGCTATATAACTTCATGCCGTGTTTTACAGTATCTCTTTCTGGCACTTGGCATCCAAAGGAACTAATAGCATTAACCATTGCAAAAGCACAGCCAAATGTCCCTCACTGGCATACCATCTGTACAATGTTCCGATAGCATGGACTCCGTTCCAGTTAGCTAAGTGGATCTTACATGCTGTGTATCACAGTTGACACCAGTTACGTCATTCTCAAGATGTCCATTTTTATGTAGTGTCCAGTTGGAAATGTTGTAATATGTTGAGATTTCCCCAGAAATCTGGGAAACGTTTCACCAGGATAGACTGTCAGCATAGATGGGGAAAATGTGATCGAGGTCAACGTGACAGAAAAGGAGAATGGGAGCTCAAATGAGGGGGACAGAGGTACAATTTTGGCTGGTACTGCCCTTCTTTCCAAATTAGGAGATCATAATATTAATGGGCTGACTCGCTGTCCTGTCGGCCATGTACTGTGCATTGCCCCAAGTTAGTATTAACATTCCCTGTAAGCTGTGCACAGACATCCTGTATCTACCATGCACGTCACACAGCTGGGAGCGTGGCCAATGTAGCAATACAGACTGCTTCCCGGTACAATTTGCTGCTTTGCTGTTACTGAGCATGCTTAGTAACATCTCGTGAAGCTTCTGCCCTTTCTTTGCCCTCACAAGGAATAACAATTTGCCCTTTGCTATTAATGGAGGCTAAAAGGGTGGGGGGCAAATTGGAGGGAGGGATGGGCTGAATTTGTTCATGGCGCAAACTCTGTGTGCAGGGGGCTCAAACAGATGGAGGGAGGGAGGGGAAGGGGAGAGTCAGGGACGGGAGGTAGGAGCCAGGTTTAAGAAAGGGACATGGGCACTGCCAAACAGTGGCATGGAAGTGGGACAAGAATAGGGAAGAGCAGAGAGGATAAAAGTTACTGTCAATCGGATAAGCTCTCTGCAGGGTTTGCAGAAACAGGATGTAGGTTGCAGAGTCAAACACCCCCCCCCCCCCCCCAGGCAAGACAGCACATATCAGCACTCGCTTCTCATGGCCAGTGGAGAAAGGGTGGATGGGGAGACAGGCTCAAAGGAGAGAATGGTGGAGGGCTTCCTTCAGGGCTGAGTCTCCTGCCCATGACATAAAAGTTACCAAAACACCTGGAGTAACAATTATAGCAGCCAGTTTTCAAATATCAGTAATAGGACATTTTTTCAAATTATCAGAATCCATGCGTCTAAAAGTAAAGCCATGTCCTCGTCATCTGTTTGTACAAATTTGAAGTTCCTTATATTAAGAAGCATTGAATGATGCTAGAAATAAAATTGGATGAACATGACAAAAGTCTGTTTGTGGGTACTCTTAGGCAGAGTACCAATAAAATGCCAAATGTGCTTATTTTAATTTTATCCGTGGTCCTGAGTTTGATAACTAAATGTAAGGATCCTGAACAAAATTGTTAGCAACACCTCATAACTTAATTGTGGGTTTCATTCCTGCTAGAAGTGGAAGCAGGTCTCAAGCAGTCTAAGTCAATGTTTTACTATTGGCAGGATACTGCACAATAATACCTGTCTTTAAAACTTCCTGTAACACACACTTCCATGATACTCTAGTATAGTACTGTCAATACTATGCATTTGTGAAATCCTTACATGAACATTTATATAATCCATACTTTAAACAGTCCTGAAATATTCATGTACACAATAGACTATAATGTCTTGCAAAAGCAATTGCAGTCCACTGAGTTCTGTGTGGGATTTCTGACCCTGCCTCATTTGTTGCAGAAGTTGGGTGCTGTGTAGGAAGAGAAGGCATGGTTTCAGGGCTAAGGCAGTTGAATACTGCCCTGGAGAATTGGATTCTATCCCTACCTCTGCCACAGACTTCCTGGGCAAGTGCTGGGCAAGTCATTTAAACCAAACTGTTCACAGATAATCGCTGTTTGGGCACCAGGAAAGTGAGGCACATGCCATATGAGACATCTGGGTCTAGATCTGTGAAGTGCTGAGCGCTTGAAAACAAAGTCTATTGGAGCAGTGCTTTAAATACATAATGTGCTATAAAAATAAGCACTGTGAAAACCCTGCGTCTCTCAAATCAGGCATACAAAATTACTGAATGCTTATGACAATTTTATCTTTAATCTCTTTTACCCTCAGTTCGCTAGCTATAAAATGGGCATAGTGCTACCTAATCTCATAGGATTCTTGTGAAGATATGTTGATGTTTGTGAAGCACTATTACACTATAGTGAGAGCACTGCAAACATCCAGGATAAAATCAATAATTTTGTATTCAGTGTAGAGTTTGAATGGTGTGCATTATGTTAAGCCTGGGCTGCACATTGAACCAGGAGGATAAAAAGAAATATTGAGTAATTCCTAATTCTTCTTCGAGTGCTTGCTCATGTGTATTCCACAGTAGGTGTGCGTGCTCGCCATGTGCACCGGTGCTGGAAGTTTTTCCCTTAGCAGTACCCGTAGGGGGAGTGCTGCTGCAACCCCTGGAGTGGCACCTCTACAGCGCACTATAAGGGGAGCCGTGCGCTCCCCCAACCCTCAGTTCCTTTTTGCTGCCAGTGAGGGTGCATCAGAACTACTTGCTCCAGCTTCGGTTCGCTGCAGCTCATCCCAGAACTCGTCGTTTGTTGTTAGTGGTACCTGCGTTCATTAGGTCAACAAGTTTCAGTTCACTTAGTTAGTGTTCCAGCCCGGGCATGCCCCGTGCCCCAGGGTTTAAATTGTGCTACTTTTGCAGGCGTTCGATGCCCAGAAGTGACCTGCACGCCAACTGTCTCCACTGCTTGGGTGAATCCCACATTAGTGACCACTGTTAAGATATGCAGGTCCTTTAAACCTAGAACTAAAAAAGAAAGAGACATTAGACTTCGGGCCCTTCTCAAGGAGTCAGAACTGGCCCCAACCTCAGTGCACCGGATTTGGCACTGGGCCGCTCGTCTTCGGTGCACAGTGATCTCCTGGCACCTCCCAGTGGCCGGTACCACTCCCCGTCTAAGAAACAGAGAAAGGCCCCATTTTCTCAGCGGCATCAATAGAAAGGAGGAGGAGAGTCTAGACCTGCGTCGGGCAGCCCCAGTTCCTCTGGAGGCTCCAGAGCTCTGACTCATGTCGAGCGGAGCAGCCCGGTTGCATCAGCTCAGGCCTCGCAAGATGTCCAGATGCCTTCGACACCGGAGACCCTGCAGGTGGCCCGAGACATTGACTCTGCAGGTACCTGGGGCACCACCGGCACCCGGGTCCTGCTCTAGAGGCAAGCCACCGCTGGACTCTAGACAGTCGACCCCGACCCAATGCAGATCCCGATCAGGGGGCTGCTCTAGGGCCCACTCGCCACTCAGCGTCCTATCAGGGCACAGTCTTCGGCCTCTGCTTTCGTCACCCACTAGGTTGTCTGGTCGGGTGCTGTCAGATTGGAGTTCCAGGCACTACTCCACGCCAAGCAGAGAGTATCGATGAGACAGGCACAGGCGCTGTAGGCACTCCCCTTCTCGTCGGACCTACCATCCACCTCACTATCCAGGCCTTCAAGGGATAGATCGGTGGGTCATGGATTCACGGCACCACACAAGGAGTCTGACCAAGGGGTAGATCCCGCGGCGCCGACCGATGCGCAGAGCTCCGTACCGGCCTCCTCCCCACTGCTGGAGGACAAGGTTGCAGCCCCATCCCCCTCCGCACCACAGGAGGACTTCAGGGCTCACCAGGAGCTATTGAAGCAAGTAGCGTCGAGCTCCAACTGCACGAAGGAGTGGCTAATGTTTTCAGTGCCCTCTGGCAAATGCCAGCCCTCCTTGTGCCAATATTAAAGAAGGCAGAGCGCAAATATTTTGTGCCCACGAAAGGGCACGAGAATCTCTATACCCACCTGGCCCCCAACTCCCTAGTGATGGAGTCTGTAAATCATAGGGAGAGACAGGGTCAAACAGGACCTACACCGAAGAATAAGGACTCTAGAAGGCTGGACTCGTTTGGTAGGAAACTTTATTAGTCATCCAGCTTCCCACTCTGGGTGGCCAACCACCAAGCCCTCCTCAGCCATTATGAGTTAAACTGTGGGAATCGCTGCCTAAATTCGAACCCTCCCTTCCAGAGCTTGAAAGGAAGGAATTTAAGGTGCTCATTAAGGATGGTGCCACTGCTGCGAAGGCTGCTCTGGAGGCAGCATTGGGTGCAGCTGACATGGCTGCTTGGTCCATGGCCTCAGCGGTGTCCATGCGCAGGGCGTCGTGGCTACTGCTGGCTGGGCTCTCCACGGAAGCGCAGGTTGTGATGCAGGATCTTCCCTTTGATGGCAAGGACCTATTCGCAGAACAAACAGATGTGAAACTTCATGGCATGAAGGACTCATGTACTACCCTTCAAGCCCTCGGGTTTTACGTCCTGCCCAAGGAAAAGCCTGTGCCGCAGGCTCCCCAGCCAAAATGTGAACCTGCCTATAAGAAGCCCAAGACCCAAAAGAGGCGACCTCAAAGGCAGTCTCGCAGCCTGGTCCCTTGGGGGGCAAACAGCAGGGCAAGAGGTGCTTTTGACTGGTTGCAGGAGGGTACCCGGGTGTCCCCCCGAGAGGACCCTCCTACCAATAAAGTTTGCCTTCAGCAGCTGCTTGTGTGTGTTCCTTGCGGAACGGTCCCGAATAACATCGGATGGTTGGGTCCTCAACACCATTTCCCAAGGCTACACACCACAATTTGTCTCACCCCTGACCCCCACCCTTGGACAGCAAGAGAGACCCGTCACATTTACCCCTGCAGGAAGTGGGTCGGCTCCTCAGCTTGGGAGCTGTGGAGAAAGTTCCAAGGGAGTTCCGGGGAAAAGGGTTTTACTCCCGTTACTTCCTTATCCCAAAGACAAAAGGGGGGCTCAGGCCTATCCTGGACTTACGAGACCTCAATCAGTTCATGGCCAAATGTCGGTTCCTCATGGGGTCTCTAGCATGCATCATACCCGCTCTAGACCTGGCGATTGGTATGCGGCCCTGGACCTTTAGGACGCATACTTCCATATCCATATATTTGAGGGGCACGGATGCTTCCTTGGTTTCCTGGTGGGACAGGACAGCTACCAGTTTACAGTCTTCCTGTTTGGCCTGTCCACTGCGCCCAATGTATTCAGAAAGTGTATGGCGGTAGTGGTGGCCTACCTCAGACACCGAGGGGTCCAGATATTTCCGTCTCGACTACTGGCTGCTCAAGGGCAGCTTGTGGTCTCAGGTACAGGACCATGTGAGCTGCTCTTGGCTACGTGTGCCAGCCCAGGCCTCCTGGTAAACGAGGCCAAGTCGACATTGGTTCCAGTTCAGCACATAGAATTCATAGGCACTCTCGTGGATGCCTCCAAGGCCACAGCCTCCCTTCCCCATGGCAGGTTACAGACGCCGAAGGAGCTCATAGCCTCAGTCATGGAGTTCCCCTTGACCACGGCCAGGGTATGCCTGCAGCTCCTGGGCCACATGGCAGCGTGCATGTATGTAGTCCGCCATGCCAGACTTCGGATGGAGCCCCTCCAACTCTGGCTGGCCTCAGAGTTCTCTCAGGCCCAGGACAGGCTGGACAAAGTCCTCACGGTACCGGCGCCTGTGATCGCCTCTCTATAATGGTGTTCTTGGCTGGCCAATGTGCTCCAAGGGATTCCCTTCCGGGACCCAACGCCATCACTAGATCTCATGTCCAATGCGTCGGACTTGGGCTGGGGGCCCACATAGGGAACTCACAGACCCAAGGGATGTGATCGGCCCAGAGTTGTCCCGTCACATAAATGTCAGGGAGTTCAGGGCAATGCGCTTAGCCTGTGTGGCAAGGGGTCAGAGTACTCACGGACAACACCGCCGCGATGACTTACATCAACAGGCAAGGCGGGACGAGGTCCTCGGCCCTCTGCCAGGAAGCCCTCAGCCTCTGGGAGTTCTGTATAGCCCATGACATCTCCCTGAAAGCTTTCCACCTGCCAGGTGTCAACAACACACAGGCCGATTGCTTGAGCAGGGTTTTCTCCTCGTAACACGAGTGGTCGCTCCACTCAGAGGTCACTCACTAGCTCTTCCGAGCATGGGGCACTCCCCAAGTAGACCTGTTTGCGACCCGACAGAACTGGCGTTGCCACTGGTTCTGTTCCAGAGCGGGGGTTGGGAGGAATGCGATCTCAGATGCCTTCCTCTTGTCATGGTCGGGTCAGCTCCTCTACACCTTTCCCCCGTTCCCCCTCATCGGCAAAGCCCTAGAGAAAGTGAAAATGGACAAGCACATGTTCTCCTGATCGCCCCAGCTTGGTCCCAGCAATATTGGTAGGGGACCCTCCTGGGCTTGCTGGTGGCCCTTCTGTGGCCATTGCTGCTCCGTCCAGACCTACTCTCTCAGGACCAGGGCCACCTCCTCCACCCCAACCTGGCCACCCTCCATTTGACAGTGTGACTGCTCAATGGCTAGATGTGGAGGAGAGAAGGTGTTCGGAAGGGATCAGATGTGTCCTCCTAGAAAGTAGGAAGCCATCCATGCGCCAAGCCTACCTGGTGAAGTGGTCCAGGTTCTTCAGGTGAGTGGGTGAGCGGAGTACTTCCCCGATGTCTGCCCCGCTCCAACTTATCCTTTAGTACCTCCTTCACCTTAGAACTCAGGGCCTGGCGCCTTTTTCCGTCAGGGTGCACCTGGCGGCTATATTGGCAATCCATCCACCGGTCCAGGGCTGCTCGGTTTTCTCCCATACCATGACCGGGCGTTTCCTCAAAGGAATAGACTGGTCCTTTCTGTATGATAGACCCCCTGTTCCTCAGTGGGATCTAAATTTGGTATTATCTTGTCTCATGGGGCCCCCGTTATGCTTATGGTCTCGCCTTTCATGGAAGGTAGCCTTCCTCGTGGCTATCACGTCAGCTCAGGGCCGTGAGCTGTGAACCCCCCTACATGGTTTTTCACAAGGGCAAGGTGCAGCTCTGCCCACTCCCTGCATTCCTCCCTAAGGTGGTCACATGGACTATGACATCTTTCTGCCTGTCCTCTGTCCCAAACCTCATGCCTCTAACAAGGAACGCCGCCTCCATATGCTCAATGTGCGTGCGCAGGGCATTGGCTTTTTATCTGGATTGGACTAAGCCATTCCGCAGGTCTTTGCAACTATTTGTTGCTTCAGCCAAGCGCATGAAGGGTCAATCGATTTCCACCCAGAGGCTTTCCCGGTGGATTACATCGTGCATCTGCACATGCAATGACCTAGCAGGGGTTCCCTCAGCACCTATCCTAAGGGCTCACTCGACTAGGGCTCAGGCCTCGTTGTCTGCCTTTGTGGCCCATGTCCCTATCCAGGACATCTGTAGCGTCACTACGTGGTCCTCAGTACACAGGTTCACATCGTACTATGTGATTGTCTCCCATACCAGGAATGACGCTGGCTTTGGTAGAGCTCTGCTTCAGCCAGGGAATCTGTGAACTCCTACCCACCTCCATCAGACATAGCTTGCAATCACCTGTTGTGAAATACACAGGAGCAATCACTCGAAGAAGAAAGGACATTTACCTGTTCCGTAACTGGCATTCTTCGAGATGTGTTGCTCTTGTCTATTCCACACCCTGCCCTCCTTCCTCTCTGTCGGAGTTTGTCTGGCAAGAAGGAACTGAGGGTGGAGGGAGCATGCGGCTCCCCTTATAGTGCGTTATAGAGGCGGCAGTCCAGGGGGCGCTCCCTCTACGGGTACTGCAAAGGGGAAAACTTCACACCTAGCACGCACACCTACTGTGGAGTAGACATGAGCAACACATCTCAAAGAACGCCAGTTACGGAACAGGTAACTGTCCTTTCACTGAATGAAGCAGTGGCCCCATGGAAAAAAATACTGTATGATCATGTTATGATGTCCTGTCCCTTTAAACATTTGAGCACTCCCCTGCTCTCTAGTGCAGAGCCTCACTTTCATGTTGTTTTCACTTTTGCTGCAAGAATGATGGAACTAACACCACAGCAGATAGCTGAGTTTCTATCAGCTCCTTCTGTCTCTGTGTCTTTTCTGCTGGATCCAAATATAACGCATGCATTTAAAGATTGTATCATAATGCATTTGCCCAAGGGGGTGAGAATTTAAGTTGCATAAGCAATCTTAATTCTGGCATTTCCTAACTTTGAGCACTTTATTCTGTTAAGGTTGCAGTGTTATTTTAATATGCTTCTTTTTGGGAAGGGCATTTAACGGCTTATATGGCTTTGAATCTATGATCTAGATATTTTTGTATACTATAAGTTATTTTACATGGTTCAAATTTAATCATATGTAAAATAGGTCTCCAATGTTCTGGCTCATCTGTGTAATCCTCCCTCAGAGATCGCTTTGTGGGCTGGTCTGAACAATTATGAAAATTAACATTTCTGCTTTGATTCCTCTGAATTTTGCTGCTTGCCTGTCACTGGCTACTTTGTCGATATGTTGTATCCAGGAAAGCTGCTCAATGTGCATGAGTTTAATTCCCACACTGTGTGCCCCTCCACTACTGAACTTGGCCCACTCATTTGAAGTAACAGCAAAGCTAGTCATAGGATTGATGCTGGCAAGATGCTAAGGGAAATGTCACATTGATGGGGATGGATGACAAGTATGAGCATAATTTGAACAGAAGTGATACCTACTAAGAATTCGGAGTACAAATGGGTAAGAGGAGAAATAAAATAGAGAAAACAAGGCAGGAAGGTTTTCACAACAGGAGATAAAATTGTGAATCAGTCTAGCAGTTGAAAATGTTAATTTCTAGTCACAAAAACGGAGCAGTGGAATAGGTAACTGAAAAAATGGGATTATAAGCTATTTATGATTCAGGGAGAAGCTACGCTTGTGAGCTCTCTCCCAGTTTCACTGGGGGTATATTTCCAAATGAGAGGCTTAGACTCATAGACTTTCTGGTCAGAAGGGACCATCATGGTCATCTGGTCTGACCTCCTGCACATTGGAGGCCACAGAACCTCACCCACCTGCTCCTCTAATAGAGCCTCAACCTCTGGTTGAGTTACTGAACTCCTCAAATGATGATTAAGAGACTCCAGGTGACGGAGAATCCACCATTTACACTAGTTTTAACCTGCAAGTGACCCATACCCCATGCTGCAAACCCTCAGGGTCTCTGTCCATCTGACTCAGGGAAAAATTCCTTCCCTACCTCAAATATGGTGATCAGTTAGACCCTGAGCATGTGGGCAAGGGCCACCACCCAGACACTTGGGAAAGAATTCTCTGGGGTGACTCAGAGCTCTCCCCATCTAGTGTTCCATCATCAGCCATTAGAAATATTTGCTGCTAGCAGTCACAGATCAACTTCATTCCATTGTAGGCATTCTTGTCATACCGTTCCCTCCATAAACGTATCTAGCTCAGACTTGAAACCAGTCAGGTTTTTTGCTCCCCTTGATGGCTGTTACAGAACTTCACGCCTCTAATAGTTAGAAACCTTCACCTGATTTCAAGCCTAAACTTCTTGATTGCCAGTTTCAATCCATTTCTTCTTGTGTCAACATTGATGCTTAACTTACATAATTCCCTTCCTGGTATTTATCCCTCTGGTGTATTTATACAAAGCAATCATATCTCCCTTCAGCCTTCTTTTGGTTAGGCTAAACAAACCAAGCTTTTTGAGTCTCCTTTCATAAGGCTTCTATGTGTACTTCTCCAAGTATGGAAGCCTGCAGTTCACCCCACTTTAGACTGGCTCACTAGGCTACACCTCCTGTTTCACAAACCACATTCATCTGAGCCAGCCTAACTGGGTTTGGGTCTGGCTGTGGAATCCTTTCTGGAAGTTTGTGACCAGAATGAACTGCAGTGACTCAGGACAGCTTCATCAAAAGCATATATGATTTATTTGTTTATGGAAACTAACAGTAGAATTGAAATAGCTTTTAAAACAAATGTCTATATGCATCTCCTTTGCCTTACACCTCAGCCTTCGCTTGCATATTTAGGTAGGCATTAGCTTATCCCAGATCTCTCTCCTTCCCCTCTCCCAGCCCCCACCCAAGTTGGAAACCCAGTTTCCATCTCATCAGACTCCCTCTCTATCTCCATCAGCATCTCACCCCCCTCTATCCTGTGGCTTTTATCAGAAACAAGCTCTATTATAGTGTCACTCCAGAATTTCCCCCTTTATCGGCAACAGTTGAGTGACAGTAAAGTGCATCCAGTCTTTGTCATTGACATAAAGGGAAAAATGGTGATTAACCAAACTGAGGGGGGATGAAAGGTCAAATTAACAGAGTTAGGTGGGGATTCCTGTGGGCCTGCTGTCTGGGGGATTCTCTGACATGTAAAAGGAGAGATATAGCATAAGCAGCAGAATTGCTTTTACATGCTTCTTCATTTCCAAGTAATTAATGCATTTTATTGAAACCAAATGAACTAGGGAATATTTGAATCAGTGCATTATTTGTTTGACTGACAGTATTCTTGATGACTTTTGAAGGAATGTTAATTATAGTAATTTTATTTCTGAGTTTTTTAGTGAGTTTCTCTGCATGCGTGGGGTCTGAGGTGAGTTAGGATATCACAAGAATAAATCTGTTAACCTATTTATTCCTGAGTTGTATGTTCATCCATGCTTATTGCATGACACCAGATACTTTATAGGACTCCAGAAATTTCAGATGGGAAATGATTATTGATTATGTTCAGCCTGAATGCTTAAATGCATCTTGTCTACTTGTCACCGTTCTCTTTTCTCACCAGCCTGATGCAGAACTGTCCCCTACATTTTATCAAATGCGCTCTCTGTATTCTCAAAAGCCTATTGTTTCTATACCACATTTTGATCAGAGCATCGGTATTTATTTTAACTGAATCAGTGTCCCTGTTTCTAAAACATTTTTTTTTAAATTGTAAACTTTTTTTGTGCAGTTCTTTATTCAACACAATATTTATTTGCAGAGTTTGTTGCCTCACAGCGTCCCTTCATTACAAAATGAAGGACCATAACCTTCAGTTCATTTGTCTGTCCCTGCAGATATCTTAAATGAACTCTTCCAGAGGGAGAACCGCGTGCTGCATTACTGGACAATGAGAAAAAGGCGCCTTGACCAGTGTCAGCAGTATGTGGTCTTTGAAAGAAGTGCCAAACAGGTCAGGATTTTATCTAAGAGCGTTTTCCATTCCATGCAACTCAAATTCCATACAGATCAAGGTGTGGCTAATCACCTGACTTTGAGGGAGTAGGTTGCTCCCATTAACTATGGTACCCGGAACTTTCGAAAGGCAGACTATTAGAAATCAAGGTATAAAAACCTTATCTCACTCCTCCCTCAAAATAGAACACTAGAAATAATCATAAAAAAAAAAGTTTGGCAGACACCTATAACCAATCTATCACTCTCATATTGCACTACAAACAGGTGGTTGTTTTACCATACTGTTGAGTTGTTGTTTTTATGGCCAGGCTGTGTTGAATAAATTGTCAACATTTTAGTAAATTCTACCAGTGCAAAATAATATGAATAAGGAAATACCTGAAGTGCTGAATCATAACAATATTAACTTTAAAAACTGCATTTCTTTTGAGTATCTTCAGAACTGTTAAATAACATCATTATTATATAAGTGAAAGATCAGGGAAGAAAAATCTTTGCTGTTGTGTGCATTTAATAGCACTTTATATGCACTCGGTTTCACTGTTTGTCCTGCTTACTGGGTTAACATCATACATTTGTGTGAGTCTCTTACACAATGGTGGAGAGAACTATTTAAAAAGAGAAGTGATTTTTAAACCATAAAAATAGAAGGGGAACTCCAAAGCAGAAGTAGTAATTGAAATGGCTTTTAACTTCTTAGAATTGACTAGATTACACGGAAAGTTCTGTCACTATCATGCTGGCTGTCTCTTGTGTAGGAAGCGTTAGCAGATGTATGGCCTCTTTGTGTCACTTGACTCCTTGTGTACCTCCAGTTTATGGTGGGGCCCACTACTACCAGTTTACAGTCTCCCGTTCAGCCTGGTGACAGCACCGAGAATGTTTACCAAGTGCATGTCATGGTAACGGCTTACCTCAGGCGCCGGGGTATCCAGATCTACTTGTACCTCAAGGACTGGCTCGTCAAGGGCAGCTCCAGGCCCCAAGTCCAAAGGGGTGTTATGGTGCTTCAAGCCACATGCCGGTCTCTGAGTCTTCTGGTCAACAACAAAAAGTTAACATTAGTGCCAGTGCAGAGGATAGAGTTCATCGGAGCGGTCCTCGACTCGACCTGCACCAGGGCGTTCCTGCCACTGGAAAGGTTCTACGTGTTGGCGAACCTCGTTGCAGAAGTCTCCGCATTCCCTTTAATTACAGCCAGGGTCTGACTGCATCTGCTGGGTCACATGGCAGCGTGCACTTACATGGTCCGCCATGCCAGGCTCCAGATGTGGCCTCTGCAACAATGGCTGAGGATGATCTAGTCCCAGTCTCGAGACACCCCCCCCATTCCCCAGGCGATACTTACCTTGCTGCAGTGTTGGACCAACTGCGGGACAGTCCTGTCGGGGGATCCCTACAACCCCCCTCACTGCATCAAGTTGGTGTTGGACGCCTCGAACCTCAGCTGGGATGTGCACCTCGGTGTGACCTCCAGGCACAAGGGGATGTGATCTCCGGAGGAGGCGAGGTTGAACATAAACATCAAAGAATTCCGAGCAGTCCGGCTGGTGTGTGGAGTCTTCCTGCCCCACCTGTTGGGCAAGGTGGTATGAGTCCTGACGGACAACACAGCCTTGATGTTCTACATGAACAGGTAAGGGGCAGCGTGCTCGTTGGCTCTGTGTCTATGGGACTTCTGCATCAGTCACAAAATCCACCTGGAAGCCTGTTATCTTCTCGGCATCAAAAATACACTGGTGGACCAGCTCACCAGGGACTTCTCTCACCACAAGTGTTTGCTCCATCCAGAGATAACCTGTGTGATCTTCCAAAGGTGAGAGACTCCCCAGGTGGTCCTGTTCACTACCAGACAGAACAGGAAATGCCACTGGTTTTGTTCTTGACAAGGTCTGAGCAAGGGCTCCCCCTCCGATGCCTTCCTCCTGTCATGGGCAGGGAGCCCGATGTACGCATTCCCCCCAGTTCCACTCATCAGCAGGGTCCTGGCAAAGATCAAGAGACACAAAGTGCAAGGTGTCATGATCTCATTGATTTGGCACACTCATGAATTTGTCAGCAGCCCCTCCCTGGCCCCTGCCCAACCACCCGGACCTGCTGTCACAGGACCACAGTTGTCTCTTACACCCCAACCTCAAGTCCCTCTACCTCTCGGCATAGCTGCTGCGTGGCTGAACCCAGAGGAACGGACCTGTTCGGAAGGAGTCCAACAGGTCCTCCTAGGGAGTAGGAAGCCTTCGACCAGACTGACTGACCTGGCCAAGTGGATTAGGTTTTCCTGCTGGTAGTCCAAACGTCACACCTCTCCCTCACAATTCTTCTGTACAAGCTGTCCTAGGCTACCTGCTCCATTAGAGGAACCAGGTCCTGGCACACTCTTCTATTAGAGTGCATCTTGCGGCCATCTCTGCTTTTCACCCGCCAATCCAAGGACAGATGGTGTTTTCCCACGACATGACATTCGTGGGATTCTTGAGAGAGCTCGAGAGACTTCTCATAGGTGCAGGCTCCTGTCCTGCAGTGGGATCTTAACTTAGTCCTCTCTAGACTCATCAGCTCACCCTTTGAGCTGCTGGGTTCCTGCTCCTTTTCCCATCTGTCATTGAAGGTCTCTTTCCTGGTGCTAGTGATATCAGTGAGACGGGTCTCTGAAATTAAAGAACTGCAGTACATGGTCTTCTACAATGACAAGGTTCAGCTGTGGCCCCACCTGGCCTTCCTGCCGAAGGTCGTGTCCATCTTCCGTATGAACCAGGACCTCTTCCTCCCGGTGTTCTGTCCCAAACCGCACAAGACCAGTGAAGAGAGGTGTCTTCACGCACTGAACGCCTTGGCTTTTTATTTAGAATATACTAAGCCTTTCCGTAAATCAACTCAGCTCTTCATCACTACAGCAGATAGCATAAGGACCTTCTGGTGTCCTCGCAAAGGATTTCCAATTTGATTACCTCATGAATAAGGACCTGTGGGGGTTCCACTGCCGGCGATTGTCAAAGCCCACTTGACCAGAGCACAGGCATCTTTGGTGACCTTCCTGGCATTCATCCCTATCCAGGACATCTGTAGAGCTGCAACGTGGTCCTCTGTCCGTGTTTACCGCTCATTATGCCATCACTCAGCAGACCAGAGATGATACTGGATTTGGCAAAGCTGTGTTGCAATTGACACATCTGTGAACTCATACCCACCTCCAGGGGAACTGCTGGGAGTCACCTAATGTGGAATGGACATGAGCAAGCGCTTGAAGAAGAAAAGAGAGTTACCTTTTCCATAACTGGTGTTCTTCGAGATGTGCTGCTCATCTGCGTTCCACAATCCGTCCTCCTTCCCTACTGTCAGAGCTTCCGGCAAGAAGAAACTGAGGGTGGGAGCAGCCGGCAGCACCTCTTATACTGCACCATGTGGGTGCCACTCCAGAGGGTGCCAGAGCCGGTTCCCTACAGATGCTGCTGAGAGAAAAACTTCCGGCACCAGTGCATGTGGTGAACACACGGACCTAATATGGAGTGGACATGAGCAACACATCTCGAACATCAGTTATGGAAAAGGTAACTGTCTTATCTGGAGAGAGGGCAGGGTCCGAGATGATGCCTAGATTGTGGGCATGAGTGGTATTATCCACGGTGACTGGACCACAGCTCTCAGGGTGTCACAATCCTGTTATCATGGCCATACGATCTCAGCTATGCATTTTCTCCCATTCCTCTGCTACCATAGGTCCTGAGAGAGATCCACACAACAAGGCTAGAGTCATTCTTCTGGCACCCTATTGGCGCAGGCAGTTTTGGTTCACAGAGCTCCAGAAGATGTCAGCCTGGCCCCCAGATCAGGATCTGCCCCTCCCCAGACCTTCTAATGCAGGAGTGGGGCAGAATTAGACACCTCATCCCAGACTTGCTCCATCTCACGGCCTGGTTGGGATGGACTTTGGAAATAGAACGCTCCTGTTCAGCACCCGTTCAGACTATCCTTACCCAAAGTAGGAAAGATTCCACTGGGGCCTGCTATCTAGCTAAATGGAGACATTTCTCTATTTGGATACAGCATAATCAGCCTTCTCTAGGCACTGCAGATACTCTAGTCATTTTAGACTATTTCCTTCTCTAAAAAACTCAGGCCAGTCACTCACTGCAAGTCGACCTTATAAATTCTTCAAAATGTGTGGTCCCTATCTGTATTCCACTACCCATCCTACATTCCCTCTGCTTTGGATCCTGTTGGATTTGTGGTAAAAAGAGGAATTGGAGAGGTGTCAACCAGCACTGCCTCTTATACTCCCCCGATTGAGAGTACAAGATCATCTACTTCACATGTGCAGGTCAGCTGATGCGGTCTGTTAGAATGTGCAGACTCAGAGCCATGGCGTGCATATGTGTCCATGTGTGGACTACAGAGAAGGATCACACAACTTGCAGGACTTCCAGTTACATGTAGATAAACTCCATTTCAGAGTTGTTTCAGGTGAAATGTAGAAGGGATAACAATGAAATATAGGTCTGTCTAGTACATTTATTATGTAAGTATTTTTATGTATCTTCAGTACTTAAATTGGTGTCTGTTCAAAAAGTATTATGTTAGTTTCTTTTTTACTCTTCATTGTTTTTTGCTTTATTCAGGCTTTGGAATGGATCCATGACAATGGAGAGTTTTATTTATCCACGCATACCTCCACTGGTTCCAGTATCCATCACACTCAAGAGCTGTTAAAAGAACATGAAGAATTTCAGATCACTGCAAAGGTAAATAAAGAGCAACAGCAGGTGTATGGCCAGCTTCACCTTGCTGTATTGGCTTTCTTATCTGTTTCCACTTGACATGAAATGAAACAGAAAATTGCTGGTATTACCTTACATTGACAAGACTGTGGTGACCTCACTTAAAAATGGAGAAAGATAACTTCCTTTCGAGTCCTCAGCTTGGTTGGTTTTCAGGTCAGTCAGGGATGACTGGAATTCAACTCTTAAATCTTATTTTATGTTTCGCAAAATGCAGTAAGGTTTATTATGTTCCAGTTTGTGTGCTTCAAAATATTGAACACTTTACTAATGAGAAGATAGCACAAGATGAAAGCGTCAATCGTTCAGGTATGGCTCTTACCCAGAATAACATATTGTACTGGAATGTTTCTAGGCATTGACAGGCTTACTTCTTGGCACACTATGGCCACATGGGACCCCACATCACAGGTGCAAACCTAACATTCCAGGCGCGGGACATTTTGTTCTATATTAATTGTTAAACTCCCGCATCAGTAACTGCAGCAGGGATTGGTTTCCCTAATTTCCCTCTCCTGCTCCCCATTTAAAGAGTTGTACTTTGTCTACACCTTTTGGCTCTCTGCCCTGTGTGGAAAATTCATGGAGCCTAAAGCTGTTAAAGAGGTGGTGGTCAAAAGAAGATACATGCTGGAGACAGCTGGAAATAGAGGATTTTGTGGAGGAAGGAAGGGTCACATTGTATATGGAAGGACTAAGCATGCCTCTGCACACCAAACCCCCTGTCCTCTCAAAGACTTGGTCCAGCCCTCTTAATGTTACACTCCTGCCATACAATGCTGTCTCTATTATTTTCAGTGACAGTGGATAAAAAGTGTGCAATCAAAAGTACCATTTTAGCGCAACTCCCCAATATGTTTGCAGCCATTTGCCAGGAGGATGCATTATCCTTAAGTATGAGTGTAAGTCTTTGCAGGATCAGGGCCAATATTTGTTTTGAGATAGTACCTAAAGACCGTAGTAGGGATCAGAGCCCCTTGGTGCCAGGAGCTGTATAAACACCTGAGAAGACATGGTCCTTGCCCTAAAAGCTTACTCTGCAGAACTGATATTCTCTATTTCCAGTCAAGAGAATTTCTAAAAGTTAAAGCATGAGGTTTTTTGCTGCTGTTGAAATAATAAAGAAGCAGGGAGCACTTGCTGATGTTCTGTTCCTTGGGGAAAAATCATGGTATCTGCTTTAAAAACACAGGTGGGATAGAGAGGAGAGCCAGTTACCTTCCATCATCCCTCCACTTGTTTTTAGTAATTAATTATACAAAACAAGCCCTCTCATTACAGGTACTTGGCAGTAACTTACTTGTCAGTATTTTCCTGTTGTTTTTCACAGCAAACCAAAGAGAGGGTGAAGCTGTTGATACAGCTGGCTGATGGCTTTTGTGAAAAAGGACATGCCCATGCAGCAGAGATTAAAAAATGTGTCACAGCAGTGGACAAGAGGTACAGAGACTTCTCTCTGCGCATGGAGAAATATAGGACCTCTTTAGAAAAAGCCTTGGGGATTTCTTCTGATTCAAATAAATCGGTGAGTGAAATTTCTGCATGTACTAATAGGAGAATAAGCAAATGCTTTAACATAGCCCCTTGTAGCTGATCAGATTGGCCATTGTTTTTCCCTTTCTCGTCCCTTAACCATTTTCCCTTTTCTCCTTAATACAGAGCAAAAGCCTGCAGCTGGATATAATCCCAGCTAGTGTTCCTGGGTCAGAGGTGAAACTGCGAGATGCTGCTCATGAGCTTAATGAAGAAAAGAGAAAATCTGCCCGCAGGAAAGAGTAATGCAGTCTTTACAGATATAAATATATAAATTACTGTTAGCAAAGCAACTGTCATATTTTTGACTTCAAGATTTAGAAAAACAATTTAAATAGGAATATAGCAAAGGAGAGCTCTATACTACCCTGAGTGTACCTTCCATAGCCTTGCACAGACTTATTCATTACCTTTTTCCAATTTTGGTTCTTCGCTATCTGGTTTTGGGAGTGTTCAAAACCAAGCTTAAAATGAGGAGCATTTAAAAAAAAAGAAAAAAAAAACTGGTAGAAGTCCAGAAAAATTCACAAAAAATAAGTCAGTAAGGAAGGAGATAGTAGCAATGAGGCTAAAGTATTTGCAAAATAAGACTCTTAAAATAATAATAAATAAGTAACACAGCTCCATAAAACGTCAAGTTTTTTCCTGCTCATGCATAGTAGCAGCTATTGCTCTTCATTTCTTATCAGTTGAATAGGAGCCGCGTGCTTCTAATGGATCCTCTTTTCTCTCTCTGTTAATTGTCTTAAAATCCTTGCTGCCTCATCCCTTCATTTTTTTGTTTGTTTATTTTTTTCAATTTAAACTTTGCTAGTGTTGGAAGCCAGTCCCCCAACAAAAAAGTCCTTCTGATGCTAATGAAGCTCTTCTGTGCTTTTCTTGTAATATTGGAAATAGAGTAAGTTCATTGCAATGGAGAGAGCATATTCCGATTAGTGGAAAAGCATTATCCTGTGATCTATCTGGCTGCAATTTGATCTTTCATTCTTTTGTCATTTTTAAGGTTCATTATGGCTGAGCTAATTCAGACAGAAAAGGCTTACGTAAGAGACCTCCGGGAATGTATGGATGTAAGTGTATATTTTATAGGACAAGGTTTCATTATGTATATCATTTTACTTCTGCATTTCTTTAGCAACCAAATGTTGTTAGTTTATAATCACAGGGCCAAGTTCAAGCTACTTGCTAGTGTCAACATAATTGCACCAGGTGTCAGCTGATGGAGAATTGATCCTATGTGCTTTGTTTTTGCTCATTTTCATTTCCAGCACTTTATTACTCTTTGCTCAATAGAAGACATTTTAATGGTCTCAGAACTGACTGTCCATTTCTGTTGGCTTTTTGGTCAGTTTGTTTTGTTAGTAGCAGAGATGAGCCTATGTTAATTCTTTCATTGTGTTTATCACATGTTTCGGGACTGGCTGACTCTCTTTGAACAGAAATTCAGAGAGGTTCCATGGAAAAGTGCCCAGTAATTGTTAAACTCCAGCAAGTAATGCTCAGCAGTAGCTATTTCACAAAATGAAAACTTCTGGAATCCAAACATGACCTGGTATACTACCCGAAGCACTGTTTGTTATAAGGAATATTGCATATTTTAAAAGATTAAGTCTTAAGGAGCATATTTGATTGTCACTTTCAAACCTTGACTTTTTTTAAGATGCACAGTGTGTAAAGCTCCATACCCCAAAATCAGTTATAATTCATACTTTCCGTACTTTTCCCTGTGAGAATGTTTAGTTACAAATGTCAGAAACTGCTACTGTTTGGAAACTTGATTGCTTTTCATGTGCATTTTTTCTTCTGGCCAGACGTATCTGTGGGAAATGACCAGTGGTGTTGAGGAGATCCCACCTGGTATTGTAAACAAAGAACATATCATCTTTGGAAACATGCAGGAAATCTATGAGTTCCATAATAAGTGAGTAACTTAGCTTCCATGCCCGTGTTTACTAGTAAAGATTAAGTGATCACTTCAGGTATTTTCCAAACCAAATATTGTGTATATAAATGAATAAAGGACATTTTGCCAGAACAGTAGCTAAAGAGTCTTCCTCATCATCAAATTACCTTCTTCAATGATCGCATTTTTCAGTAAATATATATATAATTCCATTCTCTGGCCCAGATAAGTCTTCTAATCTTGAATTTTTTAAGAAGCAATTTGAACGCGTTAAAATTCTAGACTGGTTGACTGCCTTGAAGAGATGGACACCACTGATTCTACCTAGCACAGGGATTGGTTGTGTCAGGCTCATCATGTTCACCTGCCATTTGTGACTGTTAGAAACCACTGCTAGTGGGAGGGGGTAGTTGTCTCTTTTTCTGTTGTTCCTTGGCCCTTCTGTGAAAATTGCCAAAAAGGGTTGCCATTAGCACTGGTTACAAGGAGTTTGATACAGACACTGGTTCAGTATACCTTTTTTTAACTCTTAATGATTCAGAAGCGTATGTTTGGCTAGTATTACTGACATTTTATCTCCTATTGTTTGTTACACGCATTTACTGCATCTTCTGTTAAGTTTGATTAAAATCTTTTTGAGTTAGAGGCCATGTAAGCCTGTGTGTTTGTCTGTTGCCTGGCTTACCACCATCCAGACCCCGATGGGTGCTTTTACATGCTGTTGTAATAGAAATAATAATGTCTAGCAGAGCTGCCATTTTGTATATTATCTCAGGGATTCACAACAGCTATATTCTCTAATGATCCGCAAGGTACAATAGCATTGTGCACTATGCCATATCAGTAGTGAAAAATCTCAGACTTAATCAAACTCATACCAGGAACTTAGATCAATAACAAAATATTTTGGCTGTGAAAGGGATAGTCTTGCAAAGAAAGCCATTTGTTGGTTACTTTGTATGCACCATGTCGCTGCCCTTAAATAACTTCATAAGTAATCTATTATGGGTATGGAGAACAGAGGTTTTTTCCCGTCATTGATTGGCTTTTTAGGGAGGGGGGAAAGGCTTTCATTGCAGAGGCCAGCCTCCATCTCTTATTCTGTTTTTTACGGACATTTAAAAATTAAACCATTTGTGGGGCTTAGGTGACAGGACAGCAGTTAGTCCCTTTCTGAAGGGAACAGCAGCAGTAACTACAGTGAGTAGATAATACAGCAGTAAAAAATTCAATACAACGGTATTTATCACCAACCATTTAAAATCTCTTCTTTGAGATGTGATATTTATAGGATCCTGGCACCCCAGATTCTCATCCATTCATAGTATCTTGATCCAGTTGTCAGACCATGCTGTTGGTATGAAGATCCTCTAACAATATGTCTGCTCAAACTCTAAATCAATGTTAGCTGCCCTAATGAAAACATGCCATGTTCCTTTTAATGGTGTTCTGTTTTTCTCTACCCACAGCATATTCCTCAAGGAGCTGGAGAAATACGAACAGTTACCAGAAGATGTTGGGCACTGCTTCGTAACTTGGGTAATGAAATGGTGGTTGGTGTTAGAAGTAACAAATGAAATCGAGAGCAGAAGGAGATGGAGGCTTTCGCTTGTGTAATCTTTTTCTTAATTAGTGGATTTGTACAAGTACTTTTCTTCCTTTTGGAGTAAACAAACTATTGACTTTAATTAAAAAGCCAATGTCTGCCAACAAATGCAAGAACATGGTTCCCACTGAAATCAGTTTGAGTTGCGTGCATACACCCGAGGGCAGAATATAGCTCACTTAACTATAAACCAACTTTCTCATTCCTTTTTATTATTTTGATTGTAATATGTTTAGAGCCCTGCAAATCTATGGATATCCACTGACCATGTTTGCGAATCGTGAATTGGACGTGGATACAAATTTTGTATCCGCCCAGGGCTCTAATTATGTTGTTTATTTTCTCACAATGCTGGGTTGAATTGGAAAAGAATCCCCAGTAGTTTGACTGGTTTCAGGCAGTGGAAATGCTCTTTCATAAGCTGTATAAATTTGCATTTTGTTCTGCAGGCAGACAAGTTTCAAATGTATGTTACGTATTGTAAAAATAAGCCAGATTCTACCCAGCTGATATTGGAGCATGCAGGAACATATTTTGATGTAAGTACTAGACTTTTTGTGCATATATTAAAAATAAAGATGGGTTGTTTTTAATTATGCAGTTCTAATTACATTGGAATGCCTAAGCAATTGGACATCTACTAGTAACACCAGATAAACTCTCCATAATTAATAATCCTACAACATAATGTCAGTTAAATCTAAGAACTTTTGTGTCTGCGATGTCTAATATATAGTATTTTACTGCTATTCTAGTCCCCTAAAAATCAATTAAAATATAATTTTAAACAGTTGCTATCACCTATCAAAGGAATTGGAAACATTGCAACTGTTGAATGTCTGTTTTGAAATGCAAACAGATTTTAGCAATTAAAACTCAGATATTAAACTACAGTTTTAGAGACAGATGCTGCATATTCTAACAATGATGAATTTGGTTCAGTTTGATTGTACTGAATCAAGACTAAAATCTTGGACTTGCAGCGTGAAAATGTAATTTAACAATAACCTGTTTTTATTTCTATTCAACGTACTGTTCAAAGCTTCTGTAGTCAGGGGGAAAGGGTCTCCTGCCTTGTGGTTAGCGTCTACAGTGGCCGATCCCCCTAATGGGTCTGGTTCATGCAACTCTGCTGAGTGGATACATTTCTCAGGGCAGCAGCTCCTCTAGAGGATACAGAGTAGAGTGGAGAAGGGGAACCCAATCCCTCCCACTCCACCACGTTCCAACCCAGGGCCCATTGAGGCTGGTCGGCATCTGATGTCTGCCTCAAGTTGGCTTCCCTGGGTTACTTTCACCTTCTGAATTTCCAGCCCTGCTTCCAGTTGCTGGTTGCTGTGGCTCCTCCACTTCCTGGCTCAGTGCAGGATCAGCTCAGGTCCTCCTGCCTTCTTAGAAAAATAGAATATCAGGGTTAGACAAGATCTCACGAGGTCATCTAGTCCAATCTCCTGCTCAAAGCAAAACCAACCCCAACTAAATGATCTCAGACAGGGCTTTGTCTTGCCGGGCCTTAAAAACCTATAAGGATGGAGATTCCACCACCTCCTGAGGTAACCCATTCCAGTGCTTCACTACCCTCCTAGTGAAATAGTTTTTCCTAATATCCAACTTAGATCTCCCCCACTGCAACTTGAGACCATTGCTTCTTGTTCTGTCATCTGCCACCACTGAGAACAGCCAAGCTCCATCGTTAAGGTAGTTGAAGGCTGCTACCAAATCCTTCCTCACTCATCTCTTCTGCAGACTAAATAAGCCCAATTCCCTCAGCCTATCCTCGTAAGTCATGTGCCCGAGCCTCCTAATCATTTTTGTTGCCCTCCGTTGGACTCTCTCCAATTTGTTCACAACCTTTCTGTAGTGAGGGGCCCAAAACTGGACACAGTACTCCAGATGTGGCCTCACTAGTGCCGAATAGAGGGGAATAATCCTTTCCCTCAATCTGCTGACAGTGCTCCTACTAATGCAGCCAATATGCCATTGGCCTTCTTGGCAACAAGGGCACACTGTTGACTCATATCCAGCCTCTTATCCACTGTAATCCCAAGGTCTTTTTCTGAAGAACTGCCACTTAGCCAGTCAATCCTCAACCTGTAGCTATGCATGGGAGTCTTCCATCCTAAGTGCAAGACTCTGCGCTTGTCCTTCCTGAACCTCATCAGATTTCTTTTGGCCAAATCCTCCAATTTGTCTAGGTCATTCTGGCCCCATCCCTACCCTCCAGCATATCTACCTCTCCCCTAGCTAGATGTCATCCATGAACTTGCTGAGGGTGCAATCCATCCCATCATCCAGATCATTAAAGAAGATGTTGAACAAAACTGGCCCCAGGTCCAACCACTGGGGCACTCCGCTTGATACTGGCTGCCAACTAGACATCAAGCGATTGATCGCTATCCATTGAGCCCAACGATCTAGCTAGCTTTCTATCCACTTTATAATCCATTCATCCAATCTATGCTTTTTTAACTTGCTGGCAAGGATACCGTGGGAGACCATATCAAAAGTTTTGCTCAAGTCAAGATATATCACGTCCACAGCTTTCCCCATATCCACAGAGCCAGTTGTCTCATCATAGAAGGCAATCAGGTTGGTCAGGTTTGACTTGCCCTTGGTGAATCCATGTTGACTGTTCCTGATCATCTTCCTCTTCTCTAAGTGCTTCAAAATGGATGTGGTCACCTCCGGGGACCGAGGTGAGGCTGACCGATCTGTAGTTCCCTGGATTTCTCCTTCTTCCCTTTTTTTAAAGATGGGCACTATATTTGGCTTTTTCAAATCATCCGGGGGAGTTTTCAAAGATAATGGCCAATGGCTCTGCAGTTACATCAGCCAACTCCCTCAGCACCATTGGATGAATTAGATGTGGGCCCATGGACTTGCACATGTCCAGCTTTTCTAAATAGTCCTTAACCTGTTCCTTCACCACTGAGGGCTGTTCATCTCCTCCCCATACAGTTCTGCCCGGTGCAGCAGTCTGGGAGCTGACCTTGTCTGTGAAGACCGAGGCAAAAAAAGCATTGAGTACTTCAGCTTTTTCCACATCATCTGTCACTAGGTTGCCTCTCCCATTCAGTAAGGGTCCCACACTTTCCCTGACCACCTTCTCATTGCTAATATAAGCAACTAACTCTTAGCCCAGGAAGGGTTTATACAACCCATTACAGCTGCTAATCTAATTATGGCACAACTTGCTTTTATATGGAAGTTCCTCACCAAGTATGTATGATGTCCATTCGAGACAAGGGCAAAAAGGCCGCAACTGCTTCTGGACTTTCATCACTGAACTTCATTGAGAACTCATAAGTTGCCACATGAGAAGACTAAGATTCCCTTTCCAAATGTGCCCTTGGTTAAAGAGTACATGTGCATTTAAACATCAATTATGGTGCTCCCTCCTAAGTATGTACTCTGAGCCATCACTAGTGAAATGGATATTGGGAAGAATTGTTTGTGTTAAGAGGAGAAAAAAGAGGCTTGTGATTTAAGCTTCTGTACAAAATCTTTACAGGTATCTGAACTGTATGCGAAAGAACTTTCACTAATGCCACCAACAGTATGAATGTTTTAAAGACCCATCACGTTGGACTTCCACATGCTGCATTTCTAATAGATGAAAATGAAGAGCTGTGTTGGGAGAGAAAACTAGTCAGAGATGACCAAATAGTCCTGTATAATGTGTAATTAGGCAACTAATATTGATGTAAAAAGTGTGTATATACAAATGAACACTATATGTATATACTTATATGCACACAACACGCATGCATGTAACACACATAGCTAAATATATATATATAAGCTAAGACTGCATTGTATATTATAGGGGTGCTGTTTGCAACTGTATAAAACCTCAAACCTACAATTTCCTTAAAAGCACACTACCTTGTGCTTCTGAGTCTAGTAAAGAAATCTAGCATATCAGCTTCAAACTAGAAACATACTTGACTTCATATTTAGTACACAGCCTGTACCTTAGTGCCGTGTGTGTGACTGCAACACAATCATGGTTTCACAACTCATGGATTCGGTAGATAATGTGCTACTTAAAAATGAGTACAAGTACCCTGTGGGTATGAGTTGTATTGGTTTTGTGCCAAATTGACACAACCAATCAGTTAAACATTTAGTGTTTGAAGTTCTTAATTAGCCTACTTTTATAACTGTCATATTATAATGGAAGGAAGTCCTCGATGTAAATACTCAGCTTTCCTCTTTAAAATCTTGCCTACTATTGCTGAGCTCTTTCCCTTCTGGTAAGTAGTCAGTAAATTATACTTCGTGCTCCCTCTGCTGGCCTTGTAGCAGCAGTTAATGAAACACGCTTCCCTGAGTTGGTTACGCTTAAGTTAGCAAACCAGAGTGTGAAATCTGTTCCCAAATGGGCGTTGGCTATTGCCAGACAATATCATCACAGCCAAAAGCATTTCCCTGTTTACCCAAAGCAACTTAGGAAATAATTATCAAAGTTGAAATGCCTAAAAACTCAATGTTTCAGATCCAGAGTCTGTGCTATTTAGATGCAGGTCCTTTTAAAAGCTTGATGACCCTTGGCCAGGAAGTTAAAAGAATTTTTATATAGAAGGGGAGAAGATGCACTCAAAATGTAACATGCTTTGATTTGAGAATCTTGCTATACCATCCTTTTTTCTTTGCCCGTTACAATGGAAGGGACAGGTACCGCATCAAATGTAACGCTTGTAGCTGGCTAACCTACTATTGTTGATACACATGACACTCAAATTTGTCCTTGTTTAATACAGGAAATACAACAGCGACATGGATTGGCCAACTCCATCTCCTCTTACCTTATCAAACCTGTCCAGAGGATAACAAAATATCAGCTTCTCTTAAAGGTAGGTATCACTTTAAAGTTTTAGGGTGTCTCATCCTGCAGTTCTCATAAAGGCAAAAACCCCATCATAATCAATACGACCAAGGCCTCATGCTGCAGCTTTTCAATGAGCCTCAGAAATTGCCGTAACATCTTCTATAAGAAACTGCTTAAAAATGAAAAATTGTCCTAAATAAGCAATTTTCTATTCAGACACCAATAAATCAAATAAGACACCTATATACTTGCCCTAGTTATCCTACTCTTAGTTTTAAAAATACTCTCTTGGCTTTTCCAGTGAAAAAACAAGCAGCTATTGTCCACCCCAAGAGTTCATGAATGATAATGTTGAAATAGCTTCTAGAATGAAGTCTCATAAGCCTCTAGCTGTATCAATATTTTTAAATGGTTTAATATACTATTAAGAGTGTCTGGAAAACCACTGGGCTATGGATTTTTATGTAATACTGTTTTAAAATTATCTAGATTGACACTGCGAATACTAAAACACAAATAGACACCTATTACTACCACAAGATGGGGCTAAATTAGAGTTTAAAATTAAGCAAAAGAAGTATTTGACAATGGACAGAGAACACTTTGGACTCCAGGGCAATGCTTATCAGACTTGAGCAATGTACTGTATTTGTAGTTTTAAATACTCTAGGGTATCCTGGGGTTTGTGTGCTTAATAAATTCAAAATTAGACATTAACTTTTTCTCTCTTTAGCTAAAATTGCACTTTGTTTTGATTGCCAGCCTATGTACTGATAAGATATTCCTTATTGTTCTTTTTAAATGTTTAATAGCTTGGCCATTTCAGGTCACAGCAGGCGGAAGCTAACATCACATTTTATATTGAATGTGAAATCCTCCGTCTCCTCTGCCAGTGGGAAAAAATTATGAAGACATCCATAATCCTGTTAATTGTTTAATTTACAATATTGATCTAAACAGATGTGTGTTTAGAAAGTGTCAACTGTCAGTTTCAAAACTTAATTTTAAATATAAACATTGCCAAAATTATGGATTAATAACAAAAGTTGTGGGGCAGCCTGGTGTCTGAGTTGATTGGTGGCATTCACTGACAAGGAAGCCTAATTTCATGACCCCAATGAGTCACAAAGCAGTAACTTTGTGAGTAGAATATGCCTCACTACTCACAAGGAGCCACTTCATCCCCCTAGTGGCATTGACATCCTCCATATTTCTTTCAGTTACCTGTAGCTTAAAGGGTGTTGGTGTATTGCGGGATACTGTGAGAGGCTGGAGGGGGATGAAAATGTGGACCAGCCCATATCCCAAGGAGAAGAAATAAAAATGAAAACAAATTGAAAGTTAGGACTAAATGACACTCTCCACTTATAGCTGTTTCTTAACTAAGGCCACGTCTACACTACGGGATAATATTGAATTAGCTAAAATCGGTTTTATAAAACTGATATTATAAATTCGATTTCATGCGGCCACACTAGGCACAGTAATTCGGCGTTGTGCGTCCATGGTCGCGCTGATGCCTACAGAGGGATCTTTCGAGAGGCGAGTTGCAGTGTTGTGGGTAGCCCTTTTTCGTTGTTTTCCGTGCCTATCCCCATTAGTTTTCCCGCGTATGGGTTGGTTTCTCCTCCCGCTTCCTCTTTTCGGGATTATTCTCCTTGGTGTTCTGGAGAGGCATTGATTGTCGCCTCATTTTCGGGTGCTGGGGGTTCCGTGGTTAATCCATGTCGTCATCAGTCATCTTCCGTGCCGCGCTTCTGGAATAACACAGCTGACACTCCTTTTCGGCAGCGTTTCGCCTGGGATCGTTCGCAAGACACCTATATCATGCACCTCGGGTTGTCGACCATTGAGCCTCTTTTCATCTGTTTTGTTTCTCTGTGCGATCCGGGCGTATGTGTACTGATCCATCCCGCGGACAGAGAGGCGATACTCCCAGCTCACTACTATCTCAGACATTTTCACTTTGTTCTCTTGCGTGATAGCAGCAGATGGACTGGCGCGCTTGGGTATATTTGGTCGGTGTTCTGTGAACGGCTGTGTCTAGCACCTGGCTTCTGGGATTTCGGTTTTTGTGTGGGGAGGAAAAACTGAAGAAATGACGGTTTTATTTGTCTCTCCCCCTCCCTGTACTGGTCCCTGCTATGCATAATTTAGTGCTCTCTTGCGAGAGTTGCTGGTTGGTGGCATTTTATGCGTGCCAATAGAGAGCAAATTTGCTGAGTCAATTGCCTCTCCGTAAGTGGGTTTGCTGATAATATAGAGTCAATGCTGCCAGAAGTAAGGGTGGGCTCGGGTTGAGTTATTATGAGGGACCAGGTATCAGATAGAGTTTCATTCTGAGCTCCAGTGTCAGTATATATGGTGTCATCAGCGGTGGTGCCCTTGCAACATGCCCCTACTCTCGGGGTTGGCTGTTGTGCGGGTTCCTTGAGCTCGACCAACCTTCCTGGCTAGTTTTGATTGAGTTGACTGTTGTTGCAGTGGCCTGCCCGAGTTGTTTGTTTTGTCTTTTTTGTGAAGTATTGAAAGTGATTGCAGGAATAGTAGAAACACTGATTTGGTGACATTAGTAAATGGATATTGGGGTGGAGGCGCACTGCTCCGCGACGTTGATGATTTAGTTGGAGGGTCAGGTACATGGCTTAGGTGTCGTTTAGTTGTCGGGGATAGGAGTCTGAGCTCTATGCTATTGCTGCTTTGTTTTGTCCTTTATTGTATCAGGTCTCTCCATTGCAGTACAATGTGATATCTTTGTTCTTTTTACACAGGAAATAGTTTGGGAGGGTGGCTGCAGCCTCCAGTTGCCTATATGAAAGCAGTTTATAGCGTTCTGTCCTTATTCAACTTGAGTATATCCAGGAATGAGCTCGCTCTGTCAACATGTAAATATCATGAGAAACGGTTACTAGTCCTACTGCACCGTTCTACACCATAGGAACTTGGGGGGAGAGGGAGATGGAAGTGTCGGATACTGCTCTTTCACTTGCTGTTCATTGCATCGCGGTCTATCAGCAGCATTCAGTACACATGAGGACATTGAAAGAAAGTCAATGAAATTGATTCTTGTCCGCTTTTTTTCACCGGGTGGTGGGGGGGGGTGACTTGAGGAGCTAGTTTCCCTGAACCACGCAGATGGGTGTACAGACCCTGTGTTTTGTAGATGCTAACCAGACAGTTTTTGGGGAGCTAGCCTAGAATGCGAAATACTTTCAGAGACTGCTTGTGCTGTGGGATAGTGCGGTAGCCTCAGACTCCTCTCATTCCATAGCGTCCATTTGAGTCTCTGGCTCCCATTGTCGCTTTGGACACAGCGCTGTGTATCCTGGAGATTTTCAAACGCTTGGGATTTCTTTTTGTCTTAATGGAGCTCTGATAGAACAATTTGTTTCTTCAATGAGCAGTGGCTGTTTATGCGATATGAAGTGCGCATGGTTCTTTGCTCCCTAGGGTGTCGGGCGATTGGTCTGGTATGCGTTTGTGGGGTATTTGAGAACGGGCCATCCGCGCTATCTCTAGCCTGGTCCGGATGGGTGCGGGTTGGTTGTTTCGTTTAGGCGGAGTCAGTGCGCCCACGCTGGGCTGAATTACAGGAGATGTAATTTCAAGAAGTTGCGCGGGAGTGGGCTTTCCTGGAGCTCTTTGGCCCGCTGCATTTTCGAGTTTCTAATGGCGTCCATAGCGGTCAAATGGGTGTGCATTTTCGTTTATTTGTACTGATGTTTTTCAGTTGCTGAGCCTCTATATAACTGCGATTCAGTGCTACCTAGGACTGTGTTTTATATCTATTAGTGGGAATAGGTAGCTGTTATTATAGGTACATCTTAACCTTATCTTTGGGTTTTCGTGGGAGGAGTGATCAGCTGAGAAGTCGATTTAAGGAGAGCTCGGTATGAGCGGTATATAAGAAGGCGTTGTAGTGTGGACGGGTACAGCGTTAAATCGATTTAACGCTCTTTAAATCGATTTAAACACGTAGTGTAGACCAGGCCTAAGAGGGAATGCAGTGGCAGTGTTGTGAGCTGAATCAGGCTTGAACTTAAGTTTGAGGACTGGTCTTTCACAAGGGGGAGATCGATGCCTCTGCAATCAATGCAGAAGGTGTCTATTTAGTGGGTCTAAATCAGTGGCAGAGCACTCTCTGATTAACTCCGGTACTCCAGCTCCCCAAGAAGAGTAAGGGAAATCGACCGGAGAATATCTTCCATCGACATTGACTTCAGTTACATTATTCACATAGCTGGAGTAGCATAATTTAGATTGACTTACCCCAGTAGTGAAGACAAACCCTGAGTTAGAGTCCAGTGTAGCACTATTGCTGTTTGAAGTCAGATTTGATGGTGCCAAAAGTGCCAAGCTTTTCTCATGAAATTTCAGCCTAAAGTGGCAGAGTCCAAAAAACAACTGGACATTGTCTTTCATCTGGACTGGTCAGAGTGCCTAGATGAGCTGTTTTCAAGAGATTTTGCCTGTATCTGGACCAGAATTAGAAAATAGTCTCCTTTCATTTTTGGAAGCGACCAGTACTAAATACACAGAAGTGGGTGTAGATGCAGAGTTCCTAATCCAGCCCCAACGCCCTGTGCCTGAAATCAGACTGGGCTGTAAATCAAGGCTGTGGCATACATTTTGGCCTGTCTCTGGACTTCATGATGTGGGATGATGTGCTGAAGGAAGGCTGGAAAACATTAGGGCTGACAGTTTTAAGGAAAGTGTCCAGCTGAGGACATTTTTGTTTATTTTGTGTTTCTGATTATTCATGCATTATCTCCTGCTGTTCATTTGTCTTACCTCCACACCACTCCCTATACAGTTTATTTAAATTATGCTCTCCCCTGCCATTTCATTCTATTCCACTGTGCAGACATCAGCAGAGTGAAGCATCCTGATTATATGCTTCAGAGAGCAATCTTCTAATACACTGTTGTTTGCTGCCACCTGCACAGTGAAGTAAGGGATTCAAACAGCATTTTAAAGAGAGAAAAAAAGGCAAAGGAAGGAGACTTGGCAGATGTGAAAGAGCATAAATAAAAGCAACTAGGAAGAGTAGAGAGAGCCAACAAATTAGAGGCAGTTGAGACTTCAGATGGCTAGGTCACTCTCCTAGATTCTGGCAAGTTGCTTTAATTTGTCTCTTTCAGAACCTGTGCCCAGAAAGTTCTTGAAATATCTTCTGCTCTTAGTGCTAAAGCCACGTAACTCTGAAGTCTGTTTTTACTCTAGTTTCTTGCGTTTATTGTGTTGACTGTTTTTTAAAAAAATGAAGTCGCAAAAATAGGCTAAGAATGAGCAATAAGACAGTTTTATTTTTTAAAGGGAAAAGTAGTTCTGGAAGCATGCTGTAGCCAATGTGGAGCCTGGCTTCGATGCTTGACGGGGGATATATGCCTCTTCAGCTGAGGAAAGATGGGTTTTATATCTGTGTTGTTTAGAGGCTGCAGCAGTGTGGCACAAGAATGTCTGACACTGGGACAGTACTTGATTCTAAGGCAGGAATGTGGACCCAGGCAGTTTCATGCTAAAGTCAAGTGGGAGTCCCCAGGGGCACCAGGATATATACTGTTAAATCAGAATGCAGGATTGTGGCCCTCGTTTCTAGTGCTTAAACACATCTCTTTGACCAGTACGTCATTTACACACAAATATTCATGCAAACCTATAACTTTTGGAAGATTTGCAAGTGTATACGAACATTTTATTGAACGTTGGACATTACATTTTTAATCACTTTATCAAAAGCTTCTTTCTTTAACACACTCGGTTTTAAAAACTGATTAATATTTGGATTAGCTAACTTTGAAATGTATGGATGGTTAACAAATCAAATAGAATCTCTTGCTACCCGTTCAGGGCCTGATCTTGCGAAGCATAGAGTATGCTACGCTGCCACTTGCAGTCTGAGAGGAGCTGAAGGGCACCTGGCAGGATGAGGCCTTTAGTCACCACAACAAATGCTACTGTTTTTGTTTTAGCAGCAGAGAATCCTGTGGCACCTTATAGACTAACAGACGTTTTGGAGCGTGAGGTTTCGTGGGTGAATACCCACTTCATCGTTGTACTGTAGAAACAGATATTATGCTACTAGTGACCTGTTGATCTTCTGCAGGAGCTGCTCACCTGCTGTGAAGAAGGTAAAGGCGAGATTAAAGATGGTCTGGAGGTAATGCTTAGTGTGCCAAAGCGAGCCAATGATGCGATGCACCTCAGCATGCTGGAAGGTAAAACTAAAACTTGCTACTGTACACTTGTGTAATAAATTCTGTAACTACATATTGAAATATTTGCTGAAGTCAGAGATCTGAGGAAAAAGTGGAAATTTGTTTAGAATGGCTTTCACTTTCTAATGACATTGATATGCTTTCATCTTTTTGACATGGAGTCATATGGATGATTTCTTTTTATAAAACTATAAGAGAGCAGATCACAAAAACTATAGTAATATATCTGATTAAAAAAAGGATATTCTAACATCTTGACATACAGCTATTTACAGCTTACTTACAGTTGAAACATTTGATTCAGTTCTATTCTAAGGGAACGCATCTTGAGCTAAATAACCTCAGCTGCATTTCTCATCCAGTGTCATAACTTTTTTTGTCTGAAGAAAGTTCAAAAAAGTATGTAAATCCACCAGAGATGGTTCTGGTCTATGTATCAAGTAATAATCTCCAGGAAGGTCATTGCTTTCACATCTGTATGATGTCTGTTCCATAACTGACTTCCGGTTCAAAAACAGTACATCTTGTGGCAGTTTAAAAAAAAAAAAGGCAACATAAACCAATTTGGTCTTAGACATAGCCAGAAAAGAACAATCATGTACATGCAGAATATAGCAGGCATTTTAAGTTTGGATTCAATTGCTTACATATGCTTATAATTGACGTTTGACCCAAAACCATTTGATAGTCTGTACATGATCATATATTGCATAAAAGATCCCCCATATACTTGATAACTTTAATGGAAGATCTGCTTCATAAAGCAACCCATCACAAATAGAGCTAAAGATATGACCACAGCAGATTTAAGTTGAATATAAAGAATTTATCACAGATGTTTTGGCTAATATTTACATTTTCTTTGAAACTATTGTGACTGCAGAGTTGGGCCCTGTGATAGGAAACTGAAAACACTTCAGATGGGATTTCCAAAATCTCCTGAGTGACTTAGAGCACGCCATGTATTCACTTTCAGTAGGACTTGTGCTCCTAAGTGTCACTTCTGAAAATCCCCCACCCCTCCATATTTGTATGGAACTACTAAAGTGAATGAAAGTTTGCAGGATCAGTCCCAAAGTTCTGTGCAGTGTGAGCTTGAATTCTGAATGTTCATCCTTTACCATTAAGAGCATCTAGGCTGACTCTACAGAATATTCTATTTCTTTCACAAAGGATATGTGCATAGTTATGAGTCATTCCCTGGTTGATGAATCTAGTGAGTGAACACGTTTCCTTTTGTCTCAAGAGACTCCTAAATGAACATCCTAATCCAATTTCTCTAAGATACTCTGTACTATTCTACTCTCCGTATTTCTGTACGTAAATTGTTTTATATTGTCATGGTAGTCGAGGCCCCATTTATGTGCAGCTTTGTTACATAAATTTTTACACTTAAACATAGAGTAAATGTAAATTCACCCTTAAATGGTGGAGCAGGGACTTTACTACCACTTTGCTGTGACCTGTGAGAGATTTCTGAGGTCTGTATTCTTTCTATAGCAGTTACTGAACTTCTTTTATTAAGAAAAGATGCCATTGGTCTAGACTGAGAAGTGCATTGGTTAAATTGTGCATGCCAATTTATAGTGGGTAAAAGTAAATTAGTTTAGAAGGAAACTGGTGCTTGAAGGCCTGAAGTCTTTCTTTTGAAAGAGAGATGAGCCTGATGGTGCTCATAGTAAGTACCCTGAAATCTGAGGAGGTGTGGATCCCTACTAGAATATGTGGCTCATGTCCATCTGTTCCCTAGAATTACAGTTAGAATAAATCTAGTTGGGCTTAGAATATCCAAATTTGTATTTGCTAATTTAAAACCGACACCTGTTGTCCTGGCTTTCTTCACATGAGGTTAAAGTCTCATTTGGCTTTAGATGAGTCCAAACCTTCACGAGACACAATAGTTTTGTACAACTTCAGACTAAGCTAGCAGAAACCTTTTAAGAAAAGTTTGATTTCATGATGAGGGGGATGTAAATGAGAAGTTGATTTTGAAGACATGTTATTTGGAATCTTACCAGAACAGTTCACAAGACTTTTCAGCTGTTGAATTGAAACATAAACTTGAATTATGATTTGGTTTTGAATTGTGAAGCATACCTTAAACCAACTGGCATCAGAATAGTGCCTTCTGGAACCCTCTCTGTTAAAAATACTAAATGTATTTGAAAAAGGAGGGGCGAGGGAATGATTTGATAAAGCATGGTATGTTTTTAGTGTTCTGACTTTTACTTTTCAGCTTCACATTGTCTATCTTTGCCTGTTTTGCAGGGTTTGATGAGAATATTGAATCTCAGGGAGAGCTCATCCTTCAGGAATCCTTCCAGGTTTGGGACCCAAAAACTTTAATCCGAAAGGGTCGTGAGAGGCATCTCTTCCTCTTTGAGATGTCCTTGGTCTTCAGTAAAGAGGTGAAGGACTCAAGTGGGAGGAGCAAATACATATACAAGAGCAAACTGTTTGTAAGTATGAGAAAACAACAGAAGATTGTTGTCCAGACAAATTAAAGAGTTCTTATCCAAATGTAACCAAAATTTATAAGCAGGTTTATTCAAATGACTTAAACGTAACTTTGAAACTTTAGCTTTCAGCATGTGCCAAAAAAAAAAAATACTTAACTTAATAGTATTGGATCATTGACCTTTTAAGGTAAGCAGTTGGGCTTACTATCTTGCCGTGCTTCTGCGAAGAGGTGTGTTGAAATGTTGAAGTTATTAGTCCTCATGGAACCTGTGGAGGTGAAAGTGAATTTTAGGTTAGTTTTTTTTTTTTTTAGTTTTAGATTTAACCATTTTGAATGTATCTATTGTACAGGTGATTGTTATGTGGGATGCATTTTTATAAGACTAAATGAGTTTTTGAAAAAAGGATTTGCCCTGACACAGAATTATTAGAAGTATTATTTATAACTGCTAATCATTGCAATTACATTAGCACCCAGGTCAGCTCTACAAGGATAAAAGAAGAGTCTACCTGTCCTGAAGAGCTTGCTGGGGGCTTTGTAGAACACACAACTCTTTAGTAATAGCTTCAGCATATGTTCTGTTCTTACAGGGCCTATTGAACCCTGCCTGCAAACAAATATTTTATTGGCTCCAGATAATTCTGTTTATGATCTATTGGAAAGACGTAAACATAAATCACTCTTTTAATTTCTAAAAATGTCCTTATCATATGCTTTGGCCAGATTTATAAAGGTTACAAAACTGAGATTGAGATTTTTAAATGGAGCATAAGGTAGATAAGTGACTCACTTACTTTGGCAACCCTAGTCTAAACCAATAATGCAGACTATGGTTCAAAAAGTAAGAAGTATTCTCTCAGTTCCTACCCTATCTACGCCACACTCCTATGAATCCCACTCACCTGCTAATCCTTCCCTCTGGAAAAGACTTGGAGAATAACTACAACATGTCCTAAACATCAGCTTTGAAGTGAGGCTGGTAACAAATGCCCTCCCTGAGCACAGCCTACTTTATTGCCCACGTGAAGCTGACACCAAGAAATCAGAAGTTTGAGCACCTCAGGTGATCTCAGCTGCTAAGGCTTTACCTGGGAGTAAGAGCCACATATAGGACAAGTACTCAAAAATAAACTGTGTCTCTTGCAAGGTTGTCATTTCAGTCCCCAGCTTCTATTAGTAGCTCTCAGAGCCAGAGTGGTTGCTGGGGAAACACTGAGAAAGTTGCTTCCTTACGTGTACCAAAAACTGTCACTGTACTTCAGTTGTGACCTACCAAAAGCAAAAAAAAGGCTCACTCCTGCTATCCTTCTCTTCCAAACATCCTGAGGGCACAGGATGCCAGCCATCGCAATCTGTGGGACCTCTATTGAGACAGCCAAACACTTTCTTTTGTGATCTAAACTGTGGTTTGATTTGAAGTTTCAAGGGATGAGAAGCTGGTGTATTATAAAGTCAACTTCTGACCCGGTAATGAAATGTTAGGGAACAAAATGGGATTCATCATTAGTGCTAACATCTAAAACAATCCCAGAGCTCTACTTCCTGCCCAGTGTTGATGTTCTCATGTTGCTCTGTGCTGAGTAAAGAACATAAGCTGGAGTTCGTGTTGCTGTTCAGCAGTCCTGCCTGATATCAGAAATAGAATGCATCAAGTAAATTAAAAACAAAACAACTTCAAGATCTAACTGGAGGAACAGATTGAAAATGTAGTAGGAGTTTGAAGTCAGAGAACAGGTTTGTATCACAGAACTCCAAGTCCTACAACAACTTCGGCTTGTTTTAGTCTTAAAAGCCATACATATAAATAGTGTTCTGTCAACTTCCCTCTGAAATGTCAGCACTTTCTATGTGAAACTAACTATCTTGTACATGTCAAAGAAACAGATGAGTTAAGAGTTTATACCTGGGCGCATCAGTGCGGCTTCCAGATTTTTCACACTTGCTAGGAATAGACAGTGTATTGCAGGGATGGGCAAACCTTTTGGCCTGAGGGCCTCATCGGGTTTTGTAAATTGTATAGAGGACGGGTTTGGGGAGGGGGTCATGGCCCAGCCCCCACCTCATGTCTGCCCCCACACACACTCCTGCCACATCCAACCCCCCTGTTCCCTGATGGCCTCTCTGGGACCCAAGCCCAACCCACACACTCCCGCTCCCTGTCCCCTGACTGCCCCCAGACTCCGGCTGCCCCATCCAGCCCCTCCTCTCATATCTGACGCCCCTCCCTTCTCCCCCCCGGAACCCCTGCCCCATCTAACCACCCCTTCTCCCTGTCCCCTGGCTGTCCCTGGAATCCCTGCCCCTGACAGCACCCTGGCGCCCATCCAACCCCCCCATCCGTCCTGACTGCCCCCCCCCCGGGACCCTATCCCCATTCAACCCCTTATTCCTCCTGCCCCTGACTGCCCTGACCTCTATCCACACCCCGCCCCTGACCACCACCCCGAACTCCCCTGCCGTCCATCCACCCCCCCGGCCCAGCTCCGTGCCCCCTTCCCACACTGCCTGGGGCACCGGTGGCTGGCGGCACTACAGCTGTGCCACCCGGCTCGAGCCAGGCCATGCCACCGCCACCACGCAGCACAGAGCACTGGGTTAGGCCAGGCTCTGCAGCTGCGCTACCCCAAGAGCTCACAGCTCCATCGCCCAGAGTATTGTGCTGGTGGCAGAGTGAGTGTGCTGAGGCTGTGGAGCAGGGGGAACAGCAGGGGAGGGACCAGGGGCGAGCCTCCTGGGCCAGGAGCTCGGGAGCTGGGCAGGACAGTCCCGCAGCTGGATGTGGCCTGTGGGCTGTAGTTTGCACACCCCTGTTGTATTGTCTTCCTGCTGTGCAATCTCACATCATAACCCATCTGGCCTTTGCGTTATTAACCTATGAGAGGGAAACATTTCTGTGTGCATATGGAAATGTTAATCTTAAAGGCAGAACTAGGATTAGGGCTTATGGAAAGTTTTCTGTTTACATTGGTTTTGTCAAAAACCTCCGTGTTCTGTGGAAAACTTTTTACATCGTGTTTCCTTTCCATGGCTAATGTTGAATTTTCATAGAAAAATCAAAAAAAATTCTACTGAAAGTTGATTATTTTCTGTTACAGGTATTTAGACAAAAAGTTGATATTTTCCCTGGAAAATTTTGACAAAAATCTTTTGTCATTTTCCATGGCAGCATTTTCTAACCAGATCTAAAGAGGATATCGTCAAAATAATACTCAGGGGATTAAGTTGAAACAAGAGAGAGAACCCACTACCCTCACCCCTCCAGTAATACAGAAGTACATTGCTTGCCTCAAAATCAGAGGACCGATGACTAAATTACTACATATAACTCAACAAAAAGTGAAATTAAAGGAACGCTACCACCTGAAAAACGTGCAACTGTTTTTTATCCAGTATTGTGACAAAGTAACAATTGAATTACTGTCAAACAACTGAAAGGGGTTAGAGGAAGAAAATATATTGTTTTGTTTCAGTTTCACATGGTACGCCTTACAGCACTTTATGAATAAGCAGTTTCTTGGAGTAGATGGAGGAGAGACATTAATTTAAAAATATAGAAAAATATGATTTTTAAATTTATAAAAATTGTCAGGAGTTGGGAGCAAGTGCAGTACCTGAAACTACAGTCCTTCTAAATTATTTTTTGAAACTGGACTAGAATTCAAGTTGTTGTCTTAATAACTAAAATATATACTTAGAACTTGCTGCTTGAATATAAATTATTCAATTTCTTGTCTTAGTTTGAGACAAGCAGTGGACTTCTGTGTTACTAGAGTTTATTGTTCTCTTCTTCAAATAGTCTATTTCATGTTTATATTTCTGCCAGTACCCTGTATAAATTATCTGATTTCTTTCTAATATTTCTATCCTCTGAGCAGTATCTGAGGATGGGGCTTTTCAACACCAATGTCCATATGGCACCCAGAGGGTTGCTTTTCCAAGTATCACTTATACTAATGACTTTTTAAAGTTCACTTATAAATACTTTTCTGATTTTTTTTTTTTAATTGTGATGTTACTTGTTAACATACCCTTCAGTATTTGCACTGTACAGCATGTTGGCATTGCAAAGATTGTTCATAGATCAATGAAATATGTTGCACACTTTGAAATAAAAGTGCTTTACAAACATTCAACAACCTTATGAGGTCTTGAAATGCTTCTAGAAAAAAATAGTGCCTCCTGTGCTCTGGCTATCCAGTGCACGCTACAATCAGTAGTAGGGAGATAGTTTCCATTATGCATGTAATAATTTACTTCATTACTTACACTTAAGTCATAACCCTACTTAACAATTCTGAGCCCTTACCTTTGACATTTAAAGAGTCAGGCATCTTGCTGTTTGATTTGTATGTCCTAATTTATTTGCTAGTCCCCTTGGATTAAATCCTTTTTGTATTGCCAAAGGAGAAACTAATTGATATTTTAGATCATACTCCAACTGGAAAGAAAAAAACGAGTTATTGGATGTTCAGTGCACAGGAACTGAGGAGTTGGGGCGGCATCGCCTCATGTATCCAGGGAGGGACCACAGCCATGAGACATGAATGCCACCCCTCTACAAAAACTGCTAGGCAAAAAGTCTCTGGCGCCGGTGTGCACGCATACCTACTTGGAATACACATCTGTATCACATCTTGAAGAGCCACAGTTACTTGGAAATGAACTTGGAGGTTACTTACTATAAGTAACCTGCAAGTTCACCTCCAAGGCCATGCAATTTCTGACTCGCTTCCATTATTGCAGAGGAAGGAAACACATGATTTCTTAGGTAGAAAGGAGATTAGAATTTTAAACATAAAAAAAAAACGTCTCTTGTTAATCCATGATTTACAGGCAAGGATATTATCCCTTACCTGCTGTAATAATTGCCATTATCTCTAACTGAAATAAGTGAGGACAGCAGCTGCTTGACTTCTAGCCTGAAAAACTGACACTGTGAATAGAGTAATGAGGGTTTGGGTGAAAAATCCGAACACAGAATTTCTGACATGTTATTTGGTGGTGTAACCACATATTTATTACATTGTATACCAATGTTGGAAGCAGTTTGCTGAAAATTGTTGTATTTATAAGCAAAAAAGCCAACAGATGGGGTTCTTAAAAATGCCAAAGTGGAGAGGAACTTTTGAATGTGCAGAACGACTTAGGAGTATATGTTCAGCTTAATGGAATAATTGTCTTTCTGTGGATAATGTGCAAAAATTATCATAGAGTCCTAACCAATTTTTCTGTTTTCCAGACTTCAGAGCTGGGTGTTACAGAGCATGTAGAAGGAGATCCTTGCAAATTTGCACTGTGGGTAGGAAGGACACCAACTTCTGACAACAAAATTGTGCTTAAGGTAATTTTTCAAGAAGGCATTTATGCTTCCTATATTAGTTGTTTTACTGTAGATCTTTATACATTACTGTTTTTAAAACAAAAAATAACCTCTGTGAAATTGATTGCCTATGGATGGAGAGCCCCTTGAGCTGGGTAAACTTACCTTAACCTTAATTAGGGATGGTATATATTAAATCTTAATGGTCTTTTTAGATACTGGAAGAGTCTGTGCAGCCCACCAAGGAATAAGCAATCTTGTTCTCTCCAGAAAATTTGAGAGGAGTGGAAAGCTGTTTGATTTTTTTACTTTGCTTTCCTGTTGGGAATTAAATCCTCTTGCGTGAGAATTTAAGCCTGCCGCTAACTGATGGGATTCAGGAAGAAAGAAACCCATGGACAGGCTATTCCATAACTATCGGTTACAGTGTTTTTTGCACTCCATATCTGTTACTGCTTGCTGGTGGACTGTGTGCTCTACTGGGTAGATAACTGATCCAATCTAAGGTAGCAATTCCCAGGTTTGGGTAATATTATCCTAACTAGGCTAATCTTGTGCACGGTGAGCAATGTGGAAGACATGATGCCTACTGTAGCCTACTAGTAAAGGAAAGACGTGAAATGCTGCAAAGGAAATGCTAAACGATGTTTAAGCCTGATCCACCCAAAGCCGAGTAGAGTGTTGTGTGTGAATGGGTGAACATTGGGGAAAAGCAGCCTCTGTTATTTATCCTGTGTCTCTGAGAGGTGCCAGTACTACAAGAGAACTGAGCAACGTTTCAGAGGGGAAACAGCAAAGAGGACTTCAGCAACTAGCTGAGCTATAAGTGCTGATCACAATGCCCAGGTTCCACGAGACATTTCCTCCCACCGGACAGGAGTCTGATAAACATGAGCAGGAGGCATTGTGATAGTGCTGTAGACCATTCTTGGATTAAACCAGAGACAGAGGTGCTATGGCAAGCCTTTTGAGAACCAGGCTGTGAGCTCTGAACTGGAAGAACAGCCTGTAAATTGTGAGTCTAGGGAGCATCAGAAAGCAGGGCCTGCAGCAGAGCGAGTCTCTAGGCAACCTAATGAACACAGCTGGCCTGTAGTAAGCTGTCTGATTGGTGACACAACCTGATTGGTGGGAAGAGTCAGCAGACCAGACCAGCTCTTAAGCCCAGCAGCAGCAGTTTAGCAGCTGCTCAAAACATTTGTCCACAGTTTTGATAGGCTGTGCCTGCTTGTTCCCAGCCCTGCCCTTGCCTTGCCTTGCCTTGCCTTGCCTTACTCCAGGTAACCTGGTCTTACCCACAGCTCCGATTCCTCATTTTGGACTCCACATGCCAGAGCCATGGGTCAGAGTTGGCCTTTGACTCTGGGCTCCAATTCCTGGCGTCCAACTTCTACTCTAACCATGGGGCATGACTACTGCTGTCCCAATAACATGACAGCAACCCCAACCCCGACAATAAGAGAACTCGAGCTGATATGGTGAACATGGACTCTACAAAGGCCAATATCTCTCTGACAGAGATACCTGAGAGCCCTACAGATCTTGCAGACCCAGGTTGCCTCCCTGCAAGTGCAAAATGTGGTTCTGCAAGCTCATGCCATGCTGCCATTAGCTGTGCTCCCTGCTGCCTGCAAGCCCAAGTGTCCCCTCACCTGGCAATTTCAACGGTGATTGCAACAAATTTTATGGGTTCTTATATCAGTGTTGGCTCCTGTTTCTACTACATCCACAGTTGTACCCCACTGATCAAGCCCAAGTGGGATTGATATCAGCCTCCTTACTGGGAAGGCCTTGTCTCGGGCATCTCCACTTCTGGAAGAATCAAGCCCATTTCTAGGGCTGTTTGAAGACTTCATTCGAGCTATGGCAGAGATCTTTGATGACTCGAGTCATGTGTATGTGGCCAAAGCCGCACTTCGGGGATTGTGGCAGGGATGCCAGGTTGTTGCTAAATACGCGGAGTTCCAACACTTGGTAGTAGACACCAAGTGGAACAAGACACCACCACCACCTCTGGCTGAGATGGGGCCTGAGATCAGACTATGTTGACTGGAAGGAAATCTTTCACGTTAGACAAAACAGAAATATTCACATGGGTAGGAAAAATACTCTTTTGGAGAGTGGAAGTGGGAATAGCTAACAATCAGAATATTGGGTACTTTGGCCCTGAGAGGTCTCAAATGCAGGAGTGGGACAACGTAGCAGATAGCAGCACAGTACAAGTAATACAGTAACTCCTCACTTAGCGTCGTCTCGGTTAACGTTGTTTTGTTGCTATGTCGCTGATCTATTAGAGAACATATTCATTTAAAGTTGCACAATGCTCCCTTATAATGATGTTTGGCAGCCTCTTGCTTTGTCCACTGCTTGCAGGAAGAGCAGCCTGTTGGAGCTAGCTGCCAGCAGCTTCCACATCAGGTCCCCTAAGTTCCCTGTGAGGCAGCCGCCCAGCAGGCTGTCAATTGCGGAGAAGTTCAGGTGTCCCTCCACTCACTGCTGTGTGCTGCTCCTGCCCTCTGCCTTGGAGCTGCTCCCCAGAGCCTCCTGCTTGCTGTGCGAAGGGGGAAGACAGGAGGTGCTAATGTCAGGGTGTTTCCCTCCTGCTGCTCCTGACCCCCTGCTTCTGGACCCCATATCCGCAGAGTGTGGGGGGGGGGGCAGGGGCACAACAGGGCTCAGGACGAAGGGAGCTTGCTGCTGCTGTCTCAACTTGCTCATCTTCTTAAAAAGGCAATGTACTTAGACTGGTGTCAGTGTACTTAAAGGTGAAATGTGCATCTCTCTCTCTCACACACACACGGTGTGTATGTCTCTCATACACGCATGCATCCTCCCACCCACCCCGGCACTTTGGAAAGTGGAGGGAGTGGTGCACTCCAGTGGGATAGCATGGGTTCATCATCACATTCAGTTTCTGCAGGAGATGTTTGCAGCTACTGCCATGTGTCTGTTGTGTCTCCTCCCTCCATTCGTGCTGCCTTGTAGTGTGAGGCTACATTAACAATAATGTGTTAACCCTTGAGGGCTCAGCCAAGTGCTAGTTCATCATTTGGCAGCAAGGCATTCCCTGGGAAATAGCCCATCCTCTTCCACCCTCTGACTCCACCACATCAACCAAGCTTCACAGTCGACATTGCTGTGTACGGTATTAAACTGTTTGTTTAAACCTTATTGTGTGTGTGTGTGTAACGTCTTTTGTCTGGCAAAAATTTTTTTTCCTGTAACCTAACCCAACCTCCCACCATTTGTATTCATTCTTATGAGGAAATTTGGATTCACTTAACATCATTTCACTTAAAGTAGCATTTTTCAGGACCATAACTACAATGTTAAGCGAGGAGTTACTGTAACCAGTTCAGAATTGCTATGAGCTGCCTTACTCTGAGGCCCTCTTGTCTCCCTCCCTTGTAAGGGGAGTCTGCCCCAGGCAGAGCAGGCTGGATAGGAAGAGAGGGACTGGCAGGAATTCTTGTGTCTTCTAATGGAGATAAAATGTCGGTGGATGCAGCGGTTGCCAATTAAAATAAAAAAAAGTTATCAAATTTGCTGCTTAAATTTATTTTAAATCAATAGGATAGTTGCCCTATAGTGGAGTATCTGGGATTATTTGTATGGTAACAGCATATGGTGGCTATCACAGAAACTGCTGTGTTCTTAATCCTTCCCTTGATTGGGTGAAGAGGATTAAAACCCTTGATTATTAAATCCAAGTATGAAATGTTATATAACAGGCACTTAATTTTAGTCATAAGGCATCGGCCTGGAAAACACACAAAAATCTCTCTTACTGTGTTTGGAGGGTGAGAAATCAGACTAGTCCAGAATAACTAGACTGACAACAAAAGGGGTTTGCATTTTTTTTTTAGAACAGCCACGTCGAAATTAATTAAAGAATCTATGTGAAAGTCTAGCACCATAAAAGCCTTTGGCACTAAATTGATATTAGAGCAGACAACTCAACATTTCCGTCCACCAGCTCTCTTCCGAACCTTTTTTTGCACAACTAGAAGCTACCCAGTCAGAGACTGGTCTCCTGTATTTATATTTCAAACACTTAACAACTTGTTTCCTGGTTTGTTTGGGTTTTTTTCCCCACTTGGTGGGTTGTTTTTGTTTTTGTTTTTTTTTGAGGTAAAGTTTTTAAAGGCTCAGCTACCTGCAACATCTTAAAAGTTTTTTACGGTTTTCTTTGGAAAATATTTTTATAATCTGATTAAAACTGTGTCTGATATTTTAAGACATCCTTGCCGTTTTATTTTTCAGACACATTTATTACTAGTCCCTGCCAAATTTTTTTTCTTGTTCTGTACAAAGATGCCTCTGTAACTCTGAATTGTCGAAGCTGGAGCTTTTTGGCGCTTCTGATATTGTAGCTGCAAAAGGAGCTACACTTCATGGAAAACTGTAAGGAAACAAATCTCCCTGTCTTCTATTTTTGAGGAGGGAGAGGTTTTTTGTTTTGTGTTTTAACAAAAAACAAAATGTTTGTCCTTGCAGTTCAGCTGTTCCTGCAGCTTTTTCCCCAACTGAAGTCCCATTGTGAAACTTTACATAATTTGTATAATTAAACAAACAATTATGATGTATTAGAGGTTTATAATTCTGATGGGAGAGGAAGCAGGAGCTGCAGGCTAATGCTTGAAACTAAATTTTAGTAGGACCTCGGCCTTGTCTATAATTTTGTGTCTGAAATAAATTGCACTTGCAAACAGCTCTATTGAGATGTTAAGTGACCTTCTTTGTGGCCATAAATAGCATTTGTACCCACAAAAAAAAGTGACTAGATACTAAATGCTATTTGTTGCACCACAAAAATGCAGGTGCTCAGTTAGAGGCGGTTCTTGAGAATCTAGCCCTTAAACAATGACTTTGTTCTCATGCAAACATCAAGAAATGGGGAAAGTAGTAGAGAAAACATAACACAGAAGCTTGAATATCTCAATGAAAGAGTTGGTTTTCTATGAAATGGCAGCATATCTTTAAATGCAGTTAGACGTCACTCAGAATTTATTACTCAGTTATTAATTTGTAAGCTGCTGTTACCGCATGTCTTGCAATATGTTCATACAGAGGCTATAACACAATAGAGCCATGACCTTGGTTAGGGTTCCAGGGTGCTTCATTATGCAAACTTATAGTAGGCAAAGCTGAAATGATTTATATTTTGATAAAACAGTATTGGTAACGAAAATAGTGGAATTTGAAAATGGGAACAGCTAGCTGGAATTTTCCATTAAAAGTACTTTTGAAAATAAAGATGTGAAACCATACTTGCGCCTTTTCCCCTGTGTATATGTGTGGTTTACTAGTGAACACAGGCCGCCTTAACCATAATGGTCCATTTGTTTGTTTGCATATTAAAGGCTTCCAGTATAGAGAACAAACAAGACTGGATCAAGCACATCCGGGAAGTGATACAAGAAAGAACCATTCATCTGAAAGGAGCATTGAAAGAGCCAATCCACATCCCCAAAACAGCTCCAACAACTAAGCAGAAAGGAAGGAGGTTAGAATTTGAATAACTTATTAGGAAGGTGGGGATCATTTTTAAAGTGCCCCATCATGAAGGCCATATTTTAACTGCAATCATGGAGTTTTCTGTAAGAAACACAGTGTTCTCAGTGCATTCAGTGTCTTAAGCCAATATAGGAGTCGTTGTTGGCTAGTGTTATCTTCAAGTGTGGTCCTTGTAAATTAAGCTCCAGTTGACCACAGTGCTGTACGTGTTCAAATCTCTGCTCTAAACGCTCACTTGCATCTTTGTGTGGTGCTGTTCTAAAAGGATGGTTGTTTGAAGTCAGTGTTATGTTCAGCGGCCTAGGAGGTGGGCATAGACCAGATGTACTCATTAAACTTTTACAGTACGTGTTTTTTAGTCAAGTTCCTTGTTTGTTTAAACCAGACTTCACACTTGGCAGTTTTGGTGAAATGGCTAGCGGGGGTGGGGGGGTGGAGGGAGGGCTGGTCTCTGACCAAGGTTCCATGTGGTTGGCTGCTGCTGTATTTTTATACAGCTTAAGTTGGACAAAGATAGTTAACTCAGTTCATTATATATTACAGTATAACGCAAAGTAATTAAGCAAATGTTGGGGTGCAAGGCATGTCATCAGTTGCTCTGTCTTAGGCACCCACTGCTGTAATATCTGGATGCCTTCCATTAGGGTTGCAGATAAGAACTGGCAGCCTCTGAAACAGATGTGCTAACAAAATTCTGACAATTGGATTGTATGTTTACAGAGATGGAGAGGACCTGGACAGTCAGGGAGATGGCAGCAGCCAGCCTGATACTATTTCAATTGCATCACGAACTTCCCAGAATACACTAGACAGTGATAAGGTAAGAGACATGAAGTAATATTCCATTTATTTTTTATTTTTTTAGCAAATGGAATACAGTTTAGACTGAGGTATCACCAACTGTGTGTAGTTTCTCCTGAAGCATACTTCTGACAGCCTTCCTTCCCCCAGATTGGCTACATGCAATAAAGAATATGCATTTTAGTCCCTTGACAGTGGGTTATTCTGATTTAACACCATAGCCTTGAGGCAAGGCTTTCATTTATCCTAACTTAAACTATTCTTTTCCTCCATCCCAAAGTCATTTATAACTTTAACCCAAGTTAAATGTATGATGGTGAGGATAAAGGTAAAATCAGATTAACCTTCAAAGGTGTCCCTAATCTCTGAATCTTTCTGAAAATATACCTTGTTCCCTTTGTGACAGGAAGGCGATACTGGCTATTGTGTCAATTAGGAATATCAACTTTGAAAGGGCACTGTCTACCAACAGCTCATACCAGCACAGTAAAATATTTTATAAAATGTGAAGGCTTCCAACTGTCTAAATGTCACTGAATAGGGTAGAGTGTATCTGAGCCAGGCAGAGGTATGCAAATCATCCATGACATCATAGGACAGCTAGGTGAGAGGGTTCTAAAAGATATTTTAAAAATTCATTTCTCCTAGAGTCCCCTCCACCCTCCACACGCACACACACGAGTTTCTATACTGATGGAACAGTTCAAGTCTACAGGCAGCTGAGACTTTTTGCTAAATGAGGAAGAGAAGGAAACAGGCAAGAGGTAAATTCAGCTCCCTCAAAGATACATAGGGCTGTTATTTATTGAATCTGCTGGGGGAAAAAAATCTACTTTTTGACTAGCTGCAATTGCACCAGCAATTGGTAGTCATTGGTTGTAGAGTTCATAGATCTTGGTGTCTACCTGAGCTCTAACACTGTTAGCCAGAAGCCTGCTACATATTTTCAAGTAAGAAGAGGGAGGGGGAAATGTCTCAACAGCCTTTGTTTGTGATATTTTCCTCTTCCATTTGGATAAAATCCACATTCTAATTTGAGCAGAAACTGGATCGAGCGTGTCTACTGTGACAAAGTTCCTCCTCTACCTTGGTGGGTCCTGCACTTCTTGGCAGATTTGCTCACCTCAGTGATCTTCCCCACAGTCTGGGTCAACTCCTCCTATGTTTGATCAGGAGTTGGGAGGTTTGGGGGGAACCCGGGCCCACCCTCTACTCCGGGTTCCACCCCAGGGCCCTGTGGATTGCAGCTGTCTATAGTACCCCTGTAACAGCTGCAGGACAGCTTACAACTCCCCTGGGCTACTTTCCCCATGGCCTCCTCCAAACCGCTTCTTTACTCACCACAGGATCTTCCTCCTGATGTCTGATACAAGGCTTGTCTCCTAAATCCTCCAGCAGTACACTCTCTCACTCTCAGCTCCTTGCCTTCTTGCTCCCAGCTCCTCACTCGCACTCCTTCTCCTCTGGCTCCCTCCTGCCTGACTGGAGTGAGCTCCTTTTTAAACCAGGTCCCCTGATTAGCCTGCCTTGATTGGCTGCAGGTGTTCTAATTAAAGTAGCTCTCTCTACTGCCTTCTAGAAAGACTCTAATTGGCTCCAGGTGTCGTTGAATTAACCTGGAGCAACTGCCATTTGGTTACCAGGGTACTAGGGATTTGTTTAGCCTGGGGCTAACATACCTGTTTCTCAGTACTTTATTGTAGCCATCTGGCCTTGCCCCATCACACTACCTATACATCATTTACAAAACTGTACTGTACATACTAGCGTTCATATATGGATATGTACTGAGGAAGAGGACTAATGCATGGTATAGTCTTCAAACATAATCTTTCCTTCTCTATGTTGGTTAGAGAAATGGCTAACTGTGTTTAGAAGCACTTCTACCTTATAAGCTGTTCTGCACGAGTGTAATCTAGGATTTAGTGAGTATTGATATAAGTGAACTCGTGGAGCTATAGGATATAGTGTTCAGCAATCTCCCCCTATGCTTGAGTTTGTAATGCCTGATAAGTGGTTTGTTAGTAAGAAGATTCTCCACAGATGTTATAGGGTGGAAGGCAATCAACATGTTAAGGAAAATCCTGAGGGAAGTTCATTCAGCCAAGCCTCTTAATAATTCTCACATGATGTATGAAGTATTGCTGTGAAATGAGGCTACAGATAAGACACCCAATTTTCTAGGGAATACTACATCATAAATAACAAAAGAGGGCGTTTAATTATGCTGGGAATGGATTGCATCACCTTTTTATTGTCCAGCATGTGCGTCAATTCAGCCATTTGTTCATGTTCGTTCCTGTCTTAGCCAGACACTGGGAAAGAAGAGACAGCATGTCATCTGGGTTTGGTGGGTTAACAAAGTAGAAGCTCGTTAATTCATATGGATTACTAGGAGTCCAACTGCAAATGACTTGCTTATATAATTTATTGAATACACAAAGAAAAAGGGCAAAAATAAGGCGCTTTAATTTACTTTGACAGTTGTTGAGTTTTTGTATTTGCACTGAAAATGTTGTCTGGTATAATAGGTTTGAAAAAAAGAAAAGAAAAGGAAAAAAAAAATCTTAACAAGATAATTCACTCCAGCATGCTGGTATTAAACCATTGCTAAAAATTGCAGAGGCTGCCTTTTTCTGTGCAGATTTTCAAATGTTTGGATTAGCCAAATGCAGATTAGAAATTGTTAATCAAAACTACCTCTGGATAAAGAAAAAGACCTGCAATCAGGCAATCCAAAGTCTAGTGTTTTTTTTTTTAATAATTTTAATATGAGGCTCAGTGAAAGGACATGAGGTAGGAGGCCAGTGAAGTCTGTGAGGAATATGAATCATAAGTAATACATATATTTCATTTAATGGGTTTATAACTTGCTAGTTACAGTCCACTTGGGGCTGAAACTTGGCACATAATTTCTCAGCCTAAACTTAAAAAAAAAAAAAAAAAAAAAAGTTTAAATCACTTACAGAATGAGGTAGTAAAAAGGAGAGTAGAGCGCTGAGCCTTTAGATACTTTTAATGCAGTTCAGCCAAAAAGCTGCTTATTTATAAATTAAAATGTACAGATAGCTTAAACTAGTTATTTTCATTAGAAACAGATTACTTAAAAGTATCAACATGTAAAACACATTTTACCTATTTTAAAATAGTCATAATCAGGTGGTGAAACTACTCCATATTATATATTTACATAATTTTATGTATGTGCTCTTCTTAAATCACATCACACCAAAAACCACATGGCAAATGCTCCCATGCTGCTCAATAGGTGACTAAAACCACTCATTTTGTCCCGTTATATTTGTATGCAATTCATCTCTTTTATACATTCTGAGTAGAACAAATAACTGTTGCACAGTTTGAATATGAATGGTGTCAATTAAACTAGTGGTAACCGCGATGGAATCCAATGAACTACTCCCCAAAAAGCAAGGATTTGTTTCATTTTTGCTAGACAGCAGGATAGGGTAAACTAGAAATCTTTGTAACCTACAAACGATTAGGAAGCATCCAAGCTAGCCTTTACAGATGTGTTCACTTGAAATTGTTTGGCCATAACTTAACTCTGAGGTTCAAAAAAACCAACCACCATAGAGGCTTAACCCTGGAACTTGATGGCCTGAGGAAGCCCTACCCCAGCAAGAGACTCCTGTGGGGCTTGAGACGGGAGGGGCCAGGCCTGAGTTACCACTCTATCAAGTCCTCTGCCGAGTTGTGTGGGGGCTGAGTTCTCCCTCTAATCTTGTCAGTGTGATGGTCTGGAGCAGAGAGGGACACCTGCCAGCTGAAACGGATGGTTTTAGGTTCTCGTTAAGCTTAGCTGATGGCTATTGTGGGTGGCCTTTATTGCTATCACGCCAAGCATGGATAGAGGCACTTTTTGGTTTCTATTTAAGTGTGGGTCTGGGACCCCGTATTGTCTTAATCTGCCTATAAAAAGTGCCTTGGTGTTTGTAATAAAAAACTTCTGCGCTGAAGAGAAAACATGTTGCTTGTTTGATTCTGCCTCTGCTGGCTCTTGGTCGTTAAGCTACACACTGTCACTTCCCAAACTTGTTTGACAGGGATTGAACAATCCTTGTCTAAGCCAAACATTTTGTTTTACATACCTAGCTATTCTCCATTTCTTCTGCAGACTGTCTGTATTATTTTGAAATTGCTGGCCCAGATCATCTCTATTTTCCCCTCCCTTCCCATGAAAAGATCTTTTAGGGAGAGGGGCTGAGGAAGGATAGCTACATGAGCTTTTCACAAATTAAGAGGGTAAGAGAGAGAGGCATGGCAAATTCCTGAAAACATAGGCTTGGCCTACACTACAGAGGTAGGTTAACTTAATGCAGCTTATGTCAATCTAACTCTGTAAGCGTCTACACTAAAACGTAGCTACCACTGAAGTAACTCACTCGCTCCACCAACTTAATAATTCCACCTCTGCTAGAGGTGTAGCACTTACGCCGATGTAGTTAGATTGATGCAGTGTCAGTGTGGACCATGTGTTGCTTACATCGAATGATGTTGCCTTTCAGAAACCATCCCGTAATGCACCACACTGGCAGGCACATCGGTGCAAGTGCTCCTGGTGAAGACACAGTGCATTGCCGACACAACGAGCGTAGTGTGGACATGTAAAACTGATTGAATTACTGAGGTGGCTGTACATCAATATAACTTAGGTCAACTTAATTTTGTAGTGTAGACTTGACCATATGAAGTGAGCTGCAGTTGCATGCGCAAACCTTTAGATCTGTCCAAAAGCCTTGTCTTTCCATACTTCTTCTAGGCAAGTCACTGGGCACAGCGTTGCCCACTCTTTTTGGGTTTCCATAATCGTGCACTTGAGCACTCACAGGGGATTTTAGAGCAATTTCTCCTTTTCCTGTAGCCTTGTTTTGCTAATATGATCTTTGGAAAGGTGTGTGCAAGTGAGAATAACTTAGAATCGTATAAAAGACTCCAACCTCTCCCGCCCCCCCATCTGAGTACTTATGCTGGAATGTTAGGCCATGCTTACACTAGGGAAATCTGTTGGCAGCATAGGGAAAAATAGTTGTAGGAACAATTTAGTACAGCCATACTACCCAGCCCGAATTGGTGCCTTTCTTCCCCATTAGGGCTGCATTGGCACCAGCTGGCCTCTAGTGGTTCCTGTATTGAGCAAACTCCTCAGTCTCCCAGCTGAGTGTTTTGTTTCCCATTGCCCCTTCAGTAATGTCTCCCAGGATCTAGTTTGCCTACCACTCCACAGCTCCTCAACTGATGATCTGCTTGTTGGTACAGGAAAAAAGACAGCAATCATTGACCGTTCTTCCCTTCTTGCAGTATCCTCAGCCCAGCTCAGTAATGCCCCCGTTCTTCTAGCTGCCTTTCCCCTGAGGAAAACTGCATTCCTGAGGACAGCTACCAGAGCGCGGGCATTACTGAGGGCAGGGGGCAGCATACATGAGGGGAATATAGCCAGGGAAAGGGGGATGATTGTAGTTGAGTGGAAGAGAGGACATTGTTTGGGTGAGCAGAAGTTGGTTTCCACATGTGATCCACACCTGGATTACTGAAGAACTGCAGAGCAGAAACTAGTGCATTTCAAGGGCCAGAAGGGGGCTCTCTGCTGGCTAACTACTTAGTTACTAAGGCAACTTCAATTTGTATCTCCCTATCAATAAATTGTCTTTTGTATGGCAGGTGGGAGGTGCAACTGAGTTGAATAAGGGCATGGTAACCAATTACTCTCAAATGTGGACAAGTCATTAATGGCTGAAATGAAGGTTAGAGTTTTGGTAGCACTCTGAAGATATCTTTTAGCAGTGACCAGGCTTGGAAGTTTAGATGATGTAAACTTCCAAAGTTCCTTCATCTGGTCCTAATGCAGAGGAAATTAAGTGTATGCACGAGAGTATATGGTGCAGTGGTATGTCCATCTTTTCATGCTTATGGTGACTGAGTTGTCAGTGATATTAAATGTTATTTCAAACAATCATATGGAAAATGGAAGGGGTAAGCGAGGGTGAGATGGGGTGGGAAAGAGAATTAATGTAGAGTGCTAGGATTACGGTTAGTTATATTGGCTACGATGTAGAGGCTTCTTTAATCCTTCTTTATCAAGCAATTTCTCTTTGCAGTCTGCTCCATGCAATTCACTCTGTGTCAAACTAGCTTTAATCTACAAGCATCTTTATATTTCTGTGCAGTTCTTGAAAGACAAAGTTTGAGACAGCAGGAGAGATCCGAAAGTACTTAGTGTATTTGTTAGCACAAGCAGGGAGGAAAGGACTTCCATTAGTGATGATCAGTTTCCTTTTTTCCTGCTCAGAACTGGCAAAAGAGAACCACCTACAAATGATCTTCAAAAGATGAGCTTTTGTAACTTCCCACTTTCCCTTTGTCTTCTCTTTAGAGAAGACAAGTTGAAAACAAAGATGATTGTCTGTCCTACCAAACTGTAAATAATCGGTTTTTGTACTGAGGATACTAGACAAAAACCAATTTTATTCTATACAAGACCACTTATTTCCACACCTAGGCATCATTCAAACTTACCTTTTATGCTTTCTGAACTAAAAAGTTACTTTTTTCATGAAATCTTAAATATGTAGTATTAAGATGTTCTTCTTCGAGTGATTGCTCATATCCATTCCAGTTAGGTGTGCGCGCTGCGCGTGCACGCTTGTCGGAAGATTTTTACCCTAGCAACTCTGGCGGGCCGGCAGGTCGCCCCCTAGAGTGGTGCTGCCATGGCGCTTGATATATACCCCTGCCGGCCCGTCCGCTCCTCAGTTCCTTCTTACCGCCGTGTCGGTTGTTGGAACTGTGGAGCGCGGCATAGCTGTCCTCCACGTCCCTAGCTTCTCTTTGTTCGTTGTTTCTTCTAGTTATAGTCATAGTTATAGTCAGTTATAGTTAACGTATATAATAGTTTATAGCTGTATATAGTTAGCGGGCTTAGGGCTCTCGCCCTCCCCCACACCTGACGCCGGGCTCATGCCCGGTTCGCCGGGGTTCAAACCGTACTCGGCCTGCAAGAAGCCGATGCCCACGAGCGATCCCCATGACTCCTGCTTAAAGTGCCTCGGGGAATCGCACATTTCGGAGAAGTGCCGCATTTGCAAGGCCTTTAGGCCAAGAACCAGGAAGGAGAGAGACCAGCGTTTAAAGACTCTCCTTATGGAAGTGGCGCTCAACCATCCGTCCTCGGCACCGAGTGCCGGCTCCGCTCCGGCACCGGACCGCTCCGGGCACGAGAAAACGCCTCGGCACCATCCTTCCCCAGCACCGGACCCCGGCAAACGACCTTCGACGTCTTCCACTCCGGCCAAGCAGACTCGAGCGGAGCACCCGGCACCGATTCCTGCCGTGGCACCGATGCCAGGGATTCTGTTGACTCCGGGCCCGGGAGGTCCGTCGAGTCCGGTCCCTCACAGCTCCCCTATAAGGTCCGGGGTTGAGCTAATGGTCCCATCAACGCTTGAGACGTTCCCTCGGCCAGGGACCTCATTGCGTTTACCGAGTCTGCGCTGCCTCCTCCCCCGGTTCCTCCGGTGCGGATCCTGCAATCTAAGGGCAAGCCAGCGGCCATGCAAGCACCGTCTCTGGACTCACCAGGCCGGCACCGATCCCCATCGAGGTCCCGGCACCGTTCCCGGTCCCGTGGGAGATCTCGCTCGAGCCGCCACTCGCAGTCCCGGCACCGCTCCCTGCGGCGGTACCGGTCGTAATCGCGGCATCGGTCTTCCTCACGCCGGTCCCGGTTCTCCCGGCACCGCTCCAGCTCGAGCCATTGGCACCGATACTCAAGAAGCCGCTCCCACCGTCAGCGTTCTAGATCCAGGTCGACCTCCCGGCACCGAGCTGGTGGTAGGTCCCGGTCTCGTTCGCGGCACGGTTATGGCTCCCGGCACCGATCTCCGGCACCGAGGAGATCTCCGCCTTATGGAGAGAGGGACGCTTATCAATCCCGTTCGGCTCCTCCCTGGCCATCCCGTCAGCCGTCAGTCTCCTCGCAGACAGACAGCGCATACGCCCTGGACACTGACAGGCCTGCTGCTCTATTCCATGAACCCCTACCTCAGGAGCATGGACCGCAGCAGTGGGGATTCTGGACTCCCTGGGCGTACCACCAAGCCCAGGGCCCTCAACAGATTCCCCCGCGCTCGACTGCCTCCGAACACAGGGCTCCGGAGGCGACATCGTCCCGTCCTCCCCCTTCCCCTATAGAGGAGAGGTTGTCTCACCCTCAGGACCCTGAGCTCCCTCCGGAATCGGACGCAGTGCTTCAGGCAGAACCGCCTGCTGATCCACTCCTGCCGGGTCGCTCCTCATCTCCTCCCCAGATGAAGCGGTGGCTGGAACAACATCTACCAGCCCCCCGCCGCTTGATCTCAGGGCACATCAGGACCTTCTCAGGCGCGTGGCACAGAACATGAACCTGCAGGCTGAGGAGGTCTCAGAAATTGAGGATCCAGTAGTAAGCATACTCTCTGCTGATGCACCCACTCGAGTCGCCCTTCCATTCATCCAGACCATTCAGGCCAATGCCACGACCATCTGGCAGTCCCCTCCGTCCGTTCCCCCGCTGCACGAGGAGTGGAACGCAAGTATATGGTGCCCTCGAAGGGCTACGAATACCTCTGTGTCCACCCACCTCCGTGTTCCCTTGTCGTGCAATCCGTCAACGAGCAGGAATGCCATGGCTAACCGGCCCCAGCCCTAAAGTCCAAGGAGGCGAGGCGCATGGACCTGCTCGGCCGAAAGGTCTATTCTGCGGGCGCCCTCCAGCTTCGAGTGTCTAATCAGCAGGCTCCCCTTAGCCGCTACACATACAACACCTGGGCGGCGGCTGACAAGTTCAAGGAGCTGCTTCCGCAGGATGCACGTCAGGAATTCTCTGCGATCCTTGAGGAGGGCAAGAAGGTCACGAGAACTTCCTTGCAGGCCTCTTTAGACACCGCAGATTCCGCTGCCAGGACTCTAGCCTCTGGCGTTACCATGCGCCGCATTTCCTGGCTCCAGGTCTCTGGCCTTCCTCCGGAGCTCCAGTATACGATCCAGGATCTCCCATTTGAGGGCCAGGGCCTGTTCTCGGACAAAACTGACCCTAGGCTGCAAAGCCTAAAAGACAATAGGGTCATTATGCGTTCGCTGGGGATGCATACGCCTGTCACCCAACGCAGACCCTTCCGGCTGCAGCAACCCCACCGGCCCTACCCCCACCCCAGGCAGAGGCAAGACTTCGCCAGGCGGCAGAATAGAAATGGCCGGCATAGACAGTCAGGCAACCAAGGAGGACAAAACCAGAGCTCCTCCAAGCCTTCCTCTGGCCCAAAACCTTCGTTTTGAAGGTGTGCCCGAGGGTGTTGTACCAGTTTCCCTCACGGATCCGTCCCCTCCTTTTTCCAACCGCCTTTCGTTTTTCCTCCCTGCGTGGTCCCGGCTAACATCGGACCGCTGGGTCTTACGCACGTTGCAACTTGGATACCACCTGCAATTTGTTTCATACCTGCCCTTCTGTCCCCGTCCCTCTTCAGGGACCCCTCTCACGAGCAGTTCCTCCTCCAGGAGGTGCAAACGCTCCTCGTCAAAGGGGCCATAGAGGAGGTTCCAGAGACCGAGCAGGGCAAGGGGTTTTATTCCCTCTACTTTCTGATCCCCAAAGCCAAGGGAGGCCTCAGGCCTATCCTCGACCTGCAGGCGTTCAACAGATACCTCGTAAAGTTGAAGTTCCGTATGGTATCCTTGGGGACCATTATCCCATCCCTGGATCCTGGAGACTGGTACGCCGCCCTCGATATGCAAGACGCTTACTTCCATATAGCCATCTTCCCACCCCACAGGAGATTCCTTCGCTTCGTCGTGAACGACCATCACTATCAATTCGCGGTCCTTCCGTTCGGCCTCTCTACGGCCCCGTGAGTATTCACCAAGTGTATGGCTGTAGTCGTCGCCCACCTTCGCCGCAGTCGCATACACGTATTTCCCTACCTCGACGACTGGCTGATCCGAGGTTCCTCAGAGACGCAAGTCCTCAGCCACGTCCACACGGTCAAGCGGCTTTTCGTGAGCCTAGGCCTAATGCTCAATGTCAAAAAGTCAGCTCTAATCCCCACTCAGAGGATAGAGTTTATCGGCGCCATTCTGGACTCCACCCTGGCCAGAGCCGTTCTCCTTCTATCGAGATTCCAAACCTTGGCGGCCATTATTCGACGACTGCAGGCAGCGCCCTTGACCTCAATACGCACTTGCCTGACTCTCTTGGGCCACATGGCGGCCTGCACATTTGCCACGGGATATGCTCGGCTCCGCCTGAGGCCCCTTCAGACCTGGCTCATTGCCCAGTACCGTCTGGGCAGGCGTTCCCTGGACACGGTTGTCACCATTCCCCAGGACGTCCTAGGCTCCCTGCAGTGGTGGCTGCTTCAGTCCATGGTGTGTGCGGGGCTCCCGTTCCATCCGCCCCAGCCCTCGGCGTCCCTGACAACAGATGCCTCCGACCTGGGGTGGGGGGCCCACCTCAGTACCCTGCGAACCCAGGGCCAGTGGTCGCGAGCTAGCCCTCCATATCAACGTACGGGAATTGAGGGCGGTCCACCTTGCTTGTCAAGCGTTCCATCAGCAGCTTCAAGGTCGCTGTGTTTCGGTATTCACCAACAACACAACGACCATGTATTATGTAAACAAACAGGGCGGCATGGGGTCTTCCTCCCTGTGTCAGGAGGCCTTGAGGCTATGGGACTTCTGCATAGCCCACTCCATTCACCTCGTCGCGTCCTTTCTCCCGGGGGTTCGGAACACCCTGGTGGATCATCTGAGCAGATCCTTCCTTTCCCACGAGTGGTCCCTTCGCCCGGACGTCGCTCTTTCGCTCTTCCGGAGGTGGGGATGTTCCCGGATGGACCTCTTCGCGTCCTGTGGGAACAGGAAATGCCAGATGTTCTGCTCCTTCCAAGGTCGTGACCCGGACTCGGTGGCAGACGCCTTCCTTATTCCTTGGACGACACACCTGTTCTACGCATTTCCACCGTTTCCTCTGGTCCACAAGGTCCTTCTGAAGGTGCACAAGGACAGGGGCCCGCTTAATCATGATAGCTCCAGCGTGGCGCCGTCGGCATTGGTTCTCCATGCTGCTGGACCTTTGTGTGGCTGACCCTGTCCTCCTGCCACTTCACCTGGACCTGATCACTCAGGACCACAGCAGGCTCCGTCACCCAGACCTTCAATCGTTGCACCTCACAGCGTGGCTCCTGAGTGGTTGACCAGGTCGGAACTCCGTTGCTCTACCCCAGTGCGACAGGTGCTCCTGGGAAGCAGGAAGCCCTCCACTAGAGCAACGTATTCAGCCAAATGGAAGCGTTTCACATGCTGGTGTACGGATCGGAACATCCTTCCCACTGAAGTCTCCATCTCTAATATCCTTGACTACCTCTGGTCCCTTAAACAGCAGGGCCTGGCGGTGTCATCTCTAAGGGTTCACTTGGCGGCCATTTCCACCTTCCACCGGGGAGGGGATGGCCGCTCGGTGTTTTCTCACCCAATGGTGACTAGGTTCCTTAAGGGTCTGGAGCGTCTTTACCCCCAGATTCACCGCCCCGCCTCCACCTGGGACCTAAACCTGGTTCTTACCAGACTCATGTCCCCTCCCTTTGAACCTTTGGCAACTTGCTCCCTTCTCTATCTCTCCTGGAAGACCGCTTTCCTGGTGGCCATCACCTCCGCCAGACGGGTGTCAGAGCTCCGGGCCCTTACGGTGGATCCCCCGTGTACGGTTTTCCATAGGGACAAAGTACAGCTGAGACCACACCGTGCCTTTCTCCCCAAGGTGGTCTCGGCCTTTCACGTCAACCAGGAGATCTTCCTACCTGTCTTTTTCCCCAAACCCCATTCGTCTCGCAGGGAGCAACAGCTGCACTCATTGGACGTGCGTCGGGCACTCGCCTTTTATATAGAGCGAACCAAGCCGTTCCGCAAAACCCCCTAACTCTTTGTGGCGGTGGCTGAACGTGTTAAAAGGTTGCCCATCTCATCTCAGAGGATCACCTCATGGATGATGTCCTGTATCCAGGCCTGTTATGACTCGGCCCAGGCCCCTCCGGGCCACGTGACGGCGCACTCTCGGGTGGGTCGGAGTGAGAGGTCGCAGCATGTAGCACGGCGGACCGAAGGTGCGTCTCTTGGATGCTGGACAGGGCATAATGGAACGAAGGTATAGGACGGGGACCAGGTGCTGCCCGACAGATCTCCTGGATGGGCACGTGGGCAGGAATGCTGGCGTGAGCTTGAGCTGTAGAGTGCGCCGTCAGTGCCCGGAGGGGCTGCCGGTCATAACAGGCCTGGATACAGGACATCATCCATGAGGTGATCTCTGAGATTAGATGGCAACCTTTTAACACGTTCACCACCGCCACAAAGAGTTAGGGGTTTTGCGGAACGGCTTGGTTCGCTCTAAAGGCGAGTGCCCGACGCACGTACAATGAGTGCAGCTGTGCTCCCTGCGAGACGAATGGGGTTTGGGGAAAAGACGGTAGGAAGATCTCCTGTTGAACGTGAAAGGCGAGACCCTGGGGAGAAAGGCACGGTGTGGTCTCAGCTGTACTTTGTCCTATGAAACGTACCGGGGGATCCACCTAAGGGCCCGGAGCTCTGCACCCGTCGGCGGACCTAGGTAAGGCTTGGGAATCACCTAACTGGAATGGATATGAGCAATCACTCGAAGAAGAAAAGACGGTTACTCACCTTTGTAACTGTTGTTCTTCAAGATGTGTTGCTCATATCCATTCCACACCCGCCCTCCTTCCCCACTGTCAGAGTAGCCGGCAAGAAGGAACTGAGGAGTGGACGGGCCGGCAGGGGTATATATCAAGCGCCATGGCGGCGCCACTCTAGGGGGCGACCTACCGGCCTCCCGGAGTTGCTAGGGTAAAAATCTTCCGACGAGCATGCATGTGCGGCGCGCACACCTAATTGGAATGGATATGAGCAACACATCTCGAAGAACAACAGTTACAAAGGTGAGTAACCGTCTTTTACATAGTTCGAGACGATATGATCTAACTTCAGAACACGTGTAAGGTTCCTTTCAATAGGCATCTCATATTTGTGTCGGATAGTGGTTGTTTCCAGCACTGAAGATCAAATGCGTTCTTCTTCGGGTGATTGGTCACGTCCATTACATATTAGGTGTGTGCGCGCACTGCGTGCACGGACGTCGGGACCTTTTTCCCTTAGCGGCTCCCGTCGGGCCAGCAGGGGGGCCCAGCCAGAGTGGCGCCCTGCGCTGGTGCATATATACCCCTGCTGACCCGACCCTCCCTCAGTCCCTTCTTACCGGCCGTTGCGGCCCTCCGAGACCTCTCATTCGAAGGGTCCGGCCTATTCTCGGGCCAAAGGGATGCAAGGCTGCACAGCCTTCAATATTCCCAGGCAACCCTTAAGTGGTTGGGGATGCATACCACGGCAACACAGAGGAAACCCTTCAAGCCCCAACCGTAGCAGCAACAGCAGTACCAGCCTTGCCCCAGGCAGGAGCCGTACCGCAGAAGGGGCAGAGACAACAGGCATAGGCGGAACAACATGCCTGGCCAGGGCCAGGACCAATGCCAGGCCAAGCCACAACCCGGCAGCAAGCAGGGGTTTTGAAGGGGCGCTCGAGGACAGCGCATCAAACCACTTACCGGATACTCCTCTGTTTCCTGAACCACTTATCCCACTTCTGCCGTGCGTGGTCCCATATAACATCGGACCATTGGGTCCTACGCACGGTGAAGGTGGGATACACGCTTCACTTCTCCTCATCCTCCTTCCCACCCCTTTTCCCCATCCCTCTTCAGGGACCCCTCTCACGAGCAACTCCTGATGCAGGAGGTTCAGACCCTTCTCAAGGCGGGGGCAGTGGAGGAGGTCCCTCGGGACCTAAGGGGAAAAGGGTTTTACTCCCGGTATTTCCTTATCCCCAAAGCAAAGATGGGTCTTTGACCCATTTTAGACCTGCGCGGACTCAACAAATTTTTAGTCAAGGTCCGCTTCCGCATGGTCTCCCTTGGTTCCATTATCCCATCCCTGGATCAGGGGGATTGGTACGCTGCCCACGATATGAAAGATGCATACTTTCATGTCGCCATTCATCCTGCTCACCGGTGGTTCCTATGGTTCACCATAAACCAGCACCATTACCAGTTTACAGTCCTACCTTTTGATCTGGTGATGGCCCCGCATATATTCACAAAATGTATGTCAGTGGTGGCAGCCTTTCTTCGAAAAAGGAAAATGCGAGTGTATCCAACTCCTTGCGGGCCGGTCCGAGGAGGAGGTCCATTCCCATGTGACAATGGCACTGGACGTATTCACAAACTAGGTCTCCTAGTCAATGTGCCCAAGTCCTCACTAATACCAACGCAAAGGCTGGACTTCATCGGGGCAGTCCTGGACTCGGTACAGGCGCGAGTGAGCCTCCCAGAATCCAGGTTCCTGGCCATCCAGTGAGCTGTAGTCTCAGTGCAGAGGTTCCTCACAACCACAGACAGATGCTGCCTGCAGCTCCTAGGGCACATGGCAGCGTGCACTCATGTGGTCAAACATGCTCAAATGAGGCTCATAACTTTGCAACTATGGCTTGCCCAGGCATATCGCCCCGGCAGAGACCCCTTGGACCTTGTAGTGATGATCCCGGCCCAGATCTTGGACTCTCTGTGCTGGTGACTCAATCAGCAGGTAGTTTGCGAAGGGATCCCCTTCGCGGCACTACAGCCCACCCTGACGCTGGTAACAGACGCATCAAACCTTGGCTGGGGAGCACACTTGGGGGACCTACGGACTCAGGGCTTGTGGTCCAGGGACAAAATGTCGCTCCATGTCAACGTAAAGGCAGTCAGGGCGGTTCGCCTAGCCTGCCAGACCTTTCACGCCACTTTAGAAAGGCACAGCGTGACAGTTCTGACAGACAACACCACCGCCATGTTTTACATAAACAAGCAGGTTGGAGCCTATTCCTCTCCCCTCTGCCACGAGGCACTTTTCCTTTGGGACATTTATATAGCCCGCTCAGTGCACCTTGTAGCGTCATACCTTCTGAGGGAGCGAAACTAGCTGGCGGACTGCCTCAGCAGGTCGTATCAAATGCACGAATGGATGATGATATCGAATGTCCTGCAGTCGATCTTCTGGAGATGGGGATTTCCCCAAATGGATCTCTTTGCCACCAAAGACAACAGCCAATGCCCTCAGTTTTGTTTTTTCCAAAACCACAGCCCGGGCTCGGTGGCAGATGCCTTCACAATTCCGTGGCGCGGGAGTCTGAAATACGCCTTCCTACCACCCCCACTCATTCACTGAATCCTCCTCAAGGTCCGCAAGGACAGAGCGGTGATGATTCTCATCGCACCAGCTTGGCCATGCCAGCATTGGTTTACGACCTTGCTGAAACTGTCAGTGACCGCCCCAATTGCCCTGCCTCTGCACCAAGATCTCATCACGCAGGACAGCGGACACCTGCTCCACCCGAACCTGCAATCTTTGCATCTCATGGCATGGAATTTCTGTGGTTGAACGCTGTGGAGAGTCAGTGCTCCCTTCAGGTGCATCAAATTCTTCTCAGCAGTAGGAAGTCTTCCACTAGAGCGACATACCTCGCCAAGTGGAAGAGGTTTGCCTGCTGGTGTGAACCAAAGCTCATACAGGCTCTTCAGGCCTCTGTCCCAGTCATACTGAAATACCTGCTGCACCTTAAAAATCAAGGACTCACTCCCTCCTCGATTAGAGTACATCTGGCTGCCATTTCGGTGTTCCACCTGGGGGAGTCTGGGCATTCTGTGTTTTCTGACCCTGCCAGCAGGTAGGGGATCTTGGGGGACAACTACTGCAGTAGTGGGATGCAAAATAAACTTTATTAAGAAAATGCAAAAACAGGGAAGATTCAATAGTGAGGGGTATGGGGTTTGTTAAGGTAGACAATTGGGGAGGGGTTTAAAATTATTTGGGGGGGTACAAATGTGAAAACAAGTGTACAAATCGTGGAACCAATACACTGGGGGAAAGGAAAATTACACAGTACTACAATTTCTATGTAACGGGTGTGTCACAGCAGCATATAGCCAACTAACATTATGGGTAAATGTGTCAAAAGTGTAAATGTAAATGAGGTTGTTAGAGAGAAAAAGGAACCAATGGGGTTTTTCTAGACTTCAGTAATACAATTGAGTTTGGGGCAGCGAAGACAGACTTAACCACAGTTAATACAGAACACAGCAAAATCTTATCATGATCTAACTTAACCAAACTACACAAAATTCAAGTAACAGAAACAATGCAAAAATTTTAACCTAATTACAAGCACCAATACAAACAACTCTAAACCAACTAACAACACTACAAATCAAAACCACTTACTAACAAGAACCTATTCAATAGTGCACCTACACTACGAGCTATCGGAGGGGAGCAGTACCCAGAGGCAAGGTGTTCCCAGCGGTAGCCCCAGGTGGGTGCTTAACTATTAGCTCAGCATGGGCCGCAAGCTGCAGCCCAAGATACACCCAGGAAGGCACCCTGAGCACACACAGCATTTTCAGCAAAGAACCGAGCAAGAAAACAATAGAAGCTACCAAGGATATCTGGGTCTCTCTGAAACGAAGCCAGACTAAGACAGGGAGCCGCAAAGACAGCAGCTCTACCAACCCCAGACACACAAACAAATACAGAAACACATAGCAACAGAGGAGAAGAAGACTCGATCGCTTCAGTAATCACGCGATCTCCAGCACAATGTTCGGCATGGCAATTAAAAACGTATGCTCAAAAACAAACGAGAGCGGAGAGAGGGGCCCCCAAAGACCCCTAGCTGATCAGACCAGGTGGCAAAGCAAGGACCTTCTCCGGGGTCTGATCAGAAAATGTCTGGTTTTAAAGGCAAACTTAGGCAGTTTCCCACCAGTACTTTTGATTGGCTCCTCTTGATACAGGGGAGGAGAGGAGGCAGGGAAAACCTGCAGGTGAGCATAGGCATGCCTGGGCATGTTCTGAGCCACAGGTATGACTCATATGCTTAATTAGTTGGCCACTTCAGGTCTTGCATTTCTGGGCAGTGCCCCCCACACCGAGCCCGGGTCTGAACAAAGGAATCAAACAAAGAAGCAAGAAGCCCCCTTCCTAGGCAGGGCAGTGGCTCCAGTTAGTCTGTACAAGCCATCCCTATGAATAGGGCTGTGACTTTAGTTAGCACAATGGCTGGGAGGGGCGGCCACCCAGGACAAACAGAAAGGAGAGGGGAAAGAGGAATTCTAGCAGGGGGACAGCTGTAACAGACATTTTCCAACCCCATGGTAGCCCGATTCCTCAAGGGGCTGGAGAGGGTGTTTCCCTATTAGTGCCCACCCATGCCTCCATGGAACCTTAACCTGGTGCTGACTAAGCTCATGGGACCCCCTTTCAAGCCCCTAGCCTCTTCCTCTTTCAAGCACCTTGCCTGGAACATGGTGTTTTTGGTGGCCATTACGTCTGCAACAAGGGTGTCAGAACTGAGGGCCCTCACTTTGGAACCTCTGTATACAGTTTTTTAAAAGACAAGTTGCAGTTTAGGCCACACCCTAAATTCCTCCCGAAGGTAGTTTCGCTATTTCACATGGGACAGGACATTTGTTTGCCAGTAGTCTTTCCCAAACCACACATGGACCCGAGTCTCTGCAGCCTGCGTACTCTAGATGGCCGTAGCGCTCTGACTTTCTACCTGGAGCAAACTAGAACTATCCGCAGGTCGACACAGTTGTTCGTCACCTTCACAGAGAGAATGAAAGGTTTCCCTGTGTCGGCACAGTGGATATCATCGTGGATCATGGATTGCATCCGCGCATGTTACGAGCTCGCCAAGGTGCCAGCCCTGATGATCACCGCTCACTCGACTAGGGCTCAAGCGTCCTCAATGGCTTTCCTGGCCCAGGTTCTGCTCCAGGAGATCTGTAAAGCAGCTACCTGGTCGTCGGTGCACACATCCACAACCCACTATGCAGTCCATCAACAGGCCAGAGAGGACGTGGCAGTCGGCAGGGCTGTGCTTCAATCAATTGTTCCGTGACTCCTACCCTCCTCCTGTGGTAAGCTTGTGAGTCACCTAATGTGTAATGGACGTGAACAGTCACTTGAAGAAGAAAAACTGGTTACCTACCTTTTTGTAATTGTTGTTCTTCGAGATGTGTTGTTCATGTCCATTACACTTCCCACCCTCCTTCCCCTCTGTCAGAGTCACTGGCAAGAAGGAACTGAGGGAGGGTCGGGTTGTCAGGAGTATATATGCACCAGCACAGGGCGCCGAACAACACATCTCGAAGAACAGCAGTTACGAAAAGGTAGGTACCTGGTTTTCCTTGATGCAGCTGCATAGAATTCATCAGATGTACATAAGCAGTGTATTTGGCCCATTTAACAAGATTTTTTTTCTACCAGAAAATACCATTTTTTAAAAAAATAGGCACAAAATGTGAATCGTATATAATGTTAATATGTCCCCTGGCAGGTTTGTTAATGAAAAGAACTTGCTTCTTCTTACGATATGTGGGTTTGTCCGTGCCTAGTTTTCATTTCTCATCTTGCCTCTGTCTTTCCAGCAACTCCCATGTTTCAAACTTAGCCTCATCATTTATTTCATCGGGTCTTACTAATGCAATTTACATAAGGGGTTTCTTGAGAGAAAAGAATGAATTTACACAGAATATTTACAGTCTCTTGTGAAACTTAAACTTGGATTTAGGCGTTTTCAAAGTCCTAATGTCCTCATCAGTGTAAATCAGTCTCCACTTTCCGACATGTCTTCTTTTCTTCTCTCATGCAGTCTAGAGATTTCTGCCAAAACTGTACAACACCAGCTGCTTGAGCTGTGCTCTTTATCCCAGACACCCTTTGTTCTCCAGCTGTGTTTGAGTGCTAAAAGATGAATCTGCATTTATAAGGTGCATTAAGGAGAATAAAAGACAGAAATAATTTAAAAAGAAAAACATTGGCTAACAGTTACGGTAATGTGGGGGAAATTAATGGGTGTTGTCTCAAATGTTGGACAGTTAAAAGTTGAAAGTGTTTTCATGTTCATAAAATTATGTTTTCCATGGTGTTTCCAGATGAGATGGGTAGAGGGAGTAGAATTTAGTTCCTGCTGTTATTGACCACAGTGGAAAAGAGACCACACTCAAACTTTCATCTACAGACATTGTGCAGAGCTGAGAACGTGGTATGTCAGCATTGGCATGTTGTAATCTGATGATATGTCTTCACTGCAGTGAAACACCTGCAGCTGGCCTAAGTCAGCTAACTTGGGCTCTTGAGGATCGGCCTGCAGGGCTATAAAGTTGCAGTGTAGACTTTCAGACTTGGGCTGGAGCCCCAGCTCTGGGACCCCACACAGGGGCCGGGAGGGGGGTCCCCAGAGCCCAGGCAAGTGTCTACCCTGAAATTTTATATCCTCATAGTTCAAGTCCCGTGAGCCAACACAGGCCAGCCACAGGTTTTTATTGCAGTATAGCCATACCCTTAGAGTCTAATGAACAGGCTGTGTTGTTGGCGTGAATGTTGTTGAATACAGTAACTCCTCACTTAACGTTGTAGTTATGTTCCTGAAAAATGCGACTTTAAGTGAAACAATGTTAAGCGAATCCAATTTCCCCATAAGAATGAATGTAAATGGAGAGGTTAGGTTCCAGGGACATTTTTTTTTTTTGGCTGTACAGTACAATACTATAGTTGGGAGGTGCCCCTGCCTTACCCCACACAGACACAGCCCACTGGCACTGCAGACAATGAGTCAGGCAAGGAGGCTGAAGGTGCCATAGACTAGGAGAAGCACGTTGCGCAGCAGCAGCTTCCCCTACTTTGCAAGCACCAGGGGTAGGGGGCTCAACTTTCAGCCCACCCACTCCACTCCTTCCCCCAAGCCCTCACCCTTAACCCACCTCTTCTCCCCCACCTCCTCCCCCTTTACTCCGCACGCCACGTCCTCACTCCTCCCCCTCCCTCCCCTGCCTCCTGCCCATGGCAATCAGCTGGCTTGCAGCATTCAGGAGACAGGAGGGAGGAGCGAGGACATGGGGCGCAGGCTCCCCCTCACCCCCACCCTGCCCCGAACGCTGCAAGCCAGCTGATTGCCACAGGCAGGAGGTAGGCGAAGCAGGGGGAAGGCGCTGATCCGTGGGCGGTGCCGGCAGGTGGGAGGCACTGGGGGGGGGCCATAGGGGAGCTGATGGGGGGCTGCCAGCTATGGACAAAGTAAGCAGCCAAGCGACATTATAGCGAAGCATTGCGCAACTTTAAATGGAGCATGTTCTGTAGTTGAGCGGGACGTAAGATTGAAACAATGTTAAGAGCGAGGACGTTAAGTGGGGAGTTATTGTAGTTAAGATGAAGGGGACAGCTAGCCAATCCTATTGTTTGTTGGTTCCCACATAGGTAATCCAATACTATTGTTTGTTGGTTCCCACATAGGTAATCCATATTATATCTGTTTGTTATACTCTTCTGTCCTAAGATTCTCACCAGCTGAAATATTTAGAGAAAATGAAATCTATTGTTAGCTAACTTCCATTTAATTAAGGAGAGGGAAAAAGGAATATCTGTATGAAACAGAAAGCTGTAGGTATTCAGATTAGTTGTTTTGACAAGATGCATGGTTTCCAAAAGTGGTGAAACTTGTTGCTGATCTATGCTTAGGGTAGTGGGGAAGAGGGAATATGCTTTTTATGAGAAAAAGTTTGGAACCTTGTATTTGACACCTTATGAAGTCAGACTCTGTGGACTTTTTCTCAGACCCCTTCAGGCATACACATGTTTTCAGTTGTTTCAGACTTAGTTTGAAGAGGACTATAACATAGATCAGTGCCAGAAACCAAGGGAAGGCTCTTGACTTTTTCCCCTTTGGCATGACTTTAGGTGGACTAAAAGCTAATATAATGCAAAGGAAGAGAAGGGAGGGTAGCAAGATATTTTTAATGAGTGAGAAGGTAGTATGTTTGCATCTCATAACATGAGAGCTGGGACTGTCTTGAAAGATGAACTAGAAGCTGTGTGATTAATTTCTAGCCAAAACCCGGGGGGATGGGGGAGGGGTTGCAGGCTGCTGTACTTTCCTTAATTATGAGAAACGTAAGGTTTTTCTTTCCTTCTCAAGAAAAATCACTCCACGTGCACACGCAACCAGGATTAGTTAACAAGATTGGCAGGCAGTGGTCATGGGAAAGCTCTGCAGTTCAGCAGGCCGTCTTTCAGGAGGTGTGTCCTGTGGATGTGGCAGAGATTGGGAAGGAAGAATGGAATTAGCCTGTCTGTGGTGTCATGAGTTGCTTGGCAAAGACTTTTCAAATTCTTACTTGGTGACAGAGCATTATCCTGGAGAAGAAAATTTCTATCTGCCTTTCAGCCCAAGAAATTTGATTAAAACTCATTTATAAGTAATAATCCAGATGTATATTTAGGGCTGTGTCTAAAGTACACAGGATTTACTGGTATCAGGGTAAAAAGGAAATTTTAGTTGTAGCAAAATTAGGTAGGCAAGATTAAAGATTATAAAATGTTTGTGTCATAACCTCTGCAGTTAGCTATTCCCTTATAGTTCTTATCCTAGAAAATGTGTCTTTATTAATCTGAGTATAAACTGCAAGAAACATTCCCCCATGGTATTGCACAATTAGCCCCATGAAATACAGGGATTTTGTGTCTAAAATGTTTGATGTTTTCTACTATTGGAAGTTGCATACCAGATCAGATGAAACATTAATCTGTTCTGTTCTAGTAGATTGTGTTGTGACAGTTGTTTCTCGTCATACACCAGGAGAAAAAATAGTCCAACTAGAACACTGCTGCTGTAATGTTACTATTAGAAATTAAAATCAAGTTAAAGGTTCTTAAGGAAGCTGGAGTGCAACTAGGGAACTTCGGTATGTTCATCTACATGCTTTCAGTTAATCTCAAACAAGGTGAAGCAGTCGAGCATAGTTAATCCGGATCAAAATAATTTTAATTAAGTGCTTAGAAAAAAAGTAGTGAGACATGCTGGGTTTTGCCAGCACCAGTTCACATGCATATTTGTATGCGTGTGAAGTCTTTTTGTTGTTGTTGGGTAAGGTTAGGAAGGAGAGAGTTAAAAATCTTGACATGCAGCTATTCTGGGGTCCGTATCACAAAGAATCCTAAAATAGTGGTGTGCAAGGATCCCTATGCTTAAGATATGTGAAAAGTTCATGGTAAAATTTTGACCCACATATTCAGAGACTGGATTTGAGGTGTCTGATGGCTGGAGAACCTGGAGGGAGGTGGTCGGCAATTGCAGAAAAGTGTTGAACTTCCTTTTCTCAGCCAGTTTGTCTTCCTCCCGCTCCCAGTTGCAATTCCTCTTCACTTCCACCGAGTCACAGGGCCTCATATTTAATAGTGGTGTCTTTGGCTTCGTGCCCCCACACTTGTACACTGTGTCCTGGGTAACTGCTACCTCGGACCCCTGGGGTAAGGAGGAGGGTGAGGAGAGGGCTGGCTGATGAATACCCTACCACCACCACCACCACCTCCTGCTTTTGCAGAGGTTACCTATTAGAAGGGTTATCTAAGGTGAGCCAGGAAAGGTCTTCACTTCTCTCAGACACTCCACATTGCAGTGGGAAGGTAAAATCCCTTCCTCTCTTGCTTTAGCTGTCTCTGTACTTAAGCCCAGGACCAAATAATGCACAAAAGACCTACTGTGATGGCTAACATACCTTTATGGGCTTTAATTGTGTGTCTAGTTACTGTGCTAAGATTTGCAGGGCTCCACCTGACCCTAGTTTCAGTGGGAGAAAAGAGTACGTTTCCCTTGCTGTCTTGTGTGGAGTGGTGAGTCTGCTTTTTGTCTTCAGTTTTCTCGAGATACCCTTGGGACAAAGCTACGCCCAAATGCAAGCTATCATTCACAGCTCTTGGAATCATTCCGCACAGTGAATCTGAGGTGAAGGAGAGATGCGGGTTTGCAGTAAATCTTCAAAACTAACAAAGTTTCTTTAAAGCTAATAAATTTTAATACGGTGCCATTAAAAAAAAAACCCAGAAAACAGCCATATTGTAAATTTCAAAGACAAAAATATATCTTGTCAGAAATCCTAAATAAGCAGTGGTATGTGTTTAAAAAACTGCAGTGCAGCACCCATCCATCCCTTGTTTTCTCTCTTTCCACAGTTGTCAGGTGGCTGCGAGTTGACTGTGGTCATCCATGACTTCACAGCATGCAACAGCAATGAGCTGACAATCCGCCGTGGTCAGACAGTGGAGGTTCTAGAGAGGCCACATGACAAGCCCGACTGGTGTCTGGTACGAACCACAGATCGATCCCCTGCTGCAGAAGGGCTAGTTCCTTGTGGGTCACTCTGCATTGCCCACTCTAGAAGCAGCATGGAGATGGAGGGTATCTTTAATCACAAAGGTAAGTGAGAATGCGTTTTACGTTCCAGTTGTTGGCCTTATTGCAGCACTTCATATTTTTTTAGTAAAAAATGCTGTGTAAGATAAGATATTTTTTTTTAAGGGTTTCATTCAGTGCCTTCAAATTTTTATCTATTCTTGGATAAGACTTATTAGATGTAGAAGGCTATGGGTAAAACTTGTATTCCAAGACTTCTGAGAACGCAGATTGAAGCTGCTCAGCATCTTGCATGTGAAGTGGAGAAGCAATGGGATATTTGGAAGCCATTAAGACAAGTTATGTCCTATTAAAATAAACCGAGTTGGATGTTGTCCTGGAGCAAGCGTTAACGCTGTGCTAAACTGTGCCTCCGAAATTTAGAAGTAAAAAATTTAAAAGGAGAACAGGGTCTTGCCCTGCATGGAGAGAGAATTTAATTTCAGCTGCTTAAAAAAAATTAAGGTGAAAATTTTTGCCACTCACAATACCAGTTAGCTATGTAGAATGCTAAGTTTTTCTTTCTCTGCATTTTAAAAATTGTACTATGAGACTTGAGAGATTAAGCTTATTTCTTTGTCTAGTTGTTCAGCTTTATAAGTAGCCTATAAGGAGCCTAATCATTAGATTTCAGCAGCAGCTATTTTGGATCCTGTTGAAAAAAACTTTATATGTAAGAGCTGGATCTGGTTTTCCAAATGAATGATACCCTTTTTAGGAAATCCAGGGCAGTATGGGAGGCTGCCTGTAGCTTTTTATTAATTTTATTGGGGCTCAGGAAAAGCAAGTTTTTTTCAATGTGAATGAGATATTTCACCCTCTAGAAAAGAGAGGGGATTGTCTTTATTTGGTGTATTCCTGGATAAGTGGGTGTAGTGTTTAATGTTCCAGTCCCCACAGGATTCTATTATATGTAATACCAGTTTAGAAAGGAATAGCTGTCTCTCTTGACTTTTTCATTGGGGGCAATTGATTTCATTCCCCCTAGGCTGATACATAAAGTCTGTGCTCAGAAGCAAATAGGATTATTGGAAAAGACGGTTTGCCCTTTAAAAGAAGCCTCTTGAGCCTCTTCATTTAGAATAGAGAATGAAATGTAAGTTATGAGTCAGTGCCTCATCACAGATGCAGTAAATAGCTAGATAACTTCTACATTGATCAGATTGTATTATAAGCAGTAGAACTGTTGAGAAGTCAATTGGTGGAAAAAAATTGTCTGTAATGGTACACTATGCTGTTGGAAAGCACTTTATTTTTCCCACTTCATCGATTTTCCATCCAGCTCCTTGTTCTTCTTTTCTTTTCTCTTCCTGGTTTGTTCAGCTTGTGCAACAATATGGTTGGCTATAACAGGGAAGCCTTATGTGTTACTTGGGTGTGCAGCGTGCCCAGCAGAAATTTTGTGTATGCAGGGTGATGTAGCAGAGAAAGCTGAAGATTTTGTCTCTAGGTTGATGCTTCAACTTTTTTGTCCTGTGGTATTCTGGGTAAGGAAGCCTAGCAGCCATTTGGATGATTAATTGGTAAATATTTTTTGGTTTCACTAAGGCGTTTCTTCCTTTGACTGAGAGTGTGAAATCATAATAACATTGTGTCACTGTTCACAAAGGGAGTCTTTGAAGCAGGAGAATTCTTATTAGAAAGGGCAAGTTGGATTGGACAAAAGTAAAATTACAGCATGTGATATGGGGAATATTGAACCAGTTATAATCAGACTTATGTGGGATTGTGTGAGAAAGACAAAAGTACATTTGCATGTAATGTGTTTTGCATTTGATTTTTCCTTCGTAAGTGTACTACACCTCTTCCTCGATATAACGCTGTCCTTGGGAGCCAAAAAATCTTACCGTGTTACAGGTGAAACCGTGTTATATTGAACTTGCTTTGACCCACCAGAGTGTGCAGCCCCACTCCCCTGCCTAGAGCGCTGCTTTACATACAAATTTGTGTTATGTTGGGTGACGTTATATCGAGGTAGCGATGTACTTTGAATGTGTCTTGATTTAATTTATCCCCTCCCCAATCTGTGATGCCAGTTAGCTAATAGTTAAGCTTGTATACAACTTCTGTTCTTTCTGTTTATACTCCATACTCTCTGTATTTATAGACATTTATGATGTTGAGCAGATTATTTCTCTCTCTCTCTCTCTCTCTCTCTCTCGTTGCTCCTGTGTGACCCTGTTGTAATTTTTAATTTCTCCACAACTTCCAGCCCTTTGTCAAGGTCACCATCTTTATGTTTACCAGAGGAATTTTGTGACTTGCCCCATTGGAAGCTAGTTTAACATCCTCCCTACAAGTCTGATGAGGCTGCCCTGGAGAATTGGATTCTATCTCTGGCTTTTGCCACAGAGTTCCCAAGTGATGCTGGACAACTCACTTAAACCAAACTTTTCACAGGTGGTCAGCTGCTCACTAATTATGTGTTCCTGATTTTCTGGATGCCTGCTGTGAGAGCCTAGATTCCCATTTGCAGAAGTGTTGACAAGTCACAGCTGCAACTGAAGTCAGTGGGGGCTGTGATTTGAACATATGAAGTGCTTTAAAGTGATGAATATTCTGAAAAATCAGGTCCTAGGTATTTCAAATTGTGCACCCGAAATTAGGGACTACTTCAACCTTATTGTCTCTGTGCCTCACTTCCCCATCTGAAAAATGAGGATAATACCAGCCCCAATCCTCAAAAGAGTGTTGTGAAGCACACAGATTCTGTAGTAATGAGCGGCATGGAGAAGCCCTTGATGATGATGATTTTTTCTTCAGAGAAAGGTTTAAATAGTTGGCAGTGAATAAGTTATCAGGCCACACACCGAACGAGGATAGAACAAGATACTGAATAGCTGCTCATTCCGTAATCATCATCCATCCTGTGCACTGAATGAGGCAGGAGTCATGTGGGGAAAAAAAAAATAGTATGGATCATAGATCGTATCATAATGCATATGCACCATGGGGCTGACTTTAATTCTGGTATTTCCTGACACATGAATGCTCCACTTTGAATCCATACTATTCTTTAAACATAGTTTTTTCCTACGTGTCATATAATAAAGCTTTTGTGTTGTTTAAGTGAATCAACAGATGTTTTTTGTATTAGGTTTCATATTTTTATTTATTTCGGTAGCCAGCATACCTGAGTTGAGATTTTTTTCCAATGAATCAGCTTCATTTTCTTTTTTCCCCCCAGTTGGATCTTTGTAGATACAGGTGGTAATCCTCCTCAGTTCCACGGTCACTTTCTTCCTCTTCAAAACCACCGCACAGACTAAAGTGTGAAACAGCTTCATTTTGAATATTTTTCTGAAATCCATGAAGACAGATTGTTAAAGCTCTTTGATTCCTGCAGTCAGGAAGCAGTGAAAAATCGTCTCAACAGTTTCCTACTTTACATAATAGTTGGAAAATTATAGGGTGTCCAAAAGCTCAAATGTGCTTCAGAGGTTTGACATAGCAAGCCTCTTCGCTTCTAATATAAGTAGCTAATTCCTGTGTTGCATTTATTTATTTATTTATTCATTCATTCATTCTCAAGGGGATTTCACAACCATCAAATGTAAAAAAATCATGTTAGTTGTGGTTTAATTCTCAATTAACTATCTAAAATCTGGTTTTCTGTGGTAACTTGAGAGCCAAAAGGGTTTCATTTCAGGAAATCCTAATGCTTGCAGCCAATCTAAATACCCGTGGTGGTCAATCTACATTCAATAAAACACAGCACAGTGTCAAATTTTATTCAGGCTATATTAGAAAACGCTAGATGACCAAAACATTGGTTTGGGAGTATTCTGCACTGAGGCACAGCTGTTGCCTTTATTTTTTTTTTTAATGTATAAAGCATATTCATAGTTTAGAATATTAAAATGTCTGTAAGGCTGGGTAGGAAATGGAACTTACAAGAAAACTCTTGTTCTGAGGTAACATTTTTGTTAAATGTGAAAACAGGGAACACATTGCAAGTGAAGGAGATTTAATCCATATAGAGGATGTTCATTCAAATTTTCTCTGTCAGGGATACCCAAAACATAGCGTGATGCCCAATCTTGGCAAAGTAAAGCTGTTTTTATAAGTTATTTATGCATTTCTATCTGTTTGACATGTTGTTTACAAGTAACACAACACAAAAAAACAATATTCAAATCCCTCTGATGTATGTAAATCTATTAGGGAAAAAAGACAAGAAATAAATGGACAAGACTGAAAAAGAGGTAGTGGAATGATTGAATAATAGTTGGCTCACACTTATAAAGGGGAAACTGCCAGTTTAAAAATCAGATGACTCTCTGAATGGGGTTTACTTTTAAGAAACAGGTAAGATTATGACAAAAAACAATGACTAGAAGGCAAAAATTCTCCCTCTTACGTTGCTTTGTGCATTTAACAGCACTTTCCCCCCATTCTGTTTCACTTTCCCTTTGTCTAGGCAATTTTCTGTGTATGTGTGTACCTTTCACACAACAAATATGATTGCTTTTAGTAGCAAAATGTAATTATAAACACACCAAAATTTAACAGATTAGCTTGCAAGTTGACAGTCCATTTAACCTTGGTAAGATAAGTGTGATGATGAATTTGTGTTTTGTGACTCAAGGCTGGATTGCCGTATAATTGATACCTAAGGCTAACAGTAAAAGCTGTGCAGTTTCTGCAACTTGTTCACAGTGGAAAAGCAGATGACATATCACACTGGTCTATGCTCATGCCTCAGTAGCTCCTCATTCAGTGTAAGGCTGTTGTCCTTATAAGAGCCTGTGGTTGGGCAGCTGCTCCATCCCCTGAAAAAAACAGCTGGAACAGGCCAGAGAGGCTGAGCAGGCCAGCTACCAGTCAGCAAAGGCCTGTAGAGAGCCAATCAGGGCCGGACTGGGCCCTATATAAAGGCTGCCCAGCAAGAGAGAAGGCAGTCACTCCCTGACTAGCAAGGGGGGAGGACTGGCTCCTGAGGTAAGGAAGTAGCACCTTGGACAGAACAGTGCTGGCCAGGCTTGGGGGAGCAAAGGAGAGCTCCGGCCCAGTTGCCTGCAAGGCTGCAACCCCTGCTACAAAGGGTCGAGAAGGTGCATGGGACCAAAGGGGAAGTGGCCCAGGGAAGTTAGGCGGACAAGAGGAGAGAGAAGGAGGGCAGAGAGAGGCTGCCCCAAGAGCAGTGGTCCCCAATGTGGTGCCCGCAGGCGCCATGACATTTGTGTGTGTCCGTCTAGTGCCTAGCAGGGGAGAGAAGCTGCAGCCCTGCACCTGCCAGGGACAGAGAACTCCCAGGGCTGCAAGCTGCGGGCGCCAGTGTCCTTGGTCCCTGGAAGGCGCAGGGCCGCGGTTTAAGCTGGAGAGAAACTGCGGCCCCACACCTGCCGGGGACAGAGAACTCCGGGGCTGCAGACTGCAGGTTGGGAACCACTGCGCTAGAGGGTCCCTGGGTTGGGACCCAGAGTAGCGTGTGGGCCTGGGTCTCCCCCTTTTGCACTGCACCTGGCCACAGAGGAGTGGGGCCGAGACAGACTGCGACCTGCTCCTGAAATGAGGGGCTAGACTTTGGGGTTGTGGTTGGCCACCAAGGGAGGTGCAAGCCGAAGGACTGCTGTTAACACACACTGGAGTAGTAGACTGGAGCAGAGGGCAGTGTCCTGAAGAGGGCGTTGCCAAGCGGGGAGCATCACAGGTCCCAAAGCAACAGAGCAGACGATAGGCGAGACACCATGCGTTGAGGGCGCTCCATGGCTGACAAGAGCTAATTCTCGGAGCAACCAGCTGGAGGCATCAGCGGTGGTGAGTCATCACCCCACTGCAGAGCCATAAACAGAATACGGCCAAACTACTTTGAACAGCATCACTCCAAGAATTCTGTAGTTAGTGGGTACTAAGCAGCTGGCGGTATCCATGACAAAACTTGCCAGATCTGAAATTGGTCTATTGTCAGTTGTTGCCAGCTATGGAACTTCCTGTCATAGGAGTTCAGGTGTTGCTTTACATCCTACTCTGACTAATCCATTTGTACAAGGTTTCCCTGAATGTGAGCAGTGACACTTTCCAGTTCTTCCGCTTTCTTTCCCCAAAGACAGACATTGTGTGTTCATTCCCATAGAGCAGTACCATTCAGAATATCAAAACTCCTGAATTTCATACGTCAACTCACTTGTGATCTGAACATGTCTAATACTTGGATGGATGGATATAAATATTATAATTATATAAATAATTATATTTATTGAAGGTAAAATATAACCAAGGTGCGGACAAGGGCTTTCACAGTGGTGACAGAGGAAAAAAAAGAATGGCTTTGTGTGGGGCAAAGGAGACAAGACATTATGTAGAGGAAGGAGCCTGACTATAATAGTGAAAACTGGGGATTGAAGGAAGGATGTAAAGTAATAAAAATGGGAAAGTAAGATGACTTCATTAGTGACACTATATTTAGGCTGGAAGGGTGGGGAAAGATACAGATAAGGTGGTTAAAGTAACCCACGCTACAGAAGACCAAGGCATGCACAAGGGTTTAGGGATAGAATGAATAAGGAGGAAATAACTTACGTGAAATACACAGGCAGATATGATGGGACATAGCAAAAAATTATATGTGGGAGAAGGATAGTTACGAATATGAGACACCAGATTTCCAAACCCGGGGGAAAGGTCAGGTGGTGGATTTGTCAAAGTGAGTATGTAGCCAGATTATAGTGCAGCCTGTCATACCTCTGAGTTTTTGTGTTTTTAGTTCCCTTATCCTACATTAGCTATCTTGGATCTTAACAGGTCCCAATAAAACTTCAGAAATCAAATTTGTGATAGTTTTCTCTCTCTAGCAGAGTGTTTTTCTCCAAATCAATATCAGATTTTTTTTTCAAATTATATGCATCTCTGACATTTCAAATTTTCTCAGAAGTATTAACAGAATTGATTGCTCCATTAATGTATCTGTGAATCATGAAGGATTATATTTCACCATTTCAACCATGAGACTGGTCAACTCTGTCTGCAGTTTATAAGTTGCCCCGGTTCATGGGTATTAAAATGTGGTTAAAGAATTCGCTTCTGAAACTTGAATGACGATAATGAAATCTTTCTACCCCATAGGAAGTTAAATGAACAAAGCATTACATTTGAGACAGTGCAGCCTACAGAGATGAGACTCATACTGGATTTGGTATTTGCTTGAACATGCTTTTGGTACCAGGCAGCAGCCAATTTTCTTTTTTTCTAAATATTAGCTGGAAGGGAAATCAGGGTATAAAAAATATTTGCTTCAGAACAGATGTATTTGCACAGCTGGTCCTTTGGCGAGAGAAGGTACAAAACCAGAAATTCTGGCTGACTGCCTAGGATTTCCCCAGGGAATTAATATTTTGCATGTAATTAGCTTTGCTCTCATGGCAACTTTCTGAAAAATTTTCAGCAAGGTTCAGACCTAGGATAGGCTGTAGCCATCAAGTTTTGTTTGCTAGAAATGTCTTTAGTTTATTACATTGAAGACAGAAGTCCTAGAATATTAATTACTTTCTGTGGTAGTCTTTCCCGGTGCTGTACTCTGTGTTAAAGTTGCTGAGAACAGAGGCTGTTGAAATTACTTCATCTTTTTACATACACACTTTTTCAGCTTCCCTTGCAGTACAGCCCATCTGATCAGTCATTACTCATACTAAACTGGAGCTGCTACAGTATATCATAGCATTTTAAACTAAACAATATTATCACTTTTTAATAGAAGAATGTGTGCTCTTGCTAAATAGAGATGGCTTTGGTTTCAGATAGCCTCTGAAGTGTGCTGCTTTTAGCTTTACAGTATATGATTGAGCTTCTGCTGTAGGTGATAGTGTACCAAAGCAGTAAGGTATGCCCTCATTTCAGTACTGTTTTCAGTCAAGCTTTATTGGCATTGTCAAGAATTGGTGGTGCACTGAAAATAACTGCTGAATTAATGTATTAACGTGAATAATGCCTAGTATGGAAGAAGCAAGTAGGAGGTAGGATTTTCACTGTGAACTGGACAAAAAGAAAAGACCAACTGCATAAATGAATGAGGCTGGAGAGACCCTTCCTATTTTTCTGTGGTTCCTCCCATACCATACCATACCTAAAATGTTCTGAAATGTGATATAAATTTATACATGCCTCTGTCTCGCTCTCTGGCCTTTTTGTAAAGAGCAGTCACAGTAATGTATTTTTAGCAGTGGTGAAAGCAGTATCAATCTGTGTGTAATTCTGATATGAGCAAGCCTGGAGAGCCCAGGTGTCCAAAATAAAAAACTTAGTTACTCCTGGTAACGTAGGCACTTTAAATCTTCTGGGCCTTGGGCTGTAAATCAGTTTGCAGTATGCTCTTATACAGTATAGCAACACTTAAGTCCTTGAATAAAAGACATTATCAAAGTAATGCAACAAATTCAAGATTAACAGTCAGTTCAGTCCATACCTTTATTCCCCATTTACAGCACTCACTCTAGGCTTCCAGCTCCTGAGCCATCATCTCTTTTCAGCTGAAACCCACCTCACCCTCCTTCCTTACTGGAGTATTTCCTATACTGTGTTCTCCCTAGCAAAGTCATGCAGCCTACGCTGGCTTGCTTTACTTTTCTTCTCAGAAGATGGTACACAGTGCAGTTGCCACAGTTAAGCTACCACACAGCTTTTTCTAAGCAAGCACATTTATTCTTAAGGTGAAAAGCATTACAGAGAAAACAGTAAAACAGCAAAAGAACCCACACACATCAGTCATCTTACCAAAGATCATCCTAGCTCAGACAAGGTTTTTTTCCTGTGGTTATAAATTCATCACAGCTTCAGCTCAGAACAAGAACCCTTGTTAATGAGTCAGTTATTCTTTTATACAATTTGTCTTTGAACTGTCCTCATGTAACAGGTGATCAGCAGACAAAAGATGTCCCCCTGAGGATGAAGCATTAAAGGCTGAGTCCTTATGTAGGAGTTTGCAATCACCTTCTCCCAAGTATATCCTAAGAATTCCACTTCACGCGTATTATCCAAAAGATCATACATGCCTACTACATTGTTCTACGTAGGCTTTTGAAGCTCACAGTACTGCCCAGCGATTGCATTAATCCTGTTTTCTTCCTAAAGAAGCTCCATACAATCCCACATCGATACACAAACATTTGCATTTTTAATACAATGAAGTCCTAAAATACTTACACTTCATTCAGTACAGTGTGTCCAGAACATTTCAGGAAATTGCCGTAACTGTTCCATAGCCTAGTAACTGGATGCATTATGGTTTATTCTTTTTCTTAAGGCCAAAATTTATCTTCTGTCCAAGATTATTATGGGCACCTTATTGGGAGTGCTTCATATTTAGTATTATATATCAGTTCAATCCAAGGAAGAGTCAACTATGAATCAGGAAGGGTTTTTTTATTTATAAAAAGTCAGCTTTCTGTCTTGCTGCACTTTGAGACCAGTACCTGTGCCTAAACATTATCTTTAAAAAATCTTAAAGTTTTAGTGCAAGCTCGAAATAAATAGGGAATTTAAGTAGAGCTTATTGCATGTGAAGAGTAATAAATATATTGAATGGAAAAAACTACTAGGGCTTACAGTTGAAGCTAAGCATAACAAATCTCTTCCTGCAGGAGACCTTTGCAAGATGTCAAATTAAGAAAGTGATGTCTGGGATAAAATTTTGGTGAGGGGAAGGTGGTTAGGAAGTACAATTGCTGCTCTTGTAGAAACTCCCCCTCAATTTGGCCTTTGGGATTGGTGCTCCCTTTCATGACTGCCGCCTTGTGCTAACCTTTACATTTGCTGGTGTGATGCACCCAGAGCACTAAACGGGAGAGCAAGAAGTGGTTCTGTGGTTCCTCCCATACCATTCTTCAAACTTTGCAGACGATACAAAACTGCCCAAGATAATTAAGTCTTAAGATGACTACAAAGAATTACAAGTGGATCACACTAAATTGGGCGTCTTGGCAACAAAATGGCAGAGAAAATTCAGTGTTGGTAAGAGCAAAGTAATCCGCACTGGAGAACATAATCCCAATTATACATTCAAAATGATAGTGTTTAAATTACCTGTTACCACTCAATAAAGAGATCTTGGAATCATTGTGGATAGTTCTCTGAAAATATCTGCTCAATGTTCAGTGGTAGTCAAAAAAGATAACAATGTTAGGAGCCATTCAGCTTGGAAAAGAGAAAACTAAGATGAGTTATGATAGATCTATAAAATCATGAATGGAGAAAGTGAATAGAGAAATATTATTTACTCTTTCACATAAAACAAGAACTAGGGTCATCTGATGAAATTAATAGGCAGCAGGTTTAAAGCAAACAAAAGGAAGTACATCTTCACACAACACACAGTCAACCTGTGGTACTCGTTGCCATGGGATGTTGTAAAAGCCAAAAGTACAACCGGGGTTCAAAAAAGTATTACATACATTGATGGAGGATAAGTCTTCACTATTAGTCAAGATAGTCAGGGATGCAGCCTCATGCTCCAGGTGTCGCTAAACTTCCAACTGCTGGAAGCTGGGACTGGATGACAGTGAATGCATCACTTGAAATAGCCCTGTTCCATTTATTCCTTCTGCAGCATCTGGCACTGGCCACAGTCAGAAGGTGGGATACTTGGCTAGGTGGGCCATTGTTCTGAGTCAGTATGGTTGTTGTTATATTCATCCTATAGTGAGATGCTATCCCATGGAAATCTGTCAGCTTAAACGTGCAGAATGAGAGCACTGAGTGGTATCTTTGGCAACTCCCTACCATCAGTAATTCTGTTCCCCTTTCTAGTCCCCCCACAGTCTTGGAGGACAGCAGAGAAGATCCTTGGTGACTCCCTTATGGGCAGAAGAGAAGCCTCATGCCAGCTTCCTCTCCTGCCACAGAGGGGAGACAGAAGTAAGGCCTCAGCCCAAGGACAAGGGAATGGGCCACAGCAACAGTGTTCACAGAAGAGGGTATGGAGAGAATAAAATAGGGTAGAGTTGTGAATGAAGTAATACTGTAGTTTTGAAAGAAAGAAGTAGAATTGGGAGAAACCAGATGGAATGAGGAAGGGGGTTGAGGTCCATCTCACAAAGTGAGATATGGTGGCTAGAGAGAATAAGGTGATGACAGAGATGAAGAAAGAAAACATATTACTAATACAGGCAATTAAATACGGTTTCAGGGATTCTTTAAAATAAAGCCTTGACTTTGCCAGTTATGAAGAAAGGAATAATATAAAGTGCTGCAGGAAGCAAACGTATGCAGCACTAGAGTTGTAAATATTAATAATGATATTAATGAATACTTTGTGGTCTGTATGCCTAAATTGATAATTTTAAGACTAGTATCTTTTCTAAGGGAAGCCAGACATGCAGTGCATAACCCAAACACAAAACTTCATTAACGTTCAGGGTTGGTGAATGAGTCCTTACTTTTTAACAAAGAAAAAACCATCTGTAATGAAATGTTGGCGCACATAGATTTGGAGATTCTCTAACGAGCAGTTAATAATTTTCCAGCTATTTCCCACACCCTGTCAATGTGTTTAGTGCAGCATAGAGGCGATATACCATCTTCTCTTCTCCCTCCTCAAAACTCTCATGAGTAGGGAGAATCATGTGTATATGCTGGCATGCTTGTGTGTCCGAGAGAGAGGAGAGATATTAAAAAATTTCCTTAAGCCCTAACTGCAGCCCCAAATATGCATACATTTTGCGTGATAAATTATGGTCCGAAGTTATTGCTCTGCTTGACAATATTAAAAACAAACAAAAACCTTCCTCAGTAAACAGCTCTGGGTGAAATCCTGGCCCTGTTGAAATCAGTGGCAAAACTCCCATTGACTTGAGTAGGGCCAAGGTTCACCCCCACTTTTTTTCGTATAAGAGCATGGGTATATACTGTGTATATATGTGAGAGAATTTAAGTGAAATTTTTTAAAAAATAAACTCCTATCAGGCACTGAATCTGCAGCCCAGTCCTCCACCCTCCAGAAATGCTTTGAACTAATGGCAGTGTTATCAGATTATCTTGCTATTCCACAGGATGTGACAGGGAGGGATAGTAGAGAGTGCCTCTGCCATTATTACACAGCTGAACATCATGGGAGAGGAGGAAGTCAGAGTGAGAGTTTTCTTGCTAAATATTAATGTTTGAACCCTAAACCCTGTAACTAAATGGAGTTTAATGTGCATATCTCGCATCCATCTCCGGATACATGATGTTATCTCACAATGAGCTCCAAAAGTTCGACCTGCCATAAAGTGTAACACTATTGCTGTTTTACCCATAGATGCCATGCAGATATAGATTATTTTTATTAGGCAGTTTCACTGTCTAGAAGTCCAAAGAATACACCCAAGTAGAAAAGGTTTAAGGAAAGTTGTTTTTAACTAACAAAAATACACTTGTAAAATATGAGACTGCCACAGCACATGATGTTTATTAGCCATATAGTTATTTGTTTTATTTTTAGTTGCTGGCAAAGTTTGCCATTTGAGCTGTGCAGATCCTCGGAGTTCTTTTTATTGTATTTGTCACCTACTTTGGAACAGTATGCCTTAGGGGAGAGTTTACTGCTTGAAACTACTTGAGTAGGTTTAATCATGCAGCTATAAGAAACTACCAGACATGAATTCGGATTTTTGTGTACAGGGTCTAATGCATGTTGGAACGTAAGAGGAAGGAGTAAATTAGTTAATTGGAATGTACCAGCGCTATTGAAATATAACGGTTTTAGAGTTTCTGAAGATACGAAGAACTTGTGGACCTATAGCAGTGCCTTTAATAGTTGAATAAAGTTAGACAATGTAAAGTATTATAGCATGTTTTAAATCAGGATAGGAAAAATTTCTGTGGTTTAGTACCACTGTTTGGACCAATTCTGTGTAATCTCTTTTGAATGAGGTGTAAAACTGATGTCCTGATCATTTGTGCTTGTCACAGCTCTCCATGGAACTTTTTTTGCAAGAGCTTTGGTATCCAAATTACAGCTTAAATAATTAAATTCTGATGGTCTAAAAAAAAAATTGCCCTGTTTAAAATGGTTGAAGTATTATTCCATTCTTGCCTGTAATAGTGCAAGACAGTGCTAGGCAGCAACTATACCAGATGGATTCCACCCCATAAGCAAGTGAAAGTAATTCCTCTGTGTGTATGTTTATACATAACACAAAGAGAGTTAAATAATTATTAATATAAATATCTAATAATTTTGAAGGGTCAGTGATTTCTTTTGTTTGGGTAAAACTCTCTGGTTACCAATTTAAATCGCATCATTTTCCCTCCTAAAGCATTTAAAGAGGTTGCTTGTAACTCCAGAACATACCTTCACTTTTAAAAACATTTTATGAATGGGAACACGCTACTCTATTTCCCTTTTGTCAGTGGCCAGGTATATTTCCAGTTAAAATGTAACCACCATCATGCCCCACAGTATCACCTTACAAATCTCCTGACCTCTTCCAGTGTATTCACAAATGAAAGTCAATACTTAATCAAGTTGTTTTCTTTAGCACACGGATTCCTGTTGTTTTAAAGAGTTTTGATGAAAATCTTTAAAAGAAAAAAAATTAGCAACTTATTTGGTGCAAAACCTTATTTAAAAAAGTAAAATGGTTCATGGCGAAAGTTTTGAATAACCGTACATAGACATCAGCTAATGGTAAAATTAGTGTTCAGCACTACATTAGGAGGGCAGAGTATTCCTCACTTTGAACAACTGCTTTTTTTGGCACTCTACCATGGAGAAAGAAGGCTGTTTTCTTCCCCCTTGTTAAGTAATGTATGTATAAGGAATAACATTCCTTACAGTCATCCAAGAGAGTTTCAGTGTTTGAATTATCTGAAGCTGGTTTTGTTGTGGTTTTGCTGACAGTGACTGGAATCCTTCAAGCTGAATTGGCATTCTGCAGTGGTGACTCTGCTTAGGAGTCAGTCTTTTCCCAAACCTTGTCCAGATAAATGCAAAACAGGGACACTGAAGCATTCAGTATTTCTTTGAAAGGTCGCTTCATCCTAGAATGTAGTGTACAAGCTCTACTTCTTATTCTGCAGCATAGGACTGCTCTTAAAATCTAAATTAGTCAGAAAATAAATGATTAATATAATGAAGATGATGTTTGTGAAGATCTGTACTTTCATGATTGTACCTGTATAATTGCAGACATTTGCCACACTTCTGGCATGCCTTGTGTAATCATAGCAATGGAAGACTTAGTCCGTCATCAAGTCTATAACCCAAATGAGATTAACTTTTCAAGCTTTAATATTTCTGGTTAGAGTCTTAGTAGCCGAGTGACTTGGTGGCAGTTCTTCTTCATAGTTTAGTTATTGGAAAATTCTCATTTCATAGGACAAATAGAAATTTAAAGGAAACTTATGAATTGTCTGGTGATTCTTGAGAATCAAACAAAAAAAAATTCCCTTCCATCAGTTTTCAGTTTAACCTTGTTTCCCATTTTGAGCCAATTTAAGAAAAAGAGAGAGAGAGGCGATGATGCATGTTTGACTTTTTGTGGAAATAGTCAGAATGTGCTGAAAGATGGAAATGTTAATGGATACCCCAAAGAAGCGACTCTCACACCATTACCCTCAAAATGCAGCTTCCTATTTTACCCAACAAAAGGTGCTTTTCAACTGGCAGTCCCACTAGGAAGGAACAGGAAATAATGTGCTGAATTCATTTCGAAAGAAGCAGTGTTCTAATCATTCCTCTCTTGCGGTCTGCATAGTGTTATCTGTGGGGTAGAAGAGCAGAGAGAAGTTTTGTGAACAGGGCTATCTTTGTGTCTGGAACCTAAGAAACCAGATCCTAGTGGGTGCAGCTGTGCTGGAAGTACTGAAACTGTAGAGACATTCTACAAAGAGGAAAAGCAAAAATTAGACTCGTTTCACAAGTTCTATTTTAAAATAATGTTAAAGTTACCTTCAAAGTCTCCACCTGAAATTTATTTATTGAAGTACTCTTGGTTTCCTCGTTAGATTGCGGTATTTTGGGGAGGATGTAGAAAGGAGAGTCTGAATTGGCAGAGCTGGCAACAAAGAATGAATTATGTGGGTTCATAAGCAAGCACTGTTTGTTTCTTTAATGTGAAATGCATATTGTAAATAAAATTCCTACCAGTTTGTGTAACATTAGATTTTAGTCCAAGAGTTTAATAGTTGCAGCTTTGTATGTCTGATCTTTAGCTTTTAGGCCTGGGTGGTCTTATGTCCAGTACGATAGCGCACAATTTTAAATATTTATCCTCTCCCTCAAACAAAAACATGGATCAGGATTCTGATGGTTAAACATTGAAATAAGGAAAATGTTTCCCTTGATAAGATAGCTTTTAAAAAAATAACGTCTTCAAAACATGGCATTTAAATGCTGGAAAAGCTAAATAATTCACCCTTAATGTAACTTAAAATAAATATCTTGTTTCTAGCAGGTAAAAATGAATTAGCATATTTGCATTTCAGATTAATGGGAATCCTATTAATAATTTGTAGTGATAACTTCTAAATGTATGAAGTATTCTGTGAATTGAATGTATGAGACACGTGGGAAAAGTCCATAAAGGCAGACTGTTCATCTGGTGTTGCTTGAATGTTTCATTGACTTTGGAAGAGGTTTTTTTTTAAACAGTCCTCAAGAGACTCATCAATTATTCAGTATACGGAAATAAAGGGAAAAGGATGAATGTTCAGTGGTACAACTTAAATAGATTATTTTAAAAATGTCATTAAAGATCTTTCGGGATTTTGATTAACCCTTATGCTTTGGCTTTTGACCAGTTGATGCAAATTGTAATGTGTTTTACAAGGGTTATGCTGGAGTGAAGTTTGTTAATCTATTTTACAGATTGGGGTGATACTTCTATAAAACTAGAGTCATGAGAATATGAAACAAAATCAATTCATCTCCTGCTATTGTCTTTTACTTCAGGGTGGCATTTTCTTAAAAGACTGAATTCTTCCATCCTTATTCACAGTAAAGAGTAAATTGCTCCATGCCAGTCCCACTGTGGTATATAGAACTATTCACATAGCAAGGTACTGAGGTGTCAAAATCTAGCCCAAGTGGCTCTGCTGATGAAGGGATACTTACAAGGGATTAAACTCACATTTGATTTAAATCTCTGCAAAACTGATGTAAATATTTCTCTCTCTCTCTCTCTCTCTCTCTCACACACACACACTGCAAAGTTTTGGTAATCAGAAGTTAGGAAATGCCAAAATGAAGATTACCTGTGCCGTTCGGTATTTTGCTTTCTCCTGATTGTTCATTGTGTAGCTCCAGACCTTATTATGTTCTCCACACTATTCAAACTCTGCTCTCAAGGCAAAATTATTAATTTCCCATTTCTGTGGAACTCATGACTGTATTATCAGAGTGCTTTGCAAACATTAATGACATTTTTTATTTCCACAACACCCTGGTGAGATGAGGGGGTTATATTATTGACCCCCTTCTATCCCGTCCCTTCCAACCGGTCCCTGTCCCCATCCTGTCTCTTTCACAGTTCCTCATCCTAGTCCCATTTTCTTCACCTACCCAGTCCCAATCTCCATGCTCAGCCAGTCCCAGTTCCCCACCCTTCCCAGCTCATCAAGCAATCTGAGTCTTCCCCTCCTACCCACTCTCGGTCTCCAGACAACCCCACCCACAGTGGTTCACAGGCCATTTCCTTCCAAGATCTTTGTCCAGTTCCAGTGTTCCCCTGGCTCCTTATCCCAAACTCTTTGCCAGCTAGGTCCCAGTTCCCCCCAACACACCGCCTGGCTCCTCCTCAGATCTGTGCCCCAGCCTCACTCCCAGTGAAAATATATAAAATAATATAAAAACCAAATAAAATATGAAATAGAAGTAATGGTGCTTATTTGGTCGTATAGGAGTTGAGGATAATTAGGTTTTTATAACTTCTCTGAATTTTTTTAAATCTAAGATAAAAAATGGCTTTAAATTTTGGCCAACAAATGATCATATAATTGTGCTGCTATGTTTTAAGACAGGGATTCTCAAACTGGGGGTCAGGACCCCTCGGGGGGGCGTGAGGTTATTACATGGGGAGTCATGAGCTCTCAGCCTCCACCCCAAACCCTGCTTTGCATCCTGCATTTATAATGGTGTTAAATATATTTAAAAGTGTTTTTAATTTATAGGGGGGTGTTGCACTCAGAGGCTTGCCATGTGAAAGGGGTCACCAGTACAAAAGTTTGAGAACCACTGTTTTAAGTCATGGGTAACATCTTGTTGGCTAAATCTATGATAGGAAAATTATTTTTGCAATAGACATGAAAGGATGTTACATCCCAGAAAAGATGTTACAAGCAGCCATATGACTGTCTCTGCATTTCTAATTGAACATAATTTATAAGTTGTTGCCCTTTTCAATATATGTATTGTGGTCCTTTGGAGCTAGAGTCTGCTGACAGCTATAGTCTCATGACATCAGTGAGACTGGATGGGGCAGGTTATGGTCCACTGTGCATATGATTGTGGAACATTTGTTATTTTTATAATGCCGCTTTAAGCCTTGGGGACATAAACAGTCTGGTCTTGTTTCCTTGCACCCTTCCTCTTACTCATATTGACTTGCTTCATATCTTTTGGCTTATGCTTCACAGGCTCATTTTATCTTTTCCGTGTACTGCTCAGACTTTCATTTTGAGAATGGACCAAAGCAAAACACTACAAAACAGAAAGAAAAGTGTTGCAATGGGAAACTGCAAATAATGTGGTTTGTACAGATTTCTAAGTGGCTTTCTGTGTATGCGCTGCTGCCAATAAAAAGTAAAGCTGTTTCCAATTAAAGTTGCCATACTGCATGTGATGGCGCTGGACATAAGAATTTTGAAGCATGTCTGTACTAAAAATTCGCTTCCAGCTTGAGACTACGTTAGTTCATAGCAGTGCTAATAAACCCATCAACTTGCTCCCCAAATCTCACTTGAGTATTCCTGTATGTACATTACCGAAAAGAGAAGTTGAGGGCTTTCTTCCCTTCTAGTCTCCAAAGAAGTTTTCCTTTAGTGTGCATGAAATTTGTGTGTTTTTTTGGAAACTGTTGGGGGAGGAGAGGTAGTAATAAGTGGTTAACCTTTTCCTTGCCAATATCTTAAGAAATAGAGAATAAATAGCAGACCTATAACAATGAATGCATAATACAGTAGCGTAAATAGAAATCTCAGTATGTTAGTGGGATTCATACAGTCTTGAAGCTCTAAATTTGCACCTGTTCTTCTCCTCCCCTTCTTCCCCCTCTTTCCTCCCCGAAACTCAGTGTTATTCAGTGGAATTCACCTTGGATGAGAGGAGGGATTTCAGGGCTGAAGTAATGACTATAAGGAGTCTAAGAAGGGGGGAATTAAGATTTCAGCAGATATCTTTAAAAAAATAAAAGTAGAAGGGAAAAGAGACTGATTCTAAACCTGGTGCATGCAGCTGCTTAATATTAAAATCATGTTACTATATATGTGTAAAAGCAATGTTAAGTGCTGATACTCATTGTCACTGTCTTCAGAGCCCTTCATAAATGTGCATCTGTTTATATATGTTACCTGATATTTCATCACATCATACCGTTGCCCCTTCACTCCCCCACTGCCAGTATCATCGCCCCTGTCATCTGTACTTTTTTCGGCACCACTTGTTGAGTCTCTCCTAAAGGCTAATTTATTTTATGATGCTGTGAAATAAGAATTGAACTACTATTTTCGATAATTTAATGACTCACTTGAAGCAGAGAGATGTCTACATGCCCACTCAGTGACTGATGATAACTTTACTCTTTAGCCTTCTCAACCACATACCCTACCTGCTGTTGTTTCTCTCATTTGCAGCCCATCTAAAATTAGATGGTAAGATTTCAGGGTTAAAGGACCAAGTTTTCCTGCTTGCACTGTGACATGCCTGGGAAAGTCCTTAGTACTGTGAAAATAGTAAATACTAATAATGGACAGACATGAGAGAGAATATAGATGAGTGCTAGTGTGATGTATTGAGTGTGAAATGCCTAGGTTAGAGCAAATACACCCAAAGTTATAGTTCAGTGGACAATGTACTGAATTTAAGATATGGTTTCATCCTGCAGAACATTAACTTAAAATGCATAGCTCTGACATAGACTTTTAACCAAACCTCATTTAGAAGAAAAGGAATCCTAGTTCTTTACTTTACACAATAAGGATGAATAGGAGATACATGCACTCATCATGTAAAATCTCGAAAACAGGAAGGAAACAAAACTGCTGCTAAAAAAATTTCAGGCTTTGTAGTGTGATTCTGTGGTCTAAACACTAAGTTTTACTCACATAATAAGGTAGACACTTTCTCAGGGAGAAAACAAAAATTATCTGGTTTACGGTATTTTCAAAGATTTTCTTGAGCTTCAATTAGGGTAGTTACGGTAGAGTGTAATCCATTGCATCTGGCTATTCCCATATGTGAAGCTAAAATCTGGAGTACTGCTCAGAAGTGAGTCAGAGGAGAGCATCCCCAGGAAGAGAGAGTAGCTGCTCTGAAGATGAAAGCTAATAGAGCTTCCTAAATCTGATTACTTTGATTTTTTTGGTTTATTTTATACTGTTTGCATGACCATCTTCAGCAGAGTGTATAAGGGCAGGCGAGTAGGTATTTTTGAACCAGAGGTCTCGAAACAGCTAACTGCTTACCATGCCAAACAGGGTTAAGCAGATAGATACTCTGGATTCTCTTCGCTCTCTAAACCCTACGTACTGCAGCAACGGGCAGTCTGGCCGCTGTAAATACTGGATCCTGGACTTAGGTACAAAAACACATAAAGCATATAGGTATTCTGAGATATTTCTAAATCATGGGAGTTGCAGTCTGTCTTTTTTCCCCACTCTCAAAATAAGTCGAGATGTGGAGTATAATAGTAAGGGGCTGTGTAAGAAAAAGGGAGTATAAATGAAATTCATCTGTGTGAACCCTGTAAAAATTACTGGGAAACTGTATAGGAGGCTCTTGCAGAAGGTTAAAGTGATGTTTAATTGACTTATTTTTATAAAATGGAACTGTACAAATAAGAAATATTGCTTATGCTATATACACGCTGTCGTCTGGTAGCAATTAATTTGAAATATTTAGCAGCAATCTTGTAAGACTGCTGCTACTTGACCGAGGGAGCCTTGATTTTCTAATCTGTATTAATTGTCACTGATGAATTTAAAATTACTGAGTGGTAACAGCTCAGGTGCAGAGTTGTTGGGAGATCATGTGGAAGCAACAGACCATTAGACTGTTTGTAGATTGTTTGGGAATTTATCATTGATGCTGAAAGTTAATCAAATGTTACCCAGGAAGAGATGCCTTTTAATTGGTGATTGGGGGAATGAGTGCAAGGAGAGTCAGGGTAGTCTGTAAGGGGACACTGCTTAAGTTAGGATGGGGGAGAAATCATGCTTGTACCAGGAAAATTATACTTGTCCCTGCTATTCTGACTGTATTGTGATCACTGCAGCTTCAAAAATAAAATAGACTTTCATGCAAAACATCTGAAATTTTTCAAGACAAAACACAGATGTCTCTCAAATGTAGCAACCTACATGGTCACTGGGATGGTTACACTGCAAATTCAGGTAGTTTTGTAGTTGTTCATATATTAGCTTTCCTGCTTGCTATCAGCATGCACACACTGGCGGTGGGCAGCAAGAGGAAAGGAGATGTGCTCTACTGTGCAGCACCAGTTGACTGTAGCCTTGCTGGTTTTGTGTGTTGAACTAAGAGAAGACTAAGGGGGGAAATATAAAAGAAACACACTAGAACAGCAGGTAGGAGGTACAAGAAGTTTAAACCTGTTGTGGGCATCTGAAGACCAAGTGGCATGTTAATAGGACAGCTTCACATAATTCACTATCTCACTGAAAGATAGGAAAAGTGGGCATCTGGCTCTTCAGTTACTGCTCTGCTGTGTGGCAAAGGGGCCAAGTGCTGGCAGTCTAGTACTTGTACAGTACTTGTCACACACAATCACATTCTCAATATCTTCCTTAATAGTCTGCAGTGCCAGAGTTGTCAGACTTCCAGTGACAATGATGATTATTCAAACTTTCAGACTTAAAATAAATAAAATGTACTTTAAAATACCCTGCTTTTCCCTCCTCCTCTCTCAAGTCAAAAACAGCCAGCAAATTTCTTTGCAGCCAACATTCATGCCATATCTTCTCCAGTTAGCTAGATACGGCCACTAATTCGCATGGCAGGATGCTGCTTTCACCTGGAACACTGAGCGCTTCATCACCTTGATTTGTGCTGCTTTATATCCATCGTCTACTGAGTTCTTGTTACTGTAGGTGTCTGCTGTGCAGCACACCATGTTGCTTCCAAGGTGTCTTCATAAAGAACACATTTGTTTTTGAAATGCTGAGTGTAATAAACTAGACCAGTAAGACATTTTACATCCATCTGTGAGTTATGATTGAAAAGTCCGTTATTTATATATAAAAAGTCTTGTTTGCAAATGGTGATCCTGCTTGCTCTGATGTGTTACTTTTCAAAGTAATGTTATTTCCATGGTTAGTTTCCTGGTGGTAAATTGATGTCTGTTTCTGTAGTGCATTTTCACGAGCAGCTCCTATAACCTTTCCTAATACAGGAACAGAACTGCTTGGATGATCCACTGTAATTTAATAGTAATGGTGTCAGTGAGACTAGCAACAGCAAGGTGTTATTTCTAGAGTTTTTAGTTGCCATAAATTTACAACTACCAGTGATTTTTTGTTGTTGTTCTGTTTGTTTGCAATGTTGTTGTAGCTGTATTGTTCCCAGGATATTAGAAAGACAAGTGGGTGAGGTAATATCTTTTTGTATCAAATTCTGGTGGTGAAAGAGACAAGCTTTCGAGCTGCACAGAGCATTGAAATTAGGGGTAGTAAATGGTGCAGTTTTCTCAGTAGAAATTTTGAACAACACTGGTTTGTCTTAAGAATTCTTCAGAACTCGAAGTTTGTAACTTCCTTAAAATGTTTGAGAGAGAACTTTCATGGAATTGTTAATGAACTGTTCCTCCCTTAACACTGATCTTTTGGTTCCAAATATGTGTCAGATTGAAATCTGTAGTAAAAGATGAGGGGAAAGTGACTGCATTACTAAGGAGTAGATCAGAGAAAGTAAATCTTTCAAGAAAAGCATTAGAAAATAAACTACAGCAAATATTTAGATACGCTCATTTTGTTCCTATAACTTTAGGTAATTTAGAAAATGTTGCAGATTGTAGGAATTTTTCACTAAAAACAAATCAAGAAATAAATTCTCATAAAGATCACACTCATTTCTATGAACATACAAATGCACTGAAAAAGAGGAGTCTTGCTGAAAACCAAACTTGGTTGTGATTTGACTGTAGGGAGAGGAAAAGCATTGATTTGAGTCTTACGCCTACCATTGAATGTTAAGATGATTAAATTTTTTCCCAGTTATCCAAAGGAAATTACAGGACACATTTATTCTAACCCATAAATGGATCATGTGACCTCATATTTCAGTCTGGAAATTTAGAAAAGCATTATGAATGAAATCCAGGGAACAAATGTGCAAAGCCCATGAGATACTAACCTAAATGTGCATTACACCCATAGGGATGTGTGTGGTGGGTTAAGAAGGGAGATGAATTGGCTTTAGTTTGCCTGGGAAGAGATGTTTCACATTTCATATGGTATATATCTACAGTGGAAGGCACAGGTCATCTAGTTGCACTTAACTTGATCCATATATATTAGTTTAACTTTGTGTTTGATCACCCATATCGCTTTATAGATGCAGCCAATCTTAAAATAGTTTATATATCCATAAATCAGGATAGTTTGACTACAGAGTGTAATAGTTGGGAAAGTGCATCCAAGAGAAGAGAAGATTCTCTGAGGTCTAGGTTCACAGAATACAGTGGGAGAAACCAGTGCTCCTGGTGGCTTGATGTAAATTTTGGATCTGATCCGGTTCTGAAATATGTGTAGCCTTTTAGAACATAGTTGAACATTATATGGGCATTGCATGCCCTTATCCAGCTCAGTAAAAATAGCCTGCAACACACATCTGTGTGCTATGTAACTGCATGTCTGAGGGTAATTCTGTGCAGGCCCATGCATCCTTCCTTGCTTTTGTCTCTATTTGGATTTTTTTTTTTTTTTTTAATTCCTAGACACACACAACTCAGAAAGGTTGAGTTGAGGTTGAAAGCTTACATCAGTAAATTAAACATAAGAATCTTTATAGTTAATGCAAATCATCAGAGATACGAAATTCATGGTCATTTGGGAGTCCATGAGTCCCAACTCCCTATAACCCTTAAAATGCTTATTGGTTCCTCCCTAGTTGTACCACCTCCTCCCATGGGTCTTTGAAGGTGTGTGGGTCTTTCTGGAAACTCTCTTAATTCTTCTCTACCTATACCACTCCCCCTCGATCTTTAGAAGGTTCAGTTCCCAGTCCGTGGAGGCTGGTGACTCACCCTGGGCTGCAGATTTCAAACCCATCTGGCTTCTGAGTTGTAATGGCAACAACAACAAAATAAAATCCCACCAACTACAATTAGCTTAGTTAGAATGTGAACACCTGTAAATTTTACCTTGTCAGTTTAGGAATCAGTTTTCCAAGACTCTTAAAATTAGTTTAAAATATTCTTCTTAAGCCACCTGACTAACCTACCAATTTTGAGATTGGTGTTTCTTTATGTTTTAAAAGGTGGGTGGGGAGAGGGTGAAATTGGATTTATAGCGTACACTTTGTTGGAGTCTGAAGCCAGGACTGGCAACAGCAATTCCATAATAAGAAAAATGATAGTTTTCCCAGTGCCTGCTGTTTGTTCTTTTGTTGAGAAGAAGATTGCTGTATATTACAAATGCATCCTTTTTAGAAGCTACCTTGAGAAGAATTTGTGTGGTTCTGACTTTTAAAAAAGATATTACAGGCAGCTGATAAAAAGAAGGCTTCACAAGAATTATAAAAACAAAAGGTGCCACATTGTAAAAACAAAAAAGAATGCTGGTAATACTTGCACAATAGAGACGGCCTTTTAGGCTGTTGCCTGCAATAGAAAAGCCAACCTGAGCTAGTCCCCTTCTCCATCATTTTGAAGACAAAATACATTTATTGTCTAAAAGGAATGTTGCAGCTCATAGCATTCTATAGTTGAGTGTCAGTGTCAAGCAGACTAAGTTTAAATTGAGCATATTAAGTTGAAAAGCATGCAGAATGCACTAGCTTTTTATTCAGTACTGTGTATGCTAGTTTTCTTCATCGAGTTTAATGTCTTCTGATGTGTCTGTTTAACCTGTATTGCCAGTTTGCAAGAGGAACACAAATTATGGCCTTTCTTTTTGAAATTTTTTTCCAGGTGCTTGTTGTTAGGCCTTGGAGTGAATAGTGGGTTCATAAACACTGTTGAATGTTTGACTACAAAGTGGTGTAATGATCCATGGAATTTGTCCATTCAGGCTTGACCTGTTTCCTTTTCCTGTTACAGGGGTTCGGAACGGCAGCATAATCCATCTGCTCTGACTAAATTCAGTCACACCGGAGCTCAAGAGTAGAAGGTTTTGTAATACCTGTGATCTGGATACAAAGCATAATTTCAATATTTGCAATTTTTTGTGGTAATTGCTATGTTCAATAGTAAAATAAAGGTGGCAGAGTGAGAGAAAATATGAATGCTCCTCCTTACTGTCTGTAGGAAGCTTTACTCGATGTCTACATTTTTGTTTTAATTTGTGTGTGCACACGGCCTTGAAAAGAAGACAGCCATACATAATGCTTGAGTGAAAAGAACGCCTTTTCTTAGGATGGCTTTTAATGTGTTGCTAGGAACTAAAGTATATTTATTTCGGTTGTTTGTAGCTTCTGTCTCCTCGTGCCAAATGCTGAGACTATTCATCATCTCTCTAGGAAGTTGACTTAAATGGGAGTTAGGGATGCTAAGACCTTTACAAATGATGCGTAGTGCCTCGCAAGATCTGGCCTATATCATCTAAGTGTTATAGGTTGCTTTAACAGGAGCCTTTGGGCAGAGGTCAGTACAGCTTTTGGGAAGCACACATTGTTGCAATGAGGAGCCAGGGTCTTGGTTAATGAAAATATTACCATCTACTATCTTTTATTATTTATTAAGAATCCAAAAAGGAATGGACATGTGTTCTTTCCCTACCTCCTTTCTTCCTCACGAAGAAGAAAAATGCATTTCTGGTGCCTGAATAACTCAGTTGCTTTAAAAAAGTGAATGTCATTTCACCCTCACATGCTGCTTGCCATAACACAGCCAGTGTTGCTGTGAATTTATTGTGCACACTGCTAATTAAAGGATTTGTTCAGTTAATTAAGGTTTGAGAAAAGTGATGTTGCTCTTTTTCCCTCCCTTTTCTTTGTTCCCTTTCTTCTTGCTTTCTTTGTCTGGAATATCTCCAGATGGTTCTCTCCCCCTACCCTCTCCTCCTCTCTCATTATTTCTTTGTGGTCACTTACTAGTTATAGCAGTGAGGAGGGTGTCGGGAAATGATTCAGTGAAGAAAGATGCAGGGATTTTTTCTCAGAACATGGACTTTGCTTTGAACTATTTGTGAGATACAACTGCAGAAAATGAGTCATGCAGCAAAATGTAGCATTTAATTTTGAGACATGGGCTTTTTCATACGAAATAGGACCAGCAGTAAATATACCCTACTGGAAGACCATACATATGGCGATCAAGGGTTCTGGTTTCAATTTGCAATGGATGTTCAGTTTTGTGTGTTGTAACTGTGCAAAGATATAAACTGACTGCTCTTTCAATAATAAATTACAGGTTATTTTGTTCTTTTATGTATTGGCAACATAAGGTAGTGTGATTTCCCACCCCTGTAGATCAGTGGCCATATTGATTCTGATTTGGTCAGAATCATTCTGCTCTGGTTATTTGCTCCTTTCTCACAGTCTCTTCCTTTTAGTCAGAAACTACATTCTGAGAATCTGTTGTTTTTCATAAATCTGCCGTGCAGATTTACTGGAAGATGCTACTTGACTTTGTCTATAAAGCGCTATTAAAAATAGTTGGTGGGATAATTTGCCTGTACTGACAGTAATATATATTTGTTTCTCATTGTTCAGATTACGCTTCAATGTGAAGATAGAAATTATTGAAACTAAATTACTTTTAATTTGTTGTTTAAACCTGCTATTACTAATGCAGCTATTGTGGGGGAAAGAGGACTAGTTTGTCATTACCTGCAGTAAACGAGCTAGATTGTTTTGGGGCCAGTACCCATAGCAGAGTGGAAAAGTATGCATGTTAATGCTCCTGTATGTATAGCCATATAAAAAGTATGCTTTTCTGGGATGTTATTTTTATAGATGTTGGTAAGTTTATTTTATAATGTTGGATTTGGCAAGAACTGTCATAAAAATTAAATCTTTTTCTTGATTGTGGGGTCATTATGAGGGACCAGTTTAGCTCATTTATTTAATGGATTCATCTTCCTTCCAACTGTAACTACCTACAGCAGAAGAGGAGTATTTGAAAAGAAAAAAATACCAAAGTTATTGTGATAACCTTGGAACCAAACAGTATGAGAACATTGTTTCAAGTTCAAGACAGTGTTCCTGTCTCAAGGTCAGGGTGTTTATACAGCTGTTGCTGAAAACCGTCAGTAGTTGTCTTACTAAATAATTCTGGTTTTAATAAAAGTGAGCAGGAAGAAAATAATTTTAAAATAGCATTGAATTAGTGTGCATGCTTTGGTTCATCTGAAATTGAAAATGACTTGCATTGCATATTGTATTGTACTCTGTCCTATATCCAGTACACGTTTAGGATGGACTCTGACCACTATTTGACAACGTAGACAGAGGTGAAAATAAGCCGGCACGGTACGGCACAGCATGGCATGGCGTACCGATAAGAAAGCAGGGCCACCAATGGGGCGGGGGCCAAAATGGCAGCTTCCCTGGGGCCTGGCGATTTAAAAGGGCCCAGGGCGGCCAGAGCCCCGGGCCCTTTAAATCTCTGCCTGAGCCACTGAAGGCTAGCTGGGGGAGTCTGCTCCAGCCCCGCCCCTTCCATATGAGGCCCCGCTCCTTCCAGAGGCCCAGAGCCCCTTTCCCACCTTACGCAGGACCCTGGCTGCCTTGTGTACCAGTAAGTCCTTTAAGTTGCTTTCACCCCCTGAACGTCGATATGTGAGGAGAAGTGGAAGCAATAAAGTTGACAGTGGATATAGCCTAATGAACTCTGCTTTCAAGAGAATTATAAGATGGTAATCATTTCCTTTGCTCCTATACTTATATATACCCTGGTTTTGTGAATGAAGAAGTGACTCCTGTGTTTTGTACCTAGGACTCAAAGTAGTCTTTTGAATCTTTAAATTTTGCAACCTTCCTTCCCTAATAAAAGTTGGCCTCAAGCAGATGTGGGTTTTTTTGTCCTTTTTGACTTGTTCTTTTGTGGTGGAGGGTTATGTTGTTCCTTTGGCAATATATGTAATTTGTCCTGCTGAGAAATCACTGATTTGCAGAATATTGTCAGTTTTTTATTGCGTGCTGCTACAAGCATGCCTTGTGTTCTGACTTACATAAGTTCTATTAATTGTAAATTTGCTTAAAGCTATCATTGTTAAAATTGTCATCATCTGTAAATCACTGGCAAATATCAGTTTAGTGACCTAACTAGAGATAAAATGTTATTTGACTTATAACTAGGACCCTACCAAATCCATAGTCCATTTTGGTCAATTTCACAATCAAAGGATTTTAAAAATTGTAAATTTCATGATGTCAGCTATTTAAATCTGAAATTTCATGGTGATGTAATTGTAGAGATCCTGACCCAAAAAGCGGTTGTGGGGGAGGTTGCAGTACTGCTAACCTTACTTCTGTGCAGCTGCTGGCGGCGATGCTGCCTTCAGAGCTGGGCAGCTGGAAAGCAGCAGCTGCTGGCCTGGATCCCGGCTCTGAAGGCAGAGTTACCGTCAGCCCAGCAGCAGCACAGAAGTAAAGATGGCACAGTATAGTATTGCCACTCTTACTTCTCCGTTGTTGCCTATAAAGCTGGGCCCTCAGTCAGCCGCCGCCACTCTCTGGCCACCTAGCTCTGAAGGCAGCAGCGTAGAAGTAAGGGTGGCATGGTATGATATTGTCACATTTACTTCTGTGCTGCTGCTGGTGGGGCACTGCCTGCAGAGCTGGGGGCCCAGCCAACAGTCTCAACTCTCCGGCTGCCCACCTCTGACGGCAGCGCAGAAGTAAGGGTGGCAATACCATGACCCCCCTAAAATAACCGTGTGACCCCCCCACCCCCGAAACTCCGTTTTGGGTCAGTACCCTGAATTTGAGAGATGCTGGTCTCCCCTGTGAAATCTGTATAGTATAAAGTAAAAACACGCAAGAGACCAGATTTCACTAGGGGAGACAGCATTTCATGGTCCATGACGTGTTTTTCATGGCCATGAATTTGGTAGAGCCCTACTTATGACCATCTGTTTCCTCTTTTTCACTGGGTGTATATTCAGTATGTCACTAATCTTTGTCCTCTCTCACTGGATCAAAACTATCTGTGTTACTTGGTATGTTCTTGCTTTCATACTCTGAATCATTCAGGATGAATTTCTAGGGATTTTCAACAGCCTGATTTATTGCTGTATCTGGGTGCTGAGGGGTAACACTCAGGAATAATCAGTGGTAAGATTTTTATTTTTTGATGTTCAAAATGGTGTAAGTGTGGCCTTGGAGTTGCATCTTAAATCACGCAGCTAGAATGCCAGGAATGGACAGTAAGCGTCTCCACTGAATTTCTAATTAGGAAGAAACTGTGTAAGTAGTGATTTTTGTCCATAGAGAGTATATTGACTTTGGAGGTGCCTCTTGCATTGTCAACCTTTCATTCTTGTTGATTTCAATATATATCTGCATACTATTTCTTTTTGTCACATGTTCTCTTGATTCTACCAGCGATATCAGTAGAGAGCTTTCTTCGTGGGGCATTCTGAGAAGAGAGAGGCTACATTGGATCAACATTCAATCCTCTCCTGAAATCCAGACCACATGTTCAGTACACATTTGGCAGATCATGTATTTGTTTTCCATCTCATCAATGAAAAATTGAAGAATTTAATTCCCTTTTACTCAGCACCAACAAATACTTGTTTATGCATCTGGCCTTCTTGAGCTTCACTGTCTCTTTGTTTCATACGCTTTCCTCTTCTCCTCCTCCTCTGCCACCGCTGCTTATTTCCTTCCACTGGTATAGAACTCCTGGATTGCATGAAAGATGCCCTGATAGAAATTATTACCAGTATACCACTTCTTCTGCTGTTGAATACTGACTCCCTCAGTCATACTCTTACAAACAGTGACTGGACACATAGATAGTCTTTTGACTAGTTTAGTTCAGATGTTTTGGAATCTGAAATTACATATTGAAAGCAACCTTGTACAGGTTCCTCTGATCAGCCTTCTTTGACTTGTTGTTGAGATTCTGCACACTTCTGTAGGCATGGCATGCATAGTGCTTGCAATGTTTTTACTAGTCTTTGAATTTAGTGATTCCTACGAGGTCTGTGCAATCTCTTCTTTCTTTCCTTGTCTTTCTCTGCTCATCTGTCATTGCTTGCTTTTAGGCCAGTTGTTGCTGAATGTAACTTTCCATGTTTATCTGTATTGATATTGATGTTCTTGTTATAATTTCGTGTTCTAGACAGTCATGCTCCATATAGCAAGGCAAGCTATTAAATTGCCTTGTGGTTATTTTTGTAGTGCTGCACAATTGTTTTCAGAGGAAAATAATTACTTGTCAGCAGAAACAGCTTTAAGAGGGCAGATAAGAAATCTTGGTGCCCAATAATGGTTGAACATAAATGCACCACACAGCTGCTTTGATGATAAAAGTAGAATAACTTTTATATGTAAACCTTAAATTAATAGTATTTCCTATTTGCATTCCAGGAAGTGCACTTTCCTACCAAGAAAGCAGCCATCTCTTTGATTGATACATAGCAGTTGTTTAACAGCATAGAGCATCCCTGCAAAACAGTTTAGGTCACGGTGAAGAGTATCTTGTCCAAGAGCAACGATAGTGGGAATACATATAGATGGAATTGCAAAAAACTACTTATCCAGGAGATGAGGCCAAATATACCTGCCCTTCAGTAATCATAGTTGAGAAGGTGCCAACTTAACACCGTGCTTAATGTCAGCATGATACTTGAATTATCAGCATTACTTCCTGCAGCACTCTGGGGTTTCGTTAGTTGCACAAAAATATTCATTAGACCCAGCTGAAATTAGCTTGTGAAATTGGATTTGTTTATCGGCCCGAGTGCTGTTTGAAAGGTCTTGTTTCTCATGAATTTGCACACATCTCTCATTGAAATGAATGGAGATTCTCTCTATATGCTTAATGGATAAATGAGCACTAACTATCTGATACACACAAAAAGATTTAGTGTCTTTATCTTTCTTTGTTTAAAGAAAAAAATATTAAGTTAGGACTCAGAGTACCATGTATGGCAGCTTCAAACTTCATAAATCAGATCAGTAGTTCGTAGTTGGTTTTAAAAAATGCAGTTGATCTCTTGTCTTAAAATTTAAGATTCCAAACACATGAATGAGAAGCAACCGATTTATACCTCAGACTATTTTTAAACAGTTGTCAGATGTGGCACATGATTTATACATTAAATTACTTACATATTAAATGTTAACTTTCATGATCCAGAGAACTGTATGAAATGTTCACCATTCAGTGGTCCTGGGGGAGGAAAGGCACATCTCAGGAAGCAGGTTTTTTAAATCTTTCAGTATACCTGGTCAGATACTTTAGCCTCCCTACCCTATGATCACATTTATAATGTGCAAGCAGAATAAAGTCCAGGCCAGCAATATATATACTTGGTGCTTTAAAAGGGACAGTTTGATAAAGCTGAAAGCAATTGAGCCAAATCAGCTGAGAGGAAGAATTTAATCAGAAAAATGGTAATTGGGACTCATTTGAGAACACCATACTACATGCCCAAAAAGACACAAATCAAGGAAGAAGGCCATACTGGTTAAAAAACCAACCTGGTTTAGAGGCGGAAGTAAAAGCAGCTATAAAAATAAAATCTATCTATCGATCGTTACAAAAAACAAATGGAAAAAAGGGTAAGTTGATAGTAATGAATTTCAATCAGGAGTTGGGAATTGTAGAAGAGTGATAAGGAAAACCAGGTTGACATAAGGAGAAATCTATGGTCAGCAATGATAAGGACAAGGAGGAGCTTTTAAAAAAATATTAATTACAAAAAGAATCCTGTCACTGGTATTGGTCCATTACTAGATGGAAATAGTATAATTGTCAGTAATAATTTAGAAAAGACTGAAGTGTTTTTTCTGTTCTGTATTTGGGAAACAAACAGATGGTATAGTTTCATCACATCCTTACAACACATTTTCTATTCCACTAGTATCTCTGGAGGATGTTCAACAAAAACTACTAAAGTTAGACATTTTTGAATCAGCAGGTCCAGATAATTTGCATCCAAGAGTTTTAAAAGAGCTGGCTGAAGAGCTCACTGGACCATTAATATGCATTTTCAATAAGTCACAGAGCACTAGTGAAGTTCCTGAAGACTGAAAGAAAGCTAGTGTTGTGCCAATATTTAAAAAAAGGTAAACAGGATGACCTGGTTACTTATAGGCTTGTCAGCTTGACATCAATCCCAGCAAGGTAATGGAGCAGTTGATATGAGATTTGATTATTAGAAAACAAAAGAAGAGTAATATAATGCTAATCAACATGGATTTATGGAAAACACATCCTCTCTAACTAACTTGATATCGTTTTGTTTTTTTTTTAATGAGGTTACAAGTTTGGTTGATAAAGGTAGTAGTTTTGATGCAATATGCTTAGACTTCTGTAAGGTGTTTGATTGGTACCACATGGCATTTTGATTAAAAAATAGAACACTATAAAATGTATATGGCACACATGGATTAAAAACTGGCTAACCGATAGGTCTTAAAATGTAACTGTAAACTGGGAATTATCATCAAGCAGGCGTGTTTCAAATGGTGTCGCACATGGATTGGTTCTTGGTCCTACCCTATTTAACATTTTTAGCCATAACCGGGAAGAAAACAAAATCATTACTGCTGAAGTTTCAGATGAGACACAAATTGAGAGAATGGTAAATAATGAAGAGGACCGGCTCTCTGATTCAGAATCATCCGGATCACTTGATAAGTGGGACAAGCAAACAATGTAATACAGATAAATATAAGTGTATGTACCTAGGAACAAAGAATGTAGGCCATAATTACAGGATGGGGGATTAGTGACACTGAAAAAGATTTGGATATCATAGTGGATAATCAGTTGAACATGAGTTCGCAAAGTGACACTGTGACCAAAAGAGCAAATGTGATCCTTGGATGCATAAACAGGGAAACTCAGATAGGAATGGAGAAGTTATTTTACCTCTGTATTTGGCATTGGTGCACCTGCTGCTGGTTCTGATGCCCACAAATTCAAGAAGGATGTTGATAAAGTGGAGAGGGTTCAGAGTAGAGCCACATGAATGATTAAAGGATGAGAAGTGATAGATTCAAAGAGCTCAATTTTAACTTAACAAAGAGAGGGGTAAGGGGTAACTTGATTACAGTTTGTCAGGATCTACACGCAGGACAAATATTTGATAATGGGCTCTTCAGTCTAGCACAGAAAGGTAGAACATGTTCCAGTGGTTAGAAGTTGAAGGTAGATAAATTCAGACTGGAAATAAAGGCATGCATTTTTGGCAGTGAGGGTAATTAATCACTGGAAACAATTTACAGCTGGTTGTGGTGGTGTCTTGACTATTTTTAAATCAAGGTTGGATGTTTTTCCAAAATATATGTTCTAGGAATTATTTTGGGGAAGCTCTCTGTCCTGTTTTATACAGGAGATCAGACTAGGTATTCACACTGGTCCCTTCTGGTCTTGGAATCTATGAACCCATCAGTGTCTCTTGGAAAAGTCTGGGAACTGTTCACACTGAGATTCAAACATCTTGAAATATGTTTAGTTTAGATTTTATGAAAGCAGACCAATTTCATAAAGAAAATCTGCAAAAATGTACTTTTCAAGAGGAGTTGAGAACATTTTATTTTTGTCTTATTTTTAAAGTACAGATCTTGATATTCTTGAAATTTCAGAATTAGAAATTGCATTGGGATAGCTTTCTTGCATCAAAAAGTACGTGGAAGTTTTGGTGTGAATCCTCTTGTTTGTGTAAACTTTGAGACTATAGAGTGTCCCAAAACAACATAGTATTTGGAGGAGGGAGGGGAGTTTGCTCTTTGTTTTAAAAAAACAAAAAAAAAACCCTGTCATTTAAAAGGTCAATCTGCTATGAATGTTATGTAAAAATGGCACCTTTTTTAACTCCCATCTGCTCCCTCTGTGTATATAGGCAAATAACTGTTTACTCTAGTGATTCTTTGTTTCCTCATGAACTGGTTTCTGTTGTTGTTTGTGCATTACTAACAAAACTGTATACTAAATTCCACCAATTATACCTGTGGAAGCCCATTATGTACAGATGATTTGCACAAATAAAATATCTTAGTGACTATAGAACACACATAAGGTGTCTGAATGCAGAGTGGAATAGAGTGGAATGTATCTTACTCAAGATCTAAGTTGGCCAGTGGAACTTTAATTACTAAACATGATGCATTAAAAGGAAAGAACCCAGCTTTAACTGTAGGATGTAAAATTTTGTTTGCGGGATTGGTGAATTTTATTTGTGCTTGCGAACACCCACTGTTTTTTAGTCTATTTTCATAGTATAAACACAGTTGAACATTCCTTTTAGGCAGAGATGCCCAAACTCTGGTGGTTGGAGCACTTTCTCTTGGTCCATAGAGAGTTGACAGGTCGCATGTTGTTTGCTGCACCTTGATTCAAGCCACTAAATTTAATTAAGTCAGCAAAGCCTTGAATAGAAAATTGATAGTCAGCAGAGGAACGTCATGTGAGGGGCAGTGATCCAGGTGATTTTGAATGGGAGGTGGTAGGTAGTCTAGAAGATTCCAAATGCAAGACCAAGATACTAATTAAAATATGGGCTACACAAAAGGAAAAAGATGAGAATCCCTACTTTTATTATTAAAAGCATGTGGTGGTTTGGTTTGATTTTTCCCCTTAATGTTTTATAAAATGTATTTGTTTCCTGTTTACCAAAAAACAGCCTTTAAATAGGAGAGAATTTGACCACTAAGTGCCAAAAGTTGAATAAAATGCCCTACCAACTCGCTCTCGCTTCCTATAAAACTGCCTAGCACTCAGTTGCATGCAGGATTTTGGATTTGGATTTCTATAGCGATGTGGTCTAAATTCCAGGGAGCAGAAACAGAACCCTCTCTGTTCATCTGGGAAAGTGGCCTGGGACGACAACATGCTTTTTTTCTAAAAAAAAATCTCTTAGCATATAAAACTGTCCAGCAGGCGTGAAAGGAAGGAGAGCAACTTTGCATCTAAAATGTGTTGGGGTTTGAATCTTGGTTAGTGACAATGACATGTTGAAAGCTGCCTCTGTGTGTGCAAGATTAGATAAAGGTATAATTTTAAAATAATTAAATGCAAGATCTTAATACCCACTGCTCTATGGAAAAGAGAAGGCGGGATCGGGGAGACGTGAAGAACAAATAACCTGAGAGATCATGAAAGGACACAGTGTAGTGCCTTAGACCTTTCAGACCTGTGCCACTCATTTATTTTATTCAGACATAGAGCATTTTGGTGCACCATTCGCTATTATGAAATGTTTTTGCAAACTCTGTCCCACCTTCCAAATTATTATTGGGGGCTCATGAGGAGCATGGAGGAAGAAACCAGTTTTATTTTCTAAAGTGCCTAGTAAAAGTAGACTCCAAAGTTTGGACTAATTTAGACATTTGTGACATTTTGTGCATATTTTAGTGGTTGAGATTGTATGTTTACTAGTGAATAATTGGGCATCATCTGAAAGGATTTTATATAGGACCTCTGAAGAGGTGAAAGAAAAGAACATATACAGCCTTTTTTTTCTTTCTCTGCCTTTGTTAAATAGTTGATGTTAAAAATCCTAATCATGTTGTTTGAAGACCTGTCAGATATCTCCTCTCTGTTAACAAGAGCTGTACAGTAGCTTCAAGGTCAGAATTCCAACTATAACCAATACTGATGTTATCCAGGTGATTACATTTGGTGACTGTAACTATTCAAAGACATTGTCTCAGTTCATTTCCTAGTGGACAGGTATCTACATTACAAAAGCCACATTTAGTATTAACAGACATCTCGTTGTCAGTTTTAGCAGAGAAATTAGGAGTAGAATGGCTTATGAGGGCTGAACTAGGCTCTCAAGGTTACCTCTGGAGGTACTATTTTCAGAGAAGAGTTAGGTTGGCGGTGGAGGATGGGCTCTAACTACCATAGCCAGTACAATATCTTTTCTGTGGTAGCAAGATTTTTTTCTGAGGTTCTCAATCCACCACCTTTCATTTGCTTATACTCTGTTTTAGAAAATGGAAGTACATTTTATCCAAAGATCAGAAGTGAAAATGTTTTCCAGTGCTACAGGATAGTTTGCCATGACTGGTTACAATACCTACAGTATGTGTAATAGCTACTGCCTATTAAGAAAAAAGGTAAAAGTATATATATGACAGCTCTAAAAGTGATGCATTGAACTGTAGGTTTCCTATTAGAAAATATTTTGGTTTACAACATAAGGCAGCTATAATATATAGAAATGTCATGGAGCATATTTCAGTATAGTACACAATTTGAAAGGAACAGCTGGTTTACTAGAGATGAATACTCAATATATTTGTGCCACTGCAGATGATTAGCATATATTTCTTTTATATATTGAATAATAGTTTCCAATATGTTGTAGGCTGGCTTAAAACATAGTTCAATGGAAACTACTGCAGTGTTTTCATGGTAAGGAAATTGTCCCTCAAAGAGTGAAGGGGAAATTCCACATTTGCAAGCATAATAAAAATGGCAATTGTGTGGTCCTTCAAGTGTCAGTTGCTTTTTTTATAGATGCTTGTTAAATATGAAACATTTTTAATGTTCTTTGATGTATATGAGAATATTGGCTTACAAAAGTAGTCTGGTAAAACTCAGCAGGAAAGAAACAAATTTATGCCATTTAGGAAAGTTTTTGAATGGTTGTACACATGGCTCCTTTCTTACCAAATGTAGGTCAGAGGTTAGAGCTACCCTGTGCATGCATGTCTGTGAATAAAATACATTTCTGTACTCCTTTCTCATGCCTCCCCAATATCTCTTGCCCAGTGAACTGGTACTGTGCCGCTGAGTTTAGTTTTGGTTGTTATGGACCTTTGTCATGAATTTTTATTTTTGAAAAGAAGAGCAAACTCTTCCTTCTCCAGTATCTCATTGACCTGGCACTGGTTTGTGCATGTTGGCCAGTTGTTTAATAGTGTTTTTGAAATTGCCAAAATTACATTTAATACATTAATTAGAACTAACAAGGAAGTTTGACATTCTAGACCGGGGTAAACTTTTTGGCCCGAGGGCCACATCTAGGTATGGTGGGCCACGAATGCTCAAGAAATTGGGGGTTGGGGTGCAGGAGGGGGAGAGAGCTCCAGCTGGGGATGCGAGCTCTCGAGTGGGGCAAGAAATGAGGAGTTTAGGGTGCAGGAGGGGGCTCCGGACTTGGGCAGCGGGTTGGGGTGTGTGGGGAGGGTGGGGGCTCCAACTGGGGGTGTAGATGAGGGGTTGAGGGTGCAGGAGGGGGCTCTGGGCTGGGACCAGGGAGGTTCAGAGGGTGGGAGGGGGATCAGGGATGGAGGTTGGGGTGTGGGAGAGGGATCAGGGGTGCAGGCTCCAGGCAGCGCTTACCTCAAGCAGCTCCCGGAAGCAGCAGCATGTCCCCCCTCTGTCTGCTACGTGGAGGCATAGCCAGGAAGTTCTGCATGCTACCCTGTCCACACACGCTGCCTCTGCAGCTCCCATTGGCCACAGTTCCCGGCCAATGGAAGCTCCAAGGGTGGCAGTTGGGGCGGGAGTAACATGCAGAGCCTCTTGGCTGCCCCTACAGATAGGATTCGGAGCGGGGACATGCCTCTGCTTCCAGGAGCCATGCAGAGCCACGGCACATGTGGAGTGGGGCAAGCCCCAGACCCCGCTCTCCAGCAGGAGTTCGAGGGCTGAATTAAAAAGTCTGAAGGGCCGGATGTGGCCCCCGGGCCATAATTTGCCCACCCCTGGTCTAGACAGCTTTCATTCTAGTCAGACTGGTCCCTAGGTTCATTAGTAGCAGTGTGGTGGTGTTGTTTTGATTAAAGACTGTTTAGATGGTGCGGACAATGAAACAATTGGACTCAGTTTGCTTTCTAAAGAAGTAGGAAAGTATGTTCCCTGTACTACTCTGACCTTAAAATACTAAGACCATTACAATGCAATATGGAAATAGTTAATCTGGAACAGAAAACTTCAAGTCATCAACTAGCTGGACATGGTTCATTATTAAAAAAAAAAAAATCAATTATTAATCACAGATGTCCAAGTTTCTAGGGTTGGTAAAGCTGGGAATAGGAGTATTCCAGTTTCCCCTTAACTTCAGGAATGTGTGTGTGCACTGGAGGTCATCTTATATTTCAGTTTGAGAGGGTCAGAATCCATGCTGCTTGCCCTTTTACTTTAGCTCTGTTTAAAAAAAAAAAAAAAAAAAAAAAGTTAATTCATGGACTTTCTGTGAACTCTCTGACCTCATCAACAGAGAAACATATGTGCGTTTACTTCAACTTAGGGGAGAGGTGGAATTTAATTGACTTTCTCTTATGTTTATGAATAGTCTAACAAAAAGTGCAGCCATTAGTAATTCAGGAAAGGAAAAAAAAAAAGCTCGAGTGGTGTCTGTATAAATTACGTTTCATTAACTTGTATTGTACCTGTGCCTTGCTAGAAATTAGTGTCAAATTCTTAGAACATAAACAAGAAGGCCAAATGTTTCTCTAAAGGGGAGGCTATGGGATGCTGGACAGGCACTTACTGGAAAGTTTTCTGTTCTTGGGACACAGTAAGGGCTAAAAGACCCAAAACTTAATCAGTCTGTTTCTAGTTACAAAGTCAGTGTTGTTCTTGCTTTCTTTTTGAATGCATATATCTATTCTTAGAGCCTGTATTACTGATAAAGGATTCTTGAGCAATCTTAGTAAAACAAATTGGTCAGCGGTCACAATAAAAAAATAAAACCACTTTTAGTTTAAGGTTCCCATGAAGAACTGTAAATGGTAGAGAAAATGTTGCTTTAATTACCTGGGTATATATAGCTAAACCAGGGTAGAATTTTTGAAAGCATGTGAGTGCCATTTTTCAAAAGTGAAAGTCAATGGCCCTTAGGGAGCTTTTTGATTATTTTAATCCTAATCTTTAACAAATGGATGTAAAATGATGAATTTTATGTTATTTTTGCTAATCAGTGACAGTTATCAATATAAGTAACCAGTTTCATCAGAGTTTCTGTTAACCATGCATTGCAGAGCCTGTTATCTTACTTAACATGAAGGGGATTAGAATTATGGTTCCGTATTTGTACCTGGGCTCTGGAGCCTAAGGTCCTGATCCTGCAATGGGAATGTTGTTACCAAATTTTCCCAGTATTTTGAGGTATGCTCATTTATTAAGGTTATTCTTCTGGGACGGGGCACCAGGGTGTTCTGTAACTCTATCAATCTACTGCTTGTGTCACTTGTGTTCTCATATGGAGCTCTATTTCTCCCTGCTGCAAGTTCCCTCCCAATGGAGCTATCCTGCAGGACCTAGGTTCCCCAGAATCAGGTGAACATACACATTAGCAGAGCGTGTTTGAGAGCACCGGGTTAATCAGCACTCCCAAGATAACCCCTTATATGTCCCTGGATTCAGTAGGGTAGGTCGAACAGCATTTCCAAGCTGTCACCCTCATATGCCCTTGGACTCAGCAGCTAGATCGAACAACACCTCCAAGTTGTCACTCTCATATGCTCTGGGCACCACACCGGAATAGAATATGCCTGAGCAGGGTGGGTTGAGCAGCACTTTCAATCTGCCACCCTCATATGTCTCAGGTTCAGCATGTCCCTATCCCCACTTTCATGTTACAATTGTTCTGGTAGTGTCCCGCTTGATGAGCAGAGCCCACAGGATTTCTGAGCACTGCAGGGATCTTTAGCTTAGGCAGGAGGAGCATTGCTGCAAAGTGAATGAGGAAGCCAAAAAACATCTGCGGGGGGACAGAGAGATAAACAACCAGCTTAACCATGAAAGTTATTTATTGCCAGGTAATAAGCATATAGGGGAGCCAAACAAACAAAACAGTTATAATATTAAATCTAACGTAAATTTGATTATAAAAGTCAGGTTTTGAGAACGATAACTAATCAGACAAGTTAGGGTCAGAAGGCTATACCTAGAGGGAGAAAGAGCTGTGTTCTCACCACTCCATGAAGCTTGAATTGATCGGGGTTCCCAGGTCGTGATGGTAGCTCAGGGTCTGGAGACAAGCAGAGCCCCCAGCACAATCAGTCAGGAGAAGATGATGTCCCAATGGAACTGATGCAGATTTTGGATCCAGGCATCAGAACACTTACTTGAGCATGGGTAGGGGGTTTAGTAGGAAAACAACAATGGTTCAAGGGAGAACACTAGATCTGTTTATGGGTAAACTGATGGCTCAAGGGAGTATACCATGGGTCAGCAAACTATGGCCCACAGGCTGGATCTGGCCCGTCAGGGCTTTGGATCCGGCCCGCAGGATTGCCACACCTGTAGTGCCACATACCCTGTGCTGCTCCTGGAAGCAGCTGGCACCATGTCCCTGCGGCCCCTGGCGGGGCAGGGCAGAGGGCTTCACACACTGCCCTTCCCTGCAGGCATGCCCCCCGCAGCTCCCATTGGCTGGGAACGGGGAACTGCTACCAATAGGAGCTTTGGGTGAGGTACCAGCAGGTGAGGGCAGCACACACAGCCCTCTGCCCCCTCCCAGGTCCGCAGGGATGTGATGCCGGGCATGGGGCCAGGGCAGGCAGGGAGCCTGTCTTAGCCCTGCTGTGCGCCGCTGCCATCCTGTAGTTGCTCCAGGTAAGCAGCGCCGGGCTGGATCCTGCACCCTGAACTCCTGCACCCCAATCCCCCACCCTGAGACCCCAGATGCAGCCCACGCCCTCTCCCATTCCCTAAGCCCCTGCCCTGAGCCCCCTCCCACACCCCAACCCCTTGCCCCAGCCCTGCATGCGATTTTCCCCACCCAGATGTGGCCCCCTAGGGCCAAAAAGTTTGCTCACCCCTGGAGCATACTAAAGTTGTTTTGTTCAGACTAGACAATAATAACTGCTCATTCCTGGCTGTGGGACGTGCTCCTGGGACGGAGCTCACAATGCAGTTAGGGAGCTTCAGTATTTTGGGTACCAATAAAGGATTTATCACTGGAATTGATCTGATAACTACTGAGCTGGGTGTGTGCAGGGGGGTTCATTAACATCTGGCACAGAGATCCCCCATCATGCAGTGCTTCCCTGCCTTTCTGGTCCCAGAGTTCCGTGTGGTTCTTGCCTTGGAGTCTCTGTTCTCCGTTCTGTATGCTAATGGGGATGCCTCCCTGTCCCATCTTCGATGCAAATGAGGCTGGGGGAGTTTCCTTAATCCTGTCACCCTTGTCTGGAGGGGTTCAGGTGTGTCTCCCACTGCCTTTTATGGCTTTTGTAAATCTGTCTTCTGATCGGTTTTGTTCTAGCAGTGGGTCGGGGAGGGAGGTCTTTCATGAGTCAGACAAGCTGGATATTGTACCCTGGTTCCCCAAGAACACAGAGCTGGTAGGTAACACTGCTCACATGCATAAAGTTGAGCAGCTGAGGAAGTGTTTGTATAGTTGCGCCCTAATTCTATAATCATTAGACAGATACATTTCCTTTTAACTTCAGTGGGAGTCTGCTTGTTTGAATAAGAACTGTGGAATCTGGTCCCTGGTCAGCAGCAACTGGGATCCTTTTAGAGTGAGACAATTAATTGTTGTTGGGAAGCAGCCTCGTGTTCAACCCTTGAAATGGCACTCGTACTCTGTGGAGTCAGCACTGAGGCTTCCTCATTGAGAGTGAGATCAGTATCAACCAATACAAACAATTACACTGAACCTTTAGTAAGTGGAAATGTAAGTGAACATCTGTAAGAGTTACAAATGAGTGCTTTGTGGTCTGCGGATGTGTGTGCACAAACAAATAACATACATTGTTCTAGTGAATTGCATACCCAGAGTTAAAATATCGCAGTGGTTACATGTCTGTTGCTACAGAGAAGATTGTTTGCCCAAGGATGTATTAGCAAAAATACAGGAAAATATTGAGATGGGCTGGAGGCTGGAAAATAAGCCTTATGCCAAGGAGAGATTAATAGAAAGGCAGCACATGCTCCCCCAGTGTCTTTAGTCTGTGAGATTGGCATCTCTGGAGCGGCTCAAGCCACACTTCAAAATAACCCAAAGCGGTGTTTTTGCATTCTTTCTGGATCCTTTAACTCTTCCTCCACATCAGATATGGCTCTTAATGAATAGTTTGCACTTAGTATTCTGCAATAGCTAAGCAGTCTGATGTGTTCTGTTTTGCAGAGCTGCTCCTCTGCAAGAAAGATAAGCTTACCCACGCTGTCCCTACCATAGTGAGAGAGAACACTGTTCTAAATTGCTTTATTTGTTCCCCACCATTTTTGGTGAAAGAATCCCTTTGCACCTAAGCTGGGTGGAAGGATCTGAGTATCTATACCAATCTTGGAGAAGGAATGCAAGGAGAGTGTTTAACTCCCAGCACTAAAGCCATCCAGCTAAAGGCCATTTAAGAAGATCTTTTCACAAACCTGGCTTTTAAAAATACACCTTTAGCGAAAAGGCAACAAAAAAAAAAAAAAAAAAAAAAAGAGAAAAAAACCCAACAGTTTAATGGAATCTTGTTAATACACTTATAATGATATTTGTAAGAGAAGCCTTCACATTTAAAAACAAAAACTGTATGAAAACTTACTTTGGCTAGGGGAAAAGTACAGACTAGCAGTACTAGCATTGCATAATGCAGTGGGTGTTTGCCATAGGGATAGTGTCCAGTCCAAGTGACATGAACCTCACTGGAAACTGCTGTTGATCTTATGTATATATAATTACTAGATGGGGGTCGGTGAAGAATTATCCTTTGTTTGATTGCAGAACCTCGGGCATTCTCAAGCAAAGAAACAAATATTGCTCATCCTGAGGTTTGAGCGTGGGCATATTTTCTTTTAAGTATTACTACTCATGCTGTTTCCTTTTTAAAAGTGTCAGATTAAAGCAAAAGATATTTAACAGGAGTTTATCTGAAGTCTCTTTCCCCTTCCCCTCCAAGCCTCCCTTCACCCTCCTAAATAAATAAATAAATCAGTTTGTCACAAAACTAAACAGAACATTTGTGGTGATTGTGCACATTGGAAGCTTGTGCTTATGTATATATGAGTGTTGAAGCTGAGTAAAAAAATTAACACATTTTAAGACAGCTTTCTTTTAGCATTTTAAAAATACTTTGCTGAATTTGTGCACATTACAAAATACGTAAAATTAGAACTTTTGATCAGTATATATGTGTAAATGGTAATCAGCAAAAGGCAAAGGACATGACTGTTAATGTAGGACAGTGTCTTGTAAGTGTTTGCTAGTGTATGAGTGGTCATTTACAATGCAGTGCTCTCTGATCATTGCACCAGTGTCAAGGGCCAAGACATTCTTAATTGATGTAACGATTTTGGTGCTCAAGTTAAGACATTTTGAAGGAATCTTGCATTCAGAGAGCCTGTGCTCATCACTTCCTGAAAAATGGTCCCTTTTAAGATGTCTTGAGTTGATCATCCAAAATCAGAGCTCATTTGAGAACTCTGGCCCTGATTTATAGTGGGGTTTTTAAGCTTCCTTCTTAATCATCAGATTGCATTAGCCATTGTGAAGGTCATTAAACTAGACTTTATAAATCTAGTCATTTGTTCCGCTGTGGCTAATGCCACATGGTCAGTGTAAATATTTTGTTTGTGCTGCATTTCTAGTCTCTTTTTCTCTTAGGAAATCTGACACATGAAAGGTACAATTAGAGTTGCCTCCTACTGTAATGTAAATATAAATAAATGAAGACTCTTTTTTATTTACATTTCGTATTTTACCATCAGTTTTTAAAATCTACTTAAGTTCTTTGCCTTGATTTTAAATTGCTTAGTTGTCAATATTTTCCTTCTAAAATATTGTTCACATTTTTTTCTCAGACTCTCTTTCAGTCTCCAGTAACGATGCCAGTCCTCCTGCCTCCGTAACATCACTTCAGCCCCATATGATTGGTGCACAGAGCTCCCCAGGCCCCAAACGCCCTGGCAACACCCTAAGGAAATGGCTTACCAGTCCAGTGAGGCGCCTTAGCAGTGGGAAGGCAGATGGACATGTCAAGAAATTGGCCCATAAGCATAAGAAGAGTAGAGAGGTCCGCAAAAGTGCTGATGCTGGCTCTCAGAAGGACTCAGATGACAGTGCTGCTACGCCACAGGATGAAACCATTGAAGAGGTTAGTGTTCAGGCAACTTTCTTATGGTTTGTAAATGTTGGACATGATTAAGTGCTCAGTTTTTGAATGCTGGGGGGCATCGCAAGATGGCACAACAGCTTATTTTGCTTCTGTTGCTTTTTGTACAAATTTGATTTGGTCAAGTAAAACGAAGTCATCTCATCCAGGTCTCTTGTGGGTGTGTTTCAGTTTTATGCAGCTATCAGTCCCATGTGTGTCCCTTGACTGTCATTCTCTGCTCAAGAAGAAGCTCTGTACTGGAATACAAGGGTTTATGCAGTTCAGTGTTAAGAGCATTAGCAGAGTTGTGTGGGGAGAGCGCTCTCGTTGACAAACAGAAAAGAGGATGGGGGGAAATTTACTTTTTAACCTCATCTCCCACCCCACTGCACCCCCAATCAGAAAAACTGACTTTCTGACACATGCTGAGTAACATCTGAGTAATGTTCTGATGATAGGCTTTTTCATGCTTCCCTTTTCTCCCTTTCTAAAGGTCCAGGAGGATGTATAGGGAAGGGTTATTAACCACTTTAAAGCCAGCAAATCTTGCATTCCTGCCTTTAGAAATAATGTGCATTTCATTAGTGCAGTGTACTGGGAAATAGCTGACTTCTCAAACCAAAAGGTGGTTACAATCAGTTACGTAATACCCTCATAAGCTTTCATTAAAGCAAAGGGAATGAGGAGGTTGTATCATGGAGTTCATGTCACAGATGTCTCTGCTGAAAGCCTTTTTCTTCCCCACAATTCATAGTTCTTCTTCGAGTGCTTGCTCATATCCATTCCAGTTAGGTGTGCGCGCGCCACGTGCACGTTCGTCGGAGAAACTTTTACCCTAGCAACACTCGA